>NW_006408886.1:1913185-1936795 GCF_000296735.1 Chrysochloris asiatica | reverse complement strand
TCTGTTCATATCCTGTGCCCATTTCTTAATTGGGTTATTTGTCTTATTTTTGTAGATGTGTAGTATTTTCCTATATATTTTAGACATGAGTCCCTTACCCGATATGTCGTTGCAAAAAATTTTTCCCAGTCTGTGGGTTCCCTTTTTACTCTCTTGGTGAAGTCTTTTGATGTGCACAGGTTTTTAATTTTTAGTAAGTCCCACTCATCTCCTTTGTCTATTTTTGTTTGTGTACTTTTCAAAATGTGTGGCAGTCTGTATATGCCCTGGATTAGTGCCCTCATGTTTGTCCCTATTTTTTCATTGATGATCTTCATAATTTGGGAATTCACATTTAGCTCTTTAATCTATGTTGAGTTCATTTTTGTATAGGGCATGAGACAAAGATCTTGTTTCAGTCTTTTACATTTTGCTTTCCAGTTCTGCCAGCACCATTTGTTGAAAAGACTGTCACTTCTCCATGCAACGTGCCTAGGCACTTTGTCGAAGATCATTTGGCTGTACGTGGTTGGATTGATATCTGGATTCTTGATTCTGTTCCATTGATCAATGTCTCTTTCATTGTACCAGTACCAGGCTGTTTTGACCACCATAGCCATGTAGTAAAGTTTGAAATTGGGGAGTGAGAGACCTCCATGCTTGTCCTTCCTTTTAAGCAGTGCTTTGCTTATCTTAGGTCTCTTTCCTTTCCATATAAAATTAGTAATTTCCCTTTCCATCTCTTTGAAGAATATTGTTGGAACCTGGATTGGGATTGCATTGTAAGTAAACACTAATGACTTTAAACCAGAAGAGTTGTGGGATGCCATCAAGAACATCATACAGGGAGGAAGCAAAAGGTCATTAATAAGACAAGAAAGAAGTAAACTATAAAAATGGATGTCAGAAGCATCTCAGAAGCTTTCTCTCCAGAGTAGATATGCTAAAGCAAATGGAGGAAATAAGGAATTAAAAGATCTGAGCAGAAATTTTCAAATAGCAAATAGAGAAGATAAAGTCAAGTATTATAATGAAACATACAAAGACCTAATGTTGGAAAACCAAAAGGAAAGAACATACTCAGCATTTCTCAAGCTCAAAGAACTGAAGAAAATGTCAAGCCTCAACTTGCAATATTAAATGATTCAGTGGGCAAAATCCACCACTCATCTGTCAGTTTGTCATACTGTGGTGGCTTGTGTGTTGCTGTGATACAGGAAATTATGCCACCAATATTTTAAATAACAGCAAGTTTCAGATGACCTTGCAGATGAAGACAGACTAGGAAGAAGGGAAGATGGACTACTTCTGAATATTTAGTCACTGAAAACCTTATGAACTGTCAGATAGCACCAGAATATTGACTATTGAAATATGATGAAAAGCACTAGAATATTGTCAAATATATAGCCAGAAGATTAGCTTCAGATTGGAAAGCACACAAAATACAACTGGGAAGGGTTGCTTCTTTAAAGTATAGTTGACCGTGATAACGCAAATGGAGTAAAGCCTTTAGAATCTTCTTTTGCTGAAGGAGCACAACACAAAATGAAGAGAAATAGCTATGTTGTTGTTGTTGTTGTTGTTGTATGCCATTGAGTCGGTTCCGACTCATAGTGACCCTGTGTAGGGTTTCCAAGGAGCGGCTGGTGAGCTTGAATCATCCACATTGCAGTTGAAACTGACCTTGCTGTCCAGCACATTAACCCACAGAGCCACAACAGGACTCTGCCATACATCTCTTAATGATCTGAACATGTAGTGTATGAATTGCAAATCTAGGGAAATTAGAAATTGTCAAAAATGAAATAGGATGTATAAACATTGATATCCTAGGCATTATTGAACTGAAATGAACTGGAATTGGCCATTTTGAATACCCCAATCACATGGTTTATTATGCAGGAAATGAAAAATTGAAGAGGAATGGTATTGCATTCATCATCAAAAAGAACATATCAAAATCTGTCATGATGTACAATGCTTTCTATGATAGGATATCCATAAACCTACAAGAAAGACCAGTTAATAGCACTATTTTTCAAATTTATGCAACTACAAAAGTCAGTGATGATGAAATTGAAGCATTCTATCAACTTCATCAATCTAAAATTGATCAAACATATAATCAATATGTATTGATAATTACTGGTAATTGGACTAACGTTGGAAACAAAGAGGAAGAATCAATAGTTGGAAAATATGGCCTTGGTGACAGAAACAATGCTGGATATCACACGAGAGAATTTTGCAATACCAAGTACTTTTTCATTGTAAATACTTTTTTTAAACAACATAAAAGACAACTATACACATGGAGCTCACCAGATGAAATACACAGAAATCAAATTGACTACATTTGTGGAAAGAGACAGTGGAAAGCTCCATATCATCAGCCAAAACAAAGCTGGGGCAGACTATGCAACAGACCATCAATTGCTCATATGCAAGTTCAGGCTAAAACTGTAGACAATTAAGCAAGTCCACAAGAGCCAAAATGTGACCTTGAACATATTTTCCCTAAAAAACAGATTTGATGCATTAGACAATAAAGATAGAAAACCAGAAGAATTGGGGGATAACATCAAGAACATTAAATGCAAAAAAAAAAAGAATGAAAAGACCAAAATAGATGTCAGAAGAGATGCTGAAACATGCTCTCCAAAGTAGAGATGGTAAAACAAATGGAAGAAATGAGGAACAACATAGAAAATTTCAAAGAGCAGACTTGAGAAGGCAAAGGCCAATATTATAATGAAATGTGCAAAGACCTGGAGATAAAAAACTAAAAGGGAAGACTACACTCAGTATTTCTCAACCTAAGGGAACTGAAGAAAAAATTCAAGCCTGAACTTGAAATATTGAAGCAGTCTATGGGTAAAATATTGAATGATGAAGAAAGCATCAAAAGGATATGGAAGGAATACGTAGAGTCACTATACCAAAAAGAAATGGTCGATGTTCTACCATTTCAAGAGGTAATTGTTGTTGTTAGGTGCCATTGAGTCAGTACCAACTCATAGTGATACACAACAGAACAAAACACTGCTCAGTCCTGGGCCAACATCATAATTGCTGCCACGCTTGAGTCCACTGATGCTGCCACTTGGCCAATCCATCTCATTGGGGATCTTCCTCTTTTTCTCTGACCCTCCATCTTACTAAACATGATATCCTTCTCCAGCGACTGGTCCCTTTGACAATATGTCTAAAGTATGAGAGATGAAGTTTGGCCATCTTAGCCTCCAAGGAGCACTCTGACTGCATTTCTTCCAAATCAGATCTATTGGTTCTTTTGGCAGCCCATGGCACTCTCAATATTCTCCTCCAACACTATAACTCAAAAGCATCAATTCTTCTATGGTCTTCCTTATTCACTGTCCAGCTTTCGCATCCATATGAGGTTATTGAAAATACCATGGCTTGGGTCAGGCGCACCTTAGTCCTCAAGCTGACATCTTTGCTCTTCAACATTTTAAAATGGTCTTGTGCAACAGATTTGCCCAATGCAATACATCGTTTAATCTCTTGACTGCTGCTTCCGTGAGGGTTGATAGTTGATCCAAGAAGAATGAAGTCCTTGACAACTTCAATCTTTTCTCCATTAATAAGAATGTAGTTTATTGGTCCAGTGGTGAGGATTTTTGTTTTCTTTACGTTGAGATGTAATCCATAACGAAGGCTGTGCTCTTTATCTTCATCAGTCAATGTTTTAAGTCCTCTTCACTTTCAGCAAGCAAGGATGTATCATCTGCATATCGCAGGTTGTTAATGAGTCTTCCTCCAATCTTGATGCCATGTTTTTCTTCATATAACCCAGCTTCTTGGATTACTTGCTCAACATTCAAGTTGAATAGTATGGTGAAAGAATACAAGACTGTCGCACACTTTTCTTAATTTTAAACCATTCAGTTGCAAGCAGTAGCATATAATAAAGAGCCAATGATGCTAAAGGAAGAAGTTCAAGGTGCTTCTTCATTATCAATACCTTCAGCATTGGTGAAGAACAAATCTCCACAATTGATGGAAAACATTAAAATCTTTCAATAAACTGATGAAGCATTCACTCATCTATGCCAAGAAATCTGGAGGACAACTACCTGGCCAACTGTTTGGAAGAGATCCAAATTTGTGAAATTCCAAAGAAACATGACCCAATGGAATTTGGAAGTCATAAGTCAATATCATTAATATCTCATACAAGTAAAATTTTGCTAAAGATAATCCAAAACAGCTGCAAATGTACATTGACAGAGAACTGCCAGCGGTTCAAGCCAGATTCAGACAAGAATATAGAATGAGGGAAACTATTGTTGATGTCAGATGGATCTTGGCTGAAAGCAGAGAATACCAGAAAGATGCTTAGCTGTGCTTTATTGACTATGTAAAGGCTTTCAATTTTGTGGATCATAACAAGCTATGGACAACATTGCAGAGAATAACCATTCCAAAGCACTTCATTGTACTCATGATGAAGCACTACATAGACCAAGAGGCAACTGTCTGAACAGAACAAGGAAATACTGAATGAACATTATCAAAACACGTCCAAAAGCAGAAGAGAGCACCATGGTTGTATTCTATCACCATACTTATTCTATCTGTATGCTGAGAAAATAATACAAGACACTGGATTATATGAAGAAAAACGTGGCATCATGATTTGAGGAAGATTCATTAGCAACTTGTGATATGCAGATGGTAGTATCTTGCTTGCTGAAAGCAAAGAGGACTTGAAATACTTATGATGAAGATCAAAGACCACACACTTCGTTATGGGTTGCACCTGAATGTAAAGAACACAAAAATCCTCACCATATAAAGGGAGAAAATATAGAAGTTGCCAACGACTACATTTTGCTCAGATCAACCAGCAACACTCATGGAAGCAGTAATCAAGAAAGTAAATGACTCCATACTTCCAGTTCTTCTCTGGCTAGGCAGCTCAGGTAGGAGAGGCTCCAGGACAAAAGGGGGGGTATCTCACAAAGGACACCTCCAAGTAGTGGACAGACAGCCTTCGAGCTAACATAAGACCTTGTGCTTCAACATTCTGAACTCGCTTTTTTAAAAGATCACATTGCTGAGGAATTTACTGGCATTTTGAGCTTTTACCCGCCCGCACTCGGCTTCCACTCTGGCGACTGCCACCACCCCCTGCAAAACTTAGAGGGTAGGGCTGGAGACAGCCCAATCAGAAAGCGGCGCTTCCAGTGGAGGGGAAGCATAAACGAACAAAGCCAAACAAAGCCACAGGAGATGACATAGCCTCCCCCAAAGGGGTCTCCTTGCCATAGTGTGGATATCAGCACAGATATCAGGCAACTCAGTGTACCCATGGTACAGAGAGAGGGAGAAGTATAGCAACTTTTTGATGGCATTTTTTACATCATCAGACACAGATGCTACCTGCCCATGGCCACCACCCCCCACCGTCCACTGCTGCAGCCTAGGCCCTCCCTTGGCCCGATCGCCCAGGCCCAGGCCTGCCCGCTGAGGCCCAGGCCTGCCCACTGAGGGCCAGGCATGCCCAAGGCCCAGGCACGCCCAGTGCCTATCTCCTGATCATACTAATATTATTATAATAAAATAAGATTAATCATGCCCAATAAGAAACTATTAACATTATCAAAACACGTCCAAAAGCAGAAGAGAGCAGCAGATGCAAATGAGCTGGAGACAGACAAAGGCTTTATAGAGAAAGAGGAGGGGGTTCTAGATATGCCTGAGAGGGAATTCAGAAGACTGATATGGAAACAAATTCAAATACTCCAAAAAGGGGTTGAAGAAAATAAGGAAGAAATAAGGAAAGTACTGCAGGAACAATGTAATAGGATTGACACAGCACTGGAAACAATTCAAAATCTGCAAAAGATGTCCAGGTGATCAATAACAAGATATCAAAAATAGACAATAGGCTGAAAGTGGAAAGGAACAGACTAGAAGAAATGGAAGCCACAACTAGTGAACTGGAAGACAAATCTCTCAATACTGCCAAGATAGAAGAGCAAACAGCTAAAAGGATAAGATAATCCAAAGAGAGTCTAAGATTCATGCTAGATAACATGAAGAGGAATAATGTAAGAATTATTGGCATTCCAGAACAAGAAGAAACAAAGAAATCCACAGAGGAGATAGATGAAGAGCTTCTGGAAGAAAACTTCCCTAACATCTTGAAGATAAACATTCAAGAAGCCCCAGGAAGGATAGACTCCAAGACATATAATAATCAAGCTCTACAAAATCAAAGACAAGAATACTAAAAGCGGCCAGGGAGAAGAGAAATATAACTTATAAAGGCAAGCAAATTAGATTAAGCCCTGACTATTCAGAACAAGACATGCAGGCAAGAAGGCAATGGGGAGACATATACAAAACCTGCAAGAAAAAACTGTCAATCAAGAATCATCTATCCAGCAAAACTATGAATCAAATATGATGGTGCGATCAAAGCATTCCAGGATAAACAGACTCTGAGGGAATTTATCAAAACCGGCCCAGCACTTCAAAACATCCTAAAGGGAGTTGTGGGAGCGGAGAACCAACAAGAACAGATGACAAACAGAGATTGACAGGAATGGCAATACCACCTGGAACACAGCCAATAGAAAGCAGAGTCCAGAACAGAACGAGACTACATCAACAAACTCAAGGGAGCCCAGAGATCAACTGAAGGACATAAGCATATCAATGTCAAAGAAAGGACGAACGCAGCAACAGAAGCCCAGGTGGGGGGATGCCAGGTAAATTACAGGTTACAATAGAGTATCCTAAATGCAGAGAAAAGTTAGTAGACTACAAGGTAACGCCAAAGAAAGTTAACACTCCACAACATATCATAAAAACAAATCCCCAAACAGACCAAGCAAACAGACCTGAATCAACTCAAAAAACACAAACCCAATACAAGAAGGAAAGCAGAACCAAAGAACATAAAACACCACCAAAAAGTAACATAATAACAGCAATCAATTCACACTTATCAGTAATTACATTGAATGTCAATTGATTGAATGCACCAATGAAGAGACAGAGAGTGGCAAAATGGATAAGAAAACAAGCTCCATCAATATGCTGCCTGCAAGAGACACACCTTACACACAAAGACAAAACCAGACTAAAAGTCAAAGGATGGAAAAAAATTTACCAAGCCAACACAAGCAATAAACAAGCAGGAGTGGCTATACTAATCTCCGACAAAGTAGACTTTAAGATAAAACTAACATAAGACACAAAGAAGGACAACACTATCTCATGATCAAAGGGTCAATTGCTCCCAACGATAGAGCACCAAGATACATGAAGCAAACCTTAATGGAATTGAAGAAATAAATAGATAAATCCACAATTATAGTAGGACATGTCAACACTACTCTCAAAAAGGGATAGAACAACCAGAAAGAAATTCGACAATGCTACAGAGGAACTTAACAACACAATCAACCATTTCGATCTCATAAATGTATACAGAGCATTCTATCCAACAATGGCACAATACACATTCTTCTTCAGTGCACATGGAACATTTTCCAGAATTGACCATGTGTTAGGTCACAAAGTAAGCCTCCATAAATTCACAACCATCAAAATTCTACAGAGCATCTTCTCAGACCACAAAGCTATGAAACTAGAAATCAACAGTAAGAAGGCCAAAACAATAAAGTTGAATACATGGAAACTGAACAACATCCTGCTGAAAAGCGACTGGATAAAAGAAGAAATTAAACGTGAATTCACAAAGTTCCTGGAAACAAATGAGAATGAAAACACAACATAACAAAATCTTTGGGACACGGCGAAAGCAGTCCTGAGAGGCCAATTTATTGTAATAAATGCACACATCCAAAAAGAGGAAAGAGCCAAAATCAACACATTAACACAGCACCTTCAACAACTAGAAGCAGACCAGCAAAAGGAACCTACAGTCACCAAAAGAAGGGAAATAATAAAGATAAGAGCAGAAATAAATGAGATGGAAAACCGAAAAACTATATAAAGAATCAACAGGACAAGAAGCTGGTTCTTTGAAAGGATTAATAAAACTGACAAACAATTGGCAAAACTAACTAAAGAAAAGAGGGAGAGGACACAAATTAATCGCATAAGAAACCACATAGGAGAAATCACAAAGGATCCAAATGAAATAAAAAAGATAATAATAGAATACTAAGAAGACCTGTACTCCAAGAAATTCAAAAATTTGGATGAGATGGATACATTTCTAGAAAAACACGACCTACCTAAACTTACTCAGACTGAATTAGAAAATTTGAACAAACCCATAACAAAAGAAGAAATTGACCAGATCATCAAGAAACTCTCGACCAACAAAAGTCCAGACCCAGATGGCTCCATGGGTGAGTTCTACCAAACATGCAGAGAAGAACTGTCACCAATTATACTCAAATTATTCCAGAACATAGAAGAGGATGGAAAACGCCCTAATACTTTTTATGAAGCAAGCATGACCCTCATATCAAAACCAGGGAAGGACAACACTAAGAAAGAAAATTATAGACCAAGATCCCTCATGAATGTAGACGCAAAAATTCTCAACAAAATCCTAGTCAATAGAATCCAACAGCACATAAAAACATAATACATCATGACCAAGTGGGTTTCATAAAAGGGATGCAAGGATGGTTCAACATCAGGAAAACAATCAGCGTAATCCAGCATTTAAAAAAGAAAAAAGAAAAGAACTACATGATTAACTCAGAAAAGGCATTTGACAAAATCCAACATCCATTCCTGATAAAAACACTCAAAAAAGTAGGAATTGAAGGGAAAATCCTCAACATAATCAAAAGCATATATACAAAACCAAGAGCTTATATCACGCTCAATGGAGAGAAACTTAAAGCCTTCCTCCTGTGAACAGGAACCAGACAAGTATGCCCTTTATCACCGCTGCTATTCAATATTGTGCTGGAAGTTTTAGCCAGAGCTATACGGAATGGTAAAGAAATTAAAGGTATCCAAACTGGCAAAGAGGAAGTAAAATACTCCTTATTTGCAGACGATATGATCCTATACATAGAAAACCCCAAAGACTCAGTTTAAAAAAACTATTAGACCTTGAAAGACTCAGTAAAGTGGCAGGGTATAAGATCAACATACAAAAATCAATTGGATTTCTCTATAGAAACAACAAAAATGATGAAAAGAACATTAGGAAAGCAATACCATTTACAATAGCCATGCAAAGGATGAGATACCCAAGAATAAACATAATCAGGGAAACAAAGGACTTATACAAAGAAAATACAAAGCACTACTACAAGAAACCAAAAGAGAACTACAGAACTGGAAGAACATACCATGTTCCTGGATAGGAAGACTCAACATCATGAAAATGTTAATACTGCCCAGAGCAATTTAGACATACAATGCAATCTCAATCCAGATTCCAACAACATTCTTCAAAAAGATGGAAAGGACAATTACTAATTTTATATGGAAAGGATAGAGACCCAGGATAAGCAAAGCACTGCTTAAAAGGAAGAACAAGGTTGGAGGTCTCTCACTCCCCAATTTCAAACTTTACTACATGGCTACAGTGGTCAAAACAGCCTAGTACTGGTATAATGAAACAGACATTGACCAATGGAACAGAATCGAGAATCCAGATATCAACCCAACCACTTACAGCCAAAGGATCTTCAACAAAGAGCTTAGGCACATTGCATGGGGAAGTGACAGTCTTATCAACAAATGATGCTGGCAGAACTGGAAATCAATATGTTAAAGACTGAAACAAGACCTTTGCCTAATGCCCTATACAAAAATGAACTCAATAAGGATTAAAGCTCTAAATGTGAATCCCAAAATTATGAAGATCATCAATGAAAAATTAGAGACAAACGTGAAGGCACTAATCCAGGGCATATACAGACTGCCACACATTTTGAAAAGTACACAAACAAAAATAGACAAAATAGGCAAGTGGGACTTACTAAAGATTAAAAACTTGTGCACATCAAAGACTTCACCAAGAGCGTAAAAAGGGAACCCACTGTCTGGGAAAAAATATTTTGCAGTAACATGTCCGATAAGGGACTCATTTCTAAAATATATAGGGAAATGCTACACATCGACATAAATAAGACAAATAACTCAATTAAGAAATGGGCACAGGATATGAACAGACACTTCATCAGGGAGGAGATCCAGGCAGCCAACAAACATATGAAGAAATGTTCACAATCACTAGCCATTAGAGAGATGCAAATCAAAACAACAATGAGATATTATCTCACACCAGCAATAACAGCAAAGATCAAAAAAGTTGAGGACAATAAATGCTGGTGAGGATGTGCAGAGACTGGGACACTCCTGCATTGCTGGTGGGACTGCAAAATGGTCCAACCTCTCTGGAAAGCAATATGGCGCTTCCTCAGAAGGTTGAAAATAGAAATACCATTCTATCCAGCAATTCCTCTACTTGGTATTTACCCACAGAAAAAACGAGCCACAACACAGGAAGATATATGCACACCAAAGTTCATAGCTGCACTATTTACAATAGCAAAAATATGGAGACAGCCAAAGTGCCCATCAAGTGAAGAATGGAAAAACAAACTGTGGTACATACACACAATGGAGTACTATGCTACCTTGAAAAATAACAAGGAAGCTGCATGCCACTTCCTAACATGGATGAACCTTAAGGACATTATGTTGAGTGAAATTAGTCAATCACAAAAGGAAAAATACTGCATAGGACCACTACTGTAAAAGACTAAGAAAAAGAACCCATACTATTCCACTAAAGTGGATTCTTAGCAGGTTGCCAGGACGTAGGGGTAGGGTTAAGGACGGGAGGGGTAGGGAGAGCACAGGGCAGGGAATAGACACAGGATAATTTGGGAGTTGGGGAGGGGGACAATATACAAGTAGTGAGAGGGAAATGGAAGAGCAAAGCAGACGGGAGAACAATTAGACAGGTAGGAATGATATAAATGGGACAGAGGTAAAAAATGATGTAGGCACAGCCTTCAAACAACAGAGGTCTGGAATACAGAGACTGGGACATGGGGAAAAGTGGGGAATAATGTTAAGATGCTTGGCTGACTTTTGAACCTTGGTTTTCCATGCATTATATTATAAAACAGACGCGGGAGGGTAGAGAAAGGAATAGCCAGAAATACCACCATAGAAAGCTTGTAAGTCTGTCTTCTGCCTAAAACTGATCGGAATACCTAAAATGGGGCTACAATGTGTCCAGTGAAGGAAGTTTCCTGAGGAGCCTCTGCATTACATAAGACTATAGATGGAAGCCTGAACCACATCCAGACCTTCAGAGACGGGAAACTTTCCTCTTGAAAAGACAAGCAGACCAGCCTGGAACAGCCAGAAAACTAGAAGACACATCTTGAAAGAAAGACCTACAGGAAAAATACAAAACAATAAGCACAGCCCTACTGTTACCACAAGAACAAGCAAGTTGCTTGTCCAAGAGACATCAAGGCAAATCCTCTTCCAAGACCAAGACGCAATGGAAATATACACTCTGATTGGTGACCACGCATGTCACCCATAAGGAGAAGTGACAGAAGAATATCAATGAAGCAGCGAGCTAAGCCCTGCATCGTTCAGCAGACTACTGTGAACCCAGGTGGAGACCTGGTCAGCCTTCATCGAGGCAAGATCTGAGGACTCATGGGCTCAGAGTCAGTGACACAGCCACAGAGGACTAGAGCGGAGAGCAAAGAGACCAGCTGATAAGAAGAGGGCAGACAGACGCAAGAACACCCACACTTGCAGATGATGCCCACTTGACCTGGCTTCAATGACTGGAAGAACAGAGCTCAACCCAAAGAAAAAAGAAGAGGAAAAAAGAATAAATAATTGTTATCAGATACAACTGATAAACTTGACCTGCACCTATAAATGTAGTAGCTCAAAAGAGGAAACAAATTCCTGCTCCGAGAATTATTCCCACCCCCTCCACACAAAGAGTAGATAGGAATGGGTAACTTAAACATTGGCTACCCAAAATGGGGGGCGGGGGGGATTACAAAGGTAAGAAGTGACTGGCTTACAAGCTTTCAAGAGGGAATCTAGATCCACAGGGTGGGGAGGATGGTAGTCTCCAGTGAGTAGTATCCAACCTGTGTAGGAAAAGCTGATGAAAAGAAATGCAGATTGGGTCTCTTGTGATGCAAGGGTGAATAATTGTTATCAAGACTGATTGTGAGGACTGGAAATGTAAAGGTGGATATTTTATAGCAAGGAGGAGAGTGATTAACATTTCAGTCTAGGAGCGGAAGGCCCTGGGACCATCACTGGAGAAGAGCAGAGAGCGGGACCCCACCCAGAGAAGCAGCTAGGCCTGAGATGGAGACAGAGAGGATGAAGTGAAGAGATGGAGTGGCTGAGGACTTGAGATTCAGAGAGGGAAAGGGGCTGTGTGCTGAGGACCATGGGGTGGGGGTGGGGGTGCACGGGCTTGCAGTGTATACCCTTTGGTTGGGTGATGATGCATGGATGGGATGGTAACCATGGCAATGAAATGATGTATGATAGAATGAATGTAAAACTAATGTTCCCTCATGTAAACTATCACACAATACACAATAAAACATTTATTTAATTTTTTTTAAAAGAAATATTTCCAATAAAATAAAATTTTAAAAAAAGAAATTAAATGACGTGTTGCATTAGGTATATCTGCTGTACAAGACCTCTTTAAAGTGCTGAAGAGCAAAGATATCAGCTTGAGGACTAAGGTGCACCTGACCCAAGCCATGATATTTTCAATAACCTCATATGCATGTGACAGCTGGACAGTCAATAAGGAAGACCGTAGAAGAACTGATGCACATCAGTTATGGTGTTGGAGGAGAATATTAAAATACCGTGGACAGTCAAAAGAACAAACCAATCTGTTGTTGAAAGAAGTACAGCCAGAATGTTCCTTGGAAGCCAGGATGGCCAGACTTCATCTCTCCATACTTGGGAAATATTGTCAGGAAAGACCAGTCATGGAGAAGAATATTTCATGTTTGGTAAAGTGGAGGGTCAGATAAAAAGAGGAAGACTCCCAACTAGATGGATTAGCAAGTAGCAGCAGCAATGCTTCAAGTGTAGCAACGATTATTAGGTTGATGCAGGATCAGGCAGTGTTTCGTTCTGTTGTGCATATTGTAGATAGAGTCATTACCAATTTAATGGCACCTAACAAAAACATGGGCAAAATACTTATGACATAACGTCCAGAATCGCAGCAACATGAGAGCCACCACAGTACGACAAACTTACAAAGGAGTAATGGAAACATAGGGTTTTTAGTGACTAAATATACAGAAGTAATCCGTCGTTCTCCTTCATTGTAGTCTGTCTTTTTCTGGAAGTTCAGCTAAAACCTGTCCACCATGGATGGCCCAGCTTTCGACTGTGTGGATTATGACAAATTATGGAAAACATTGAGGAGAATGACCATTCCAGAATACTTAATTGTGTTCATAAGGAACCTGTACATAGACCAAGAGGCAGTTATTCAAGCAGAACAAGGGAACACTGAATGGTTTCAAATCAAGAAAGGTATGCACCAGGATTGTATTCTTTCATCAACTTTATTCAATCTGTATTCTGAGCATTTAATCCAAGAAACTGGATTATATGAAGAGGAATGTGACATCAGGATTGGAGGAAGACTCATTAACAACCTGTGATATGCAGATGATACAACCTTGCTTGCTGAAAGCAAAGAGGACTTAAAATACATATGATGAAGATCAAAGACCACAGACTTCAGTATAGGTTGCACCTCAGTGTAAAGAAAGCAATAATCCTCACCACGGGACCAATAAGCAACACCAAAATAGAGAAAACATTGAAGTTACTTGGATCCACAATCAACACTCATGGAAGCAGCAGTCAAGAAATCAAACAACATGTTGCGTTAAGAAAATCTTCTACACAAGACCTCTTTAAAGTGTTCAAGATATTGTATTAAGCAAATCTGGTACACAAGACCCCTTTAAAGTGTTCAACATATTGATTAAGCAAATCTGCTACACAAGACCTCTTTAAAGTGTTCAATATATTGCATTAAGCAAATCTGCTGCACAAGATCTCTTTTAAGCGTTCAACAGCAAAGATGTCAGTTTGACGACTAATGTGTGCCTGACCCAAGTCATGGTATTTTCAGCAACCTCAGAAGCAATTCTACTCTGCCATATATCATTGCTATGAGTCAGAGTCAACTTGATAGCAGCGGATTTGGTTTAGTGGGGGGCTTCAAGATGGTGTTCTAGATGCTAAGACTACAACAGTGGACAAAAGAGACTCCCCCATCAGAAAGCTGCCTTCGAGTACTGTGGGGGTGAGGAGGGGTCAAGACAATAAACCCGAGAATCCAGAATAATGCAGATGTACAATGTCTATAGTGAAATGGGAGACAGAGTGAGGGTTGGGTGAGAGGGTGGTGCCTTCAGTTGTAGCAGAATTTTAAAAACACAGCAGTCCTTTCTGAAGAGCTCATATTTGGACACAGACTTGAAAGACTTTGTAGTACAAGCTGGCAGCTAATGAAGAAGAAGAACTCATAGCAGAGATGGCAGCAGGTGCACATAGGTGTGGGAATAAAAGGGGCCAAGGTATAATGAGCTAAGTGGTCAGTGGAGGCCATCACTAAGGGGGGTTTTAGAAGAATGACATGTTCTGACTTTCCTTTTTGTCACATGATAACTTGGGTTCAATCAGTTTACTAAAATGTTGTTTTAGGTATCATATGGTCCAAGTCCACCACTCGTCTGTCAGTTTGACGTACTGTGGTGGCTTGTGAGTTGCTGTGATTCTGAAAACTATGCCACCAGTATTTTAAATACCAGCAGGGTCACCCATGGTGGACACATATCAGATGAGCTTCCAGATGAAGACAGACTAGGAAGAAAGACTGACAAACTACTTCCAAATATTTGGTCACGGAACACCTTATGAATAGCAGAAAAACACTGTCAGATATAGTGCTGGAAAATGAGACCCTCAGGTTGGAAGGCACTCAAAATGTGACTTTGGAAGAGATGCCTCCTCAAAGTAGAGTAGACCATGATGATGCGAATGGAGTAAAGCCCGTGGGAGAAAAGACCTTCATTTGCTGATGGGGGACAACTCAAAATGAAGAGAAACAGCTGTAAACATCCATTGAAAATTGGAACATGGAATGTACAAAGTATGAATCTGGGAAAATTGAAAGGTGTCAAAAATGAAATGGAATGCATAAACATCGATATCTTATGCATTGGTGTGCTGAAATGGACTGGCATTGGCCATTTTGAATCTGACAACCAAATGGTTTAATATGCTAGGAATGACAAACTGAAGAGGAATGGTATTGCATTCATTGTCAAAAGAAAATATCCAGATCAGTCATGAGTTACAATGCTGTCTGTGATAGGAAAATATCCATACGCCTACAGGGAAGCCCAGTTAATACCACTATTATTCAAATTTAAGAACCAGCCACTCAAGCCAGTGAAGATGAAATAGAAGAATTCTACCAACTTCTTCAATCTGAAATCGATCAAACATGCAATCAAGATGTATTGATCATTACTGGTGATTGGAATGCAAAGGTTGGGAGCAAAGAGGAAGGATCAGTAGTTGGAAAATATGGACTTGGTGATAGAAATGATGTTGAAGAATGCATGATAGAATTCTGCAAAACCAACTATTTATTCATTTCAAATATCTTCTTTAGACAGCATAAGAGATGACTATACACATGGACTTTACCAGATGGAATACATAGAAATCAAATAGACTACATCTGTGTAAAGAGATGATGCAAAAGCTCCATCTCATCAGTGAAAACAAGGCCAGGGGCAGACTATGGAACAGACCATCAATTACTCATATGCAAATTCAAACTGAAGCTGAAGAAAATGAAAACAAGTCCATGATAGCCAAAATATGACCTTGAATATATCCCACGTGAATTTAGTGATCACCTGAAGAACAGATTTGATACATTAAGCACTAAAGACCGAAGACCAGAAGAATTGTGGGATGACATTAGGAACATCATCCAGGAAGAAAGCAAAAAGTCATTGAGAAGACAAGAATGAAGGAAAAGATCAAAATGGATGTCAGAAAAGACACTGGAACTTGCTCCCCAGTGTAGAGATGCTAAAACAAAGGGAAGAAATGAGGAGGTTCAAGAACTGAACAAAAAATTTCAAAGATCAGCTTGAGAAGATAAAGCCAAATATTACAACAAAATGTGCAAAGATCTGGAATTAGAAAACCAAAGAGGAAGAACATGCTCAGCATTTCTTAAGGTGGGGGAACTGAAGAAGAAATTCAAGCCTTGACTTTTGTTACTGAAAGATTCTCAGGGCAAATTATTGAATTCAAGAGAGATGGAAGGAATACACAGAGTTGCTGTACTAAAAGGAAATGGTTAATGTTCAAGTATTTCAAGAGGTAGCATATGATCAAGAGCCAATGATACTGAAAGAGGAAGTCCAAGATGCATTGAAGGAATTGGCAAAGAACAAGACACCAGGAATTGATGGAATACAATTTGAAATTTTTCAAGAAATTGAGGCGGCACAGGAGGCACTCACTCATCTCTGACATGAAATGTGGAAGACAACTATCTGGCCGACTGATTGGAAGAGATTCATATTTGTTCCCATTTCAAAGAGAGGTGACCCAATGGAATGCATGAATCATCGGACAATCTCTTTGATATCCCATGTGAGTAAAGTTTTACTGAAAGTAATATAGAAACAGCTACAAGCATACACTGACAGAGAACTTCCAGAGGTTCAAGCTGAATTCAGAAGAGGCCGTGGAATGAGGGATATCATTGCTGATGTCCGATGGATCTTGGCTGAAAACAGAGAATATCAGAAAGATGTTTACTTGTTCTTTATTGACTATGCAAAGGCTTTTAATTGTGTGGATCATGACAAGCTATGGACAACATTGTGACGCATGAGTATTCCGGAACACTTAATTATGCCTGGACCAAGAAGCAGTTGTTCGATCAGAACATGGAAACACTGAATGGTTTAAAATTAAGAAAGGTTGTATTCTTTCATCATACTTATTCAACCTGTATTCTGAGCAAATAATCCGAGAAGCTGGGTTATATAAAGAAAAATGTGGCATCAGGATTGGACGAAGACTCATTAACAACCTGTGATATGTAGATGATACAACCTTGCTTGCTGAAAGTGAAGAAGACTTAAAACATTGACTGATGAAGATTCAGGAGCACAGCCTTCAGTATGGATTACATCTCAATGTAAAGAAAACAAAAATCCTCACCGCTGGACCAATAACAACATTCTTATCAATGGAGAAAAGACTAAAGTTGTCAAGAACTTAATTCTCAACACTCACAGAAGCAGCAGTCAAGAAATCAAATGATATATTGCATTAGGCAAATCTGCTGCACAAGATCTTTTTGGAGTGTTGAAGAGCAAAGATGTCAGCTTGAAGACTAAAGTGCGCCTGACCCAAGCCATGGTATTTTGAATAACCTCATATGCATGTGAAAGCTGGACAGTGAATAAGGAAGACCATAGAAGAATTAATACTTTTAATTATGGTGATGGAGGAGAATATGGAAAATGCTGCCAAAAGAACCAATAGATCAGTTTTGGAAAAAGTGCAGCCAGAGTGCTCCTTGGAGGCTAAAATAGTCAAATTTCGTCTTTCATACTTCGGACATATTGTCTGGAGGGACCAGACACTGGAGAAAGATATCATGTTTGGTAAGGTGGAGGGTCAGAAAAAAAGAGGAAGACCCCCAACAAGATGGATTGGCCAAGTGACAGCATCGATGAACTCAAGTGTGGCAATGGTAGTGAGGTTGGCCCAGGATCGGTCAGTGTTTTGTTCTGCTGTGCATAAGGTCGCTATTGTTCTGTACCAACTCAATGGCACCTAACAACAACAACATGGCCCAAGTGTGATGCTGTGGGTTAATGCGCTGGACTGCAAAGTCGGTTTGAACCTCAAGGTCAGCTGTTAAAGCTCACCAGCTGCTCCTTGGAAACCCAAAACAGGGTCACTATGGGTCAGAACAGACTCAACGGTACTTAACAACAACAGTAGCCCAAGTGACCACAGATGACCACTATAGTGAAGGTTCAATTATCTGTAGTAAGTAGCCCTCATATGAAATGTAGTCTTCAGAAACGATTCCTTTATAGATGGACCACACATTGCACAGGCTCATGTGGAAAAGTCAACTGTAAATAGTCACATCTGTAACTTCCCTCTAAAGCCAGGCACCTGGTGGTGTCCTATTCCGAAGTGACAGTGTGAAAAAAGATAAACCTCTTGGAAGCTATCAAAAGGTGATTTCATTCATAACTCATAACAAAATATCTTAAACTCTCCATGCCATCCAGTGGTGGATTACCCAATAACCAAGGCAAGTACAGGCTTCCTTATGCTTACTAATCTGTAGTGAAATTTTTCACATGGATTTCACCACAACATGTGAAATTGTTCCCTATGGATTAGTAAGTAAGTAAGCACAAATGAACCTGTGTTTACCTTGTTTATTGAATATTCAGTCCCTGTAAAGGATTGTAAATTTGAAAAGAGACTTTGATTCTGTAGAAAGGTGCTGTGGAATTTGGAGAGAGACACATGTCAGCCACACCAAAAGCACAGTCTTTGATGTGGTAAGAAAAAAAAATGTGAAATTGTTCACTACAGGAAGTAAGCACAAGTAATCCCTGCTTATTTGCTTATTGGGTAATATGACACTGACCCCATGTCTTTCTCAGGGTCTCTCCCTATGGCAGCCACCCCTATCCTTCTGTCTCCACAGATGCCAAAGCAAAAACTCCCTGCCCAGCTGTCTCTTTCCTTTCTCTTCTGTGCCCATGGGATTTTACACTTTTTTATCCTTGTTCCTCTCCCCCTTTGCTTCCTTCTCCCTCTCCCTTTCTGATACAAATGAGACAAACTAATTTGGCTATTTTCCATCTCTCCCTCCATCTGTACAAGGTACTAGACTGGTTTCTCTCCCTTGAGAGGAAGCAAAAGCTGTTGACTACTGTGTGTATAGCACTCTTGGTAATGGGGGGGGGGGAGGGAGAGGGGCGCGTGGAGTTCCCTCCATACAAGCAGTTCTTGGGATGTGGCAAGCAAAATTGTTTGGGGATCCCACAGACTAAACTATAAGATTTTATCGCCCTTCCCTAGGACAACTAGGGAACAGCCCTTGTGGCCATTTCCATCCATATAAGGACATGTGGAACTTCAAAGTGTCCTCAAAAATCTGTTGAGCATCCCACTGGGCAGAGCCCTCAATGTAATTTCTCTCAGGGCCCCTCATCTCAGCCTTTCAGACTCCAGAGAGCTGCTACCCTCACCAGAGCAGCTGCAATCCACCACCCGCAAGAGATGAGGCAACATCTTGGCAGACCATCAATGGATAGAGATGGCATTTCCATCTAAAATCATTTATCCTTCTGATAAATTGTAAGACAAAATCAAATAACATAAAATAACCTCTTAAAATCCCATGGGTGCTACTAAACAATCACAAGCTATATTAAAATTATTAGGAATTACATCTTGTTTTTAAGTATGGTTAAATTTAAGACTCCATGTTGGCAAGATTCCAACTTCCCAAAAAGTACATGTGAGAACCTTCCGAGTTTGGGGATGGGGTGCGGGCATAATTGGGCACAGGAGACATGCTGGGTTCTTGGCTACCAGGAATCTTCTCTCTGTGCTAAAAGTGGAAGCTAGGTGAGACTCAATCCCTCTCAGGTGCCCCATCTATTAGGTTCATGTTATTACACCATCTTCCAATTCAGAGTTTCTGTGATTCTGGGTTTTCCATCTGATGTGTTTTTTTAAAATACAACTAATCCTTGAAGAGCATCTCTTATTTCAAGCCACAGCTCAAGGCTATTTTCCAAGAAGGATGGTAAACTCTGCTCTGAACTTCCTCCTCTTACTTTCTTCTTAATGACCAGTTAATGTAATTTACCATATTTGGTAGCAGGGCCAAGGGGATGGAATATTCTCTGAGAAAGGGCTGCACTCGCCAAATTTGGCCTCTCCTGACACCAAGCTTCTCCAGGGCTTGACAGTTGTGCTTTTACTTCCTCTGTAAAGTGTCCTTCTAATATGATCAAACTTGTTTGTTTATCTCTTTGTGGGATGCCTGCCAAACTTTCTCTTCAGTATACAACTTTTTTATCATCTGATTATAAAGATAACACATACATTCAAACAATACAGGAAAAGAACAAATTTTGTAATGCTAAACTAGTATTTCTAGTAGCTTCCAGATCTGTGAGCCAAAGGGAAATGCAGGATATTCTGCCTGGCCTCAGTGCTGTTACCATGTCTCTGCAGAGGGGACTGGCAGGTTATCTTTCTGCATCCCCCATCAAGTGGAGTGTGGGCAACTATACAAAAGAATAATCCCTCATTCTACTCCAAACCACTGACCAAGTGCTGCTAGCATCCTGTGGCTAAATAAAGAAAACTGAGGTTGTGTTATTGGGTAGTTGTAGCCTACCTAAGTGCAAAGCCTTTTTCTTCCTAATGTCACTTGGCACCTTCCCCTCATTGCCTCTCCACAATCATTATTTACTTTTGACACAGGTGATTTGGCTCCTTGACAAAAGATCTTCTTAGACTCATCTAAACTGAAGAGATTTTGCAAGAACAACAGATTGGAAAGTTTTATACTAATCCCACCATTGGATGTTCAGTGACCTGAAATTCCACAGCCATCTGTTAGAAGCCAGCTTCTACAGAGATTGAGGTTCTTGGGCTGAGAACCAGTGTTATGACAGTGATGTCAGTCAGTGTCTTACAATCAGTTGATTTTAGCAAGGCATTTATTTTTACAACCTGTTCATTATGAGTCTTTCCTTGAAAGTGTACTTTTGCATGCATTGCTTCAGTCAAAATCCCCATATAGTGATGCTGGAGTGAATGAAAGGTGGGAACAGTTGGCCAATGTTGGATTACATAAAAAGCAAGGTAAGGGCAAATTTACTTAATAATCATAATGGACAATTTAACGTTTTCACCACATCAAAGATTCTGCTTCTAGGCATGACTATCTCTCTCCCAACACTACAGTACCTTACTACAGAATCAAAGCCTCTTTTCAAATTTATAATCCCTGACAGGGACAGAGTACCCAGTAAGTAAGGTAAGTACAGGATTACTTGTTCTTACTTATTCATTACTCATTAATCTGTAGTATACAATTTCATCGGTGGTAAAGCCCATGTGAAATTGTTCACAACAGATAAATGAATAAATTCAAATAAGTCTATGCTTACCTTGCTTATTTGATAATCTGCCCCTGGGTTAGGTTAATAGTGAGGGAGCTGTACCTCCGTGTCTACTGGAAGGCTGGGATCTGTCCCTCTGTATCTACTGGGACCCCCCTCAGAATAAGAGGGAAGATCATGCATGGCACTGTCTACTGAAAATATGTGTGTTCCTGGAGGAAGATTCATTCATCAGGAAAGAGATTAGCTGCCCCTTGGAAATGACTGGAGCTAGGCAAGAAACCACAGTCTGGAAGAAGGACAAGCCTGTGGTTCTGGGCTCAGAGGAGATGGACACAGTCTAGTCACAGAGGGTCCTAGGAAACTTGATGAGATCCGGAAAGCCAATGAATCAGCGAATCTTTCTCTTACCTTCACATTAAATTAGTCCATAATTATATTATCCCTCTAAACATCATCTGAATTCAGCCTTAGTGCCATTCTCTCTGCTCAAGCACCATCACATCTCATCTAGATTAGAACAGTGACTTCTTGCTGACCTCTGACCTCTGTCCTGCTGCTTCATGATGCAGCCAAAATTATCCTTGAGGCATGTATGTCTCATGTCATTACCCTGTTAAAAGTCACAAGAGTGCTGTTCTTAAAATAAAGACCAATTCACAATCTGACCCCTCACTGTCCCTCCAGTTTTGTCCTTACTTCCTCCTGATTTACATATAATGCTCCTGTCATACTCAGTGCCTCCACAAAATGCTTTTGCATCTCCCCTTTAGATCATTTATTATTTGCTCAGTATACAGGTTGAGTAAGTATGGTGAAAGAATACAACCTTGTCATACACCTTTCTTAATTTTAAATCATTCGGTGTTCCCATGTTCTGTTTGAACAACTGCCTCTTGGTCAGGGTACAGATTCCTCATGAGCACAATTAAGTGTTCAGGAATACTCATATTTTGCAATGTTGTCCATAGCTTGTCATGATCCACACAATCGAAAGCCTTTGCGTAGTCAATAAAGAATGGATACACATCTTTCTGATATTCTCTGCTTTCAGCTGAGATCCATCAAACATCAGCAATGATATCCCTCATTCCACAGCCTCTTCTGAATCTGGCTTGAACCTCTGAAAGTTCTCTGTCAATGTATACTTGCAGCCATTTCTGTATTACCTTTAGTAAAACTTTACTCGCATGTTTAAGGGGGTGTGGGAGGGAAAATTATTCATTGGCTAGAGGCTAGACACATGTCAAATGGGTGAAATGGTAGGCAGTATACAACAAGAGGAAGGTTAGCAGATGAAAGATGCAGATAGCAGGAGACATGAAGAAATGCAATAATTAAAGTGAATCAAGGTAAATACTGTTATCTGTTGGTCCATAGAGGGGATTGCAACCATGTAGTGAAGCAAAGTAGCTGATTTGTTGAATGTAAAACAGACAATCTGCTCTGTAAACCTTTATTCAATTCACAATAAAAAAGATCTTTAAAAAGAAGAAGAAAAGAAAGAAACTGTGTGAAGTGAGTCAAATAGTGAGCCAGGTATAAAAACGACTGCCCTAGTCCATATTCCCAAGTACCCTAATTTTCACTATCAGAGCACTCAGTGAAAATTATAGTGCTTGACATTCTCATCACATTACCCTCATCATCACCATTATTCCTATCATGAGAATACTTGACATGCTATTCTTCTCTTTCAACTTCACATTTAAAACTTGAAGACAAGATTTTCCAAAGGGTGCTTACAATATGAATGAATAACACTTGCTTACTGCTTACCCTCATTCCAACCTCAAGACACCAGGTGCTACATCTCTATTTGTTTCTGCTGTTTGACTTGGGAAACAAAGCCAGCAAGTGAAGCCACATATTGGAACAGACTTTGCTGGAGGCTTTGGAACTCCAATTGCAGGTGCCAAAGCAAAGCTCCACAGAAAGACTTTTAGTTTTTAGTTGTGGTTTGGAAAAAGAACTGGTCATGTCATTGTTTATTATGAAGTGCTTGCAGGATTCTTGTGGATTACTCAACAATGCCTATAAATCTGACCTTTGTGGATGGCTGGGTGATACTAATGTCATTGTTTTTAGAGCATGGCTAATAACATTGGCTCAATCACTCACTCATGGCCAGTTAATCAGAAGTATGACAATAATTGCATCTTTATGATATACAGCGTGTGATAAGATGCAGATGTAATGAGAACACTTTTCTTCTGGAAAAAAATTAAAGACATAAAATCCTGGCTTGGGGGGTAAAAAAAAGACTCTTTGTCCTTCTACTACAAAGTGACCAGATGTCTTTATTTAGGCGGAACAGAGCCTGATGTTTCAGGACCAGTCCCTCATCTGTGTGTTTTTTTGTTTTGTTTTGTTTTGTTTTGTTTTGGGG
>NW_006408886.1:1889444-1913085 GCF_000296735.1 Chrysochloris asiatica | reverse complement strand
TTTGCTTCCTGGGTTTACATGGGACTTTTAAAAATAATATATTCCTCCCCTAAAAAATAGTAGTCCTCACTAGCTACTCCACAGAAACCCTATGCAGTGTTACTATGAGCCTGAACCAAATAGATGGCACTTAACAACAACAATTCAGAGATGGGAGAGAGGGTGGCCAGAAGGTTGGATCTTCTCAAGAAGCAGTGAGAAGGGAATGTTGTCACATCCATTTTAAAATGGGAGGCAATCTCCACAGCATGCTATAACACAGACTGAGCTTCCTGTTGGTCCCACAGAATGAAGCTTACTTAGAGCAAGAAGACTATGAATTTGCCTCTAATTGGGGTGCTGTGGGCTAATGCACTGGACTGCAAAGTCAGTTTGAACCACAAGGTTGCTGGCTCAACCTCACCAGCTGCTCCTTGGAAACTCTATACAGAGTTGCTGTGGATTAGAACAAACTCTATGGCACTTAACAATAACCAGCCATCTGTCCTGGAGCAAACTATTGTCCTTCTTTAGACCTATGTCTTCCCTATGAATTTAAAAGATTGGGGGAAAGATTGGCCCTATTCCTGAAGCAAGGACTATATCCATTTTGCTTGATACTGGATCCCCAGTCCCTTGCACAATGCTTTGCATATAACAGGACCTCAGTAAAAAATGCTGAATTAACTAATGAATACATACATGAATAAAACAACTTCTAAAGGTTCCCTTTGGCCCTAAATTCTGTGATTCTTGCTGGATTCATTTTAATCAGCCAGCCCCAAGGGACTTTGGTAACTTTCTGCCTTAATGCTTAAACCTCTTCTAATATTCCCATTAAAAAAACAAGCAAAAACAAAACCCAAAGTGAGACAGAACACATTTAGTACTTCTAAATCCTAAACCCTGTTTGATTGAGGAAGTCAGAAATTTCCATCTGAAACTCATGTTAACTAATTATCAGTTTTTTACCCTTGGAAAGTTATTTGATCCCTCTGAGACTCAATTTTTCTGTGTCAAGTAGGGTAACAATAGATTACATATATGCACCAACATACATACAAAAATACATATACACACTCTCATTCATACAGGGTTGTTTTGATGATTCAATGGGAAAATACTTGAAAACATTTTATAGAAAAAAGTACAACAATATATCAGTTACTATGTTGTTGTTGTTAAGTGCCAGTGAGTCAGTTCTGACCCATAGCAACTCTGTAAGTGTTTCCAAGGAGCAGCTGGTGAATTTGAACCAACAACCTTGAAGTTCAAACCAACCTTGTGGTCCAGTGCTCATACTACAGCACCACACCAGGACTCCCAATTGCTTTATTATTGTTGTTAAGTGCCATCAGGTAGGTTCTGACTCATAGTGACCCTGTATAGGATCTCTAAGGAGCAGCTGGTGGGTTTGAACTGCCAACCTTGTGGTTCGAGTCCAGTGCTGAACTTACAGTGCCACAGCAGGAGTCCATAGTTACTATATAGGCCAGTTAATGTATAGGCCAGACTGGCTGAAGTACACTGGAAACAAAAACACAATTAGTAATTCTTCCTCAAATATGGCTGGTAGGACATCCCAGGAACATGTCAGACACTGCTGACACTTGTTTGTAATATTTGAACATCAAACAGATATTCTGGAATAATATTCTGATGGTTTTCGTATACATAAAATAAAAACATATCAATTCAATCCTACTACATATATTCACTAGAACTGAGGAAGAACATCCTGGGGAAGGAATGTGAGATCTGGTAGAATCCCAAGATTTAAATTAAAAAATAATTATTCAGTTAAAAGAAAACTGATGGTTATTAAGCACATCACGTTGCTTAATAACCAGCAGTTTTCTTTTAACTGAATTATTAAGTTTTCTTTTAATTGGTCCTGATTTTTATAACTCAGAATGATTAGATTAGGACACATTCTACATTGCATACCTTATCTCACCTAATCTTCACAATCCCATGAAACATGAATCACTATCCTTCATTTATAAATTAGCTAACTCATAGAAGTTGAGTTTTCATAAGGCAACTTATTATGGCCCTTCTAGCCAAATTTCTGTAGGATCAGAGCTGGACTGTGAACCATAAGGTCGGCAGTTCCATACCAACAGCTGCTCCTAGGAAACACTATACAGGGTCACTATGAGCTAGAACTGACTTGACAGAACAACAACAAAATGCCTGTGATTACAGACCCATTTGCAGTGAGTTGTTAATGAGACAGAATTAAGGTGAAGCTAAGGAATAAGGGACTCGTGGTGGGGCACTAAAGGATAAGCACTGGACTGCTAGCTACAAGACCGGTGGTTGAAACTCAACAGCTGCTCCTTGGAAACCCTATACAGGGTCACTATGAATCGGAACAAGCTCAACAGCACTTGACAACAGCAAGGAAAAAGGTATGGAGTCCTGGTGTGGTGTTGTAGGATAAGCAGGTGCCTGCTAACCACAAGGTTGGTGGTTCAAACCCACCAGCTGCTCTTGGAAATCAGTTGCTTCAGGGTCGCTAAGAGTTGGAATCAACTCAATGGCACTTAACAATAACAAAGGAGTAAGGATTCCAGTGGAACTAAGGATTAAGGATCTTTACCAGAGAGTGTGACTCAAGGCACCTAGTTTCTCTTGGGGACAACATGGTCTGACTTCAATTTAGAAAAACTCTCTCTTATGTCCTGGTTCTTGCATCTGACTCATAACAACTGACCTCCAGTTCACGGGATTTTCAGTCCATTACCTGACCTAATTCACTAGCTCCCCAAACTTTGTGCCTGTTGTCTGATCTGCTGATTTGGGTTCCTCAGCTCCTGAGACTACAAGGGTGAAAAGATTCTTCCAGACTGATCTCTGAATTATGGGTTTGGAACTTACCAGGCTCTACAATTGCATGAGCCATTTCCTTTGAAAGTTGTGAGTTTTGTGAGATGTTGCAATGTGTTTCAGAACTCTGGAAGAAAGGGAAAAGAGGAGTGGTGATTGATATCAAGGTATAGCATGTAGGAAAAGTCAAGTAGTTGGAAATTTCTTTAACCTCCAACTCATCAACTTTGTGTTGGTCATTTTAAAAGATATTATTCATGCAGTTATTTGCTGAGGAACCACAGCACAGAAAGAGGCCACTCCTGTCACTCCTCATATATAAAATGTCACTTTTTCTCAAAAATACAAACTGTCTTCCATGTTGTTGTGGACCTTAAAAGATCTGGAAGTTGATATGTCTGGAGGTTCTTCCATCACCATGATTCCTAATAGTAGTAGTAGTTAGGTGCCATCAACTCAGTACTGACTCATACTGACCCTATGCACATCAGAATGAAACACTGCCTGGTCCTGGCTCAACCTCACAATCATTGCCATGCCTGAGTCTGTCTCTGCCTCCACTGTGCCAATCCATCTCATTGGGGTCTTCCTCTTTTTCTCTGACCCTCCACTTTACTAAACATGATGTCCTTCTCCAGTGGCTGGTCCCTCCTGATAATATGTCCAAAGTATGAGAGACAAAGTTTGGTCATTCCGGCTTCCAAGGAGCACTGTTGTACTTCTCCAACACAGATCTGTTTGTTCTTTTTACAGTCCGTGGTACTTTTAATATTCTCTTCCAACACCATAACTCAAATACATCCATTTTTCTACGGTCTTCCTTATTCAATGTCAAACTTTTGCATGCATATGAGGTTATTGAAAATACCATGACTTGGATAAGGATTTCTGGCAGTGGAGTGGATTACTAGCTGGACTGTTAACAACAAAGTCAGCAGTTCAAATCTACCAGTCTCTCCATGGAAGAGTGACTCTGCTCCCATAAAGATTTACAGCCTCGAAAAACCTATACAGGGTCACTATGAGTCTGAAACAAGTTGGTGGCACAAAACCACCACCACCATTCATTCACCATGACCACTCCTGGCGTCTCCAGCCAAAGCTCTATGAGCAACCTGTGTAAATGGCTTGAGGAGAGGAGGAAGTGGATGGACACCCATGGGAATATGTCCCTTTCACACCACTATGGTTTACATGTACCAGCACCAGTTCATTGAGTTGACTCTGACTTGTGTTTGCTCCATGTATGTTATAATAGAACTGTGCTCTGCAGGGTTCTTAATGGCTGATTTGTAGATCATTAGGCCTTTCTTCTGAGGTACCTTTGGGTGGACTCAAATGTCCAAGCTTTCAGTTAGCAGCCAGTTTTATTAACTATTTGTACCACCTATGGACTCCATAGACAGAGAGGGATAGGCTTATTGAACATCAAGTTAGTGGACACACAACTTGGTTGACAACATGTACCAGGACTGAGGTGTACACAGTGCTTATCTTCTCTATCTCACACACAGAAGTCACAGACAAAGTTGATCACAAGAACTCACTATTCAACGACCAAAGAGGGATTTCCAAACTCAAGTGATAAAGATAACATCACAGAGGAAGGATTTTTCAACACTGATATTTCACTATTTTCCTTAGCTTAAGTTACCAATTTATGTTTGCAAAGCATTTTAAAGTTTATGAAGTATTTTCATTTTCACTTGCCACATATAACTACTATCACACCTCTTGAACTAGTTTTTATTATAACTAATTATTATTATTCACGTTTTAAAGATTCAAAAACTAGCACTAAAAGAGATTAGGATATTTGCCCAAAGCCCTTAACCTTAGTGATTTTCTGAACAAAACTTCTGCAGTTTTTCTACCCTACTCCTTGGTTTCTTCTGTCACTTGGTGTCTTAATTTCCTGGTCCTGCTTTTTATAACTCAGAATGATTAGATTAGGACACATTCTACATTGGTATGGCCTCTTTAACCCTAGCATTAAATTGAATGAAGAATGATTACATTAAATTACATAATATCCACAAGTAGAGGCTTTAGATCTCAAACACTTATTTGGGGAGACAATTCAATTCATAGCATTCCACAATTTGCGCTCCTCAAAATTTGTGTCCTTCCCACATGCAACAAATATTTGCCCTATCACATCATACCTCAAAGTCTTAACTCATTTAGCACCAACTGTAAGTACAAAATCTCTTCTAAATCATCAAAATCAAATGTGGTTTGTTCCAATTTGAGGCAAAATTCTAGAATTACTTTCAAAGTGAAATAGGGGAGTGAGGGTGGACAGGGGCGATACGATGATGGAATAGGCACAAGATAGACATTGCCTTTCCAAATGAGAACAATTAGAGGGAAAGAAGAAACCATTTACAAGTCCAAAGCCCCACAAAGCAAATTTCATTTGCTCTAAACACTTGAAAATTATCTTCTGTTCTTCAGTCACATCTGTGCAGTGGTTCCACTTTCCAGAATTAGAGTGTGGGCTATGCTTTCTGGATTCTGAGTAGAAGTGACCTGGCCCTGGCCAGTCACTCTGCCTTCTAGTCTCATTTAGATGACAACCCTATTCCCTCAGGGTTGGGTCTCCCCATTCTTCTGATTCACCTGAGTGGTGACCCCAGTAGCTTGGCCTCAGGTGGCTCCATTCTCCTTGCCCGCTGATTTAGCAATGCCAACCTCTCACCTTTGGAAAATGATCCCATTCTCTTGACCCACCTGAATAGCAGCCCCACTTTCCAGAACCAAAATGTTGCAACTGGAGTCATTATCTATAATATTTCACAAAATCCATAAAGACTGTTTTGAAACCAGTGGGTGTTAGTTCCACCCTTTGAAACAAAGGCATTTCTAATCCCTGTACTTCTTCCAACTGTCTTTTTGGTCTCAGAATTGCTCCCAGAATATATCTTCCTCTTCTTAGAGGACAACAAATAATCACAACCAAGTTGCTTCATTTTCTGCCTGTAAAACTCCAAGTGGCAGATAGTTTTCCTTCCTTTTTCCTGTCTCTGTTCCTTTCTGTCTAAGGTGACAGGATTTTTGCTAAGGTGTTTGATAAGATTCATCAGTCACAGGCATAATCTCTTTAGTAAAAAAAAATATGCAGTGTGATACTAACAAAAGAGCAAAGTGGGCAAACTCCATGTCTATCAAGAACAACATAGCAAAGATCAGCATGAATCCAACTCCCAGCTGAAAGTGGATTCAGGCCTTATTTTCCATATCGGACAATATCTTTAATATCCCATGTGAGTAAAGTTTTACTAAAGGTAATACAGAAACGACTGCAAGCATACATTTTTTGGGAGCAGCTGAGCCAAAGGTCCCTGACTTGGGGATAATTTAACTGAAAATTTAACTTGGGGATTGCAACTGAAAACTTGTGGTTCAGAAACTCAGGCTGCATCCAAGTCAAGCTGCCCCCACTGAGGAACTTGTAGGGCTGCCTCAGAGGATAGGGAACATGCAAGGTCTTTCCTTGTACTTAGCTATGTCCTTTGGCTCAGCCTGCACAACATTCTAGCCACTCTAATCAGTGTTCTGGCTAGCTACCACAAGTTACAGTTTTTCTGATAAAGTTCCACTTACTGCAGGCTCCTTCAGTACAAGATGTTCTTGTACTCCTTACCCTCCCTCAAGCACCTCCCCTTGAACTGTGTATAAAATAAACTCGCTGTCTTGGTCTGTGCCGCAGTGTCTCCATCAGAGTGTTGCATCCCACCTGGTTCCAACTTTACTTATTGCAATTGTCTTGTATCTTTCTTTTATTTCTAATCTCCTGTCACCTCTACTCAGGTTTAATCCCTCCATGTGGGCCGTGGAGTATAGTTGATTGTCAGATGTGGCAGTTGGCCCCAAATGTGGGGCCTGAGTACAGGGGAACTTCTAAGCCATAGACAAGGAGATGTGCCGAAGTATGTACAGTCAGATAAGGTATGGAGTGGTCTGAGTTTCCACTGGGTGTAAAAACATGGGGATTTTAGGGTCAAAGAACCATCAGTTGTTTGTAGATATGTTTAAGGTCCTATTGAGGGCCAGAGGAATTCCTATTAAAGGTGTTCAGCTTGCTCAATTTTTAAATTTAGTACAAGATGCTTGTTCCTGCTTCCCGAAGGAAGGAACTGTAAATTTGGATACCTGGGAGAAGATCCAAAAGCAGTTGCATGATCGGTATAATACTGAAGGGCCTGATAAAATACCACTTTATACATTTTCTCTCTGGATGCTTGTGCATGATAGTTTAAATCCTCAGCCTTACTCTGAAAGAGTGTCCTGTAATTCACATCCTGAGCTTGCAGAGCAATTGCGGCAGACAGTGCAGGGATATGACGAGCTACAGTTGCCCAAGTCATCAGTGCCACAGAAGGAGGAGTTGGGAGAACAGGGAACCTCCACTTCTCTCCCAAACTGTTCCTTAAAGGAACAAAGGGCTCTGACTCAGAATGGGAGAAAGAATCAGATATATGTGCACCTCAGTTAGCTGTGCTCTCATTGGCTGAGGCTACTGCTGCCATCATGAAACCAAAAGTGCTTACAGACTTAAATGACAAAAGCAAGGGATCAGTAATTTTGTGCTCTGCCTGCTTTGTCTCCAGTTCAAAAGGCCTTGAGAGAAGCATGTATGGCAGGGGAGGATATGATGGGTTTTCAACAAGGAGTCCATCCAGAGGATCCGAGAGGCCTGATCCTCAGAACCTGGGTCGAATGCTCAGAGAGCATCAGATCATCCCTTTAAAGACCTTGAAAGAACTTAAATCAGCAGTTCTATGTATAGATCTACTGCTCCTTTTACTTTAGGTCTGTTGGACACAATTGCAATTGAGGCCCTACATCCATCAGACTGGTAGACTATATCTAAGGCCTGCCTCTCACCAAAAGATTGATTACCTTATGTGGAAAACAAGCTGGCATGAGCTTAGCACTGAGCAAGCAGAAAGGAATCAAAACCATAATATTCCCATACAGGTCACCAATCCCAGTAAAAGTGCTCAGTTACTGAAGTGGGAGAACCCTGGAGGGAAAATAGTTTATTTTACACCATGTTTTAGACCATCTCCCCATCAATTTATGGAGAAGAAATATTCTAGAAAATATGGGACTTCTATTGGTCAGCCCTAGCTCAATTGTTACAGCACAAATGCTGCAGCAAGGATTTGACCCAAGAAAAGGACTGGGTTGCTATCAACAAGGGAGGTGTGAACCCATACAGTCTAGGTAAGCAAGGTTTGGGATTTGAATCTGATCAGGATTTTTCCTAAGGGTCTTTATTGCTTCTCCTACCCAGAAAACAGCAATAAGGATAACTTGGCTGTCTGATGACCCAGTAAGGGTGAACCAATGGCCCCTAACTAAGGAAAAATTGATTGCTGCTAAGTCCCTAGTCCTAGAAAAATTGAACGCATTTGTTGAGTCCACTCATAGTCCTTGGAATACACCTATATTCATTATAAAAGTGAAATTAGGAAAATGGCGACTGCTGTAGAAACTTAGGGCTGTGAATAAAACCATGGAAATTATGGAATCTCTTCAACCTGGCCTCCCAAGCCCTCCTACAGCTACCCCTTTACATATCAGTTGATTGTAATAGATCTTAAAGATTGCTTCTTTACAATCCATTTGCGTCCAGATGATAGAAAAATATTTGCCTTCAGTGTCCCAACTGTTAATAATAGGGAGCCTCATTTAAGATTTCATTGGAAGTGTTTGCCACAAAGTATGACTAATAGTCCTTGCTTGTATCAAGAATTTGTTGCTTCTGCAATTGCTCCAATAAGAGACAAGTATCCTGAGGCCTATGTTATCCATTACATGGATGACATTCTCTTGGGCCACCCTCTGGAAGCTACATTACTGTTGATTTTGGGGGACATGTAATTAGTTCTGGAGCAAGCAGTACTGTACGTTGCCCCTGAAAGGTACAAAAAAAATCACCTTTTCAGTATCTTGGCAGCCTTATACAAGGCAGGACTCTTCGGCCACAAGCAGTTGCTATAAGACGGGATGTTTTGAATACATTAAACAATTTTCAAAAATTATTGTTGTTGTTGTTAAGTGCCATTGAGTCAGTTCCAAACCATAGCGACCCTGTATAGGGTTGCCGAGGAGCAGCTGGTGAGCTTGAACTGCTGACCTTACAGTTCAAACGGCTTTGCAGTCTGGCACATTAACCCGCAGTGCCACAGCTGTGACCCACCTTGAAACTCACTACACATGACTTGCAACCACTGTTTACTATTTTACAAGGTGATCCTTCCCTGTCCTTTCATTGTGTATTAACTCCTGAGGCTGAATAAGCTCTAAGGTGGAATCTTCATTGCAGCTGGCTCAATGTTACAAAGGGTTGATCCCATGAAGCCTCTTCAAGTTTTACTTTTTCCAATGTCACACACTCCCACCAGTGTCCGGTGGCAGGAAGAAGGCATAATAGAATGACTGCACATCAGGAAAAGGTTATAACTCCTTTTCATTCCTTGGTGGTTTGCATGATTGCTAAGGCCAAGATCAAGACTGTCCAATTATTGGCCCATGAACCAGATACTATTGTGATCCCCCTTTGACATAACTCAACAACAATGGCTCTGGCAGTTCTTTCCTGACTGGCAGATTGTTGTTGTTGTTATGTGCCGTGGAGTCGGTTCCGACTCATAGCGATCCTGTACAGGGTTTCCGAGGCTGTAAATCTTTATGGGAGCAGAAAGCCTCCTCTTTCTCCCACAGAGCAGCTGGTAGTTTCGAACTGCTCACCTTGCAGTTCGCAGCCCGATTCATAACCACTATGCTACCAGAGATCCTTTACACTAGCCAATTCTCCAGGAACTTTGGATAATCACTAACCTAAAAGTAAGTTGCTCCATTTCATTAGTCAAACTGCTTTCATATTCCCGCGAGTGATACATTCTCAACCCATCACAGAAGCACTTGTTATATTCTCAGATGGCGCCAGTTCTGGTAAGGGAGGATACTATTGTACTATCTCAGCACAACGTGTTGAGTTACAAGCTGTCATCTGGACCTTAGAAGACTTTCCTTATGATTCTCTTAATATTTTCTCAGACAGTAAATATTTCATAGGTGTTGTTCAACAAATTAAAACAGTCACCCTAGAACATACTGGCAGTGAGGAACTTCTCCATCTTTTCGTGTGTATGCAGAACCTCATTCGAAGGAGGCAGCGACCTTACTTTGTTGACCACATTCGATCTCATACTCATCTCCCTGGCCCCCTTGCTGAAAGGAAACTCCTTAATTGATACATTAATAGCTCCCACAGTTACACAGAAACCTTCCCCGTATCAGCTTGCCATTCTGTCATTTGACTCAAGAGGCAAGCTCGTGAGATTGTTCAACAATGCTCGTCATGTATTGTCCACTCTCTGTGTCCCGCCACAGGGGTAAATCGCCGAGGCCTTAAATCTAACCAACTGTGGCAAATGTCTGTGACTCATGTTCCTTAATTTGGCAACCTACGATGGGACCATGTTTCTATTGACATGTTTTCTGGTTTTGTCTTTGCTACCGCCCAAACTAGTGAAAGCACCCAATGTGTCATATACCACTGCTTGGCAGCTTTTGTAGCCATGGGAAAACCACTTTCCCTTAAAACTGACAATGGGCTTGCTTATAGGTGCACGGTTTTTCCTCGTTATTGCTCCATGTACCACAGGCATCCCATACAATCCTCAGGGGCAAGCCATTGTTGAATGAGGTAACAGGACTCTTAAAATAATCTTACCAAAACAAAAAGGGGGAGATAGACCATATAAACCTACATCTCACAATCTTTTAAACCATGCTCTTTTTACCTTAAATTTTTTTTCATTGTGACCCAGAAGGGCGCACTGCAGCAGAAAAACATCAAGGCATTCAGTGTGGGGAATCACGAGGAAAGGTTTTCTGGAAGAACTTGCAAACGGGATTCTGGCAGGGACCTGATCCGGTGCCTCTCAACCAGTGTGGGTACCTGAGAGAGCAGTGAGGCATCATCATGAATCCTGAGGATATCCTGAACCCTCCTTTCAAGACTAAAGATAACTCCCACAATGAGGACTCCCTCATCTTCAACCCTGGCTTGCTCCTGGAAGGCTCGAACAGCAGCACTGCATACTTGGGGTCAGCTGAAATCCCTGATGAAAAAAGCTCAGAGTATGGTACCTATCCAAGGAACACCCCTTGTTGAGAGCAATGTGTTTGTGGCCATGATGGCCATTCTCACTGTTCAAATAATTATGGTGACGGGAACACCTCAGATGTATCAGACTTATTTTCCAGATCTGCCTATGGCCCATCTGGTTACCTGGGATGCCCATGAACCAGTGCCGGTGTTCACTAATTTTACTGCCTTAATGGGTGGGCATGATAATGGACATATACCCACTACTTTTAATTCCCCATTTAATTATACGGAAAAGAGTGCCTTTCTGCCCATATGTCTCTCTCCTAATGGGACATCCTTGTGCCTTGGTATTGTTAAGATGAAAAATCAGCATTGGTTCAAAATGCTTCAGGCCTACTATGGTAAAATGGAAATTTCTGTGTGATAGAAATGAATTTGGGGAATTATGATTAAGAAACCTTGTAAGCCTGCCTTCAGCCTATAACTTATTGGATTTGTTACAAGGGGAGTTAGAATTTACCCAGGGAAATAGGCTTCTTGTTAAGCCTTTGTAGAATATGGGGCCTTAGATGGAATTCTGAAGTCCACCCAGAACCTTCTGAGTTGGGGCATTCCTGCTTGAAAAGACATGCAGACCAACCCAAAACTGCTAGGAGAACAGAATATTCAGAAAACTGACAGATGCCATCCTGCCAAGGAGCAGAACTGCGAGAAGCCTTATGCATGAAAAATTCATTGTTTAGCAGAGCGACAATGAATGCCCCCCTTGGATAGCAAAGCTATAAGGGATGATTCATGCAGGGGACCTGTGGTTTCTAGCTTTCCCTTGGAAAAAATAGTTTATTCCTGATTTCCTTATAAGAAGTTTTAGAAAATCTTACATAATCATTAGATACTTTAAACAAACCTCATGTTATAATAGTTGCCTTTCACATTAACATTAGCTTTCACACCATATTCAATCTTATGTAGTTATAAAAACTAATTTTTACATTAACAATAAGTTTTAACATTAGAAATAACCACACTAGCTAAAAGTTTTACCAATTCAAGCTTAAAATTGTAAGAAACATTCCAGGTGGTTTTAGTCAAGGACCTTAAGGCTTTTAGAAAGCAGCTTAGGAGACAGTCAAGGGCAGTGAGAGTTTGGGATCAGAGGTAGGAGTTTGATTAGAAGTTTTGAGAAATTGTTAGCATGAGAGAATTACTGCTTTGTTCTTAACTATGAAACTTTAGGGTACTTTTATGTTCTTGTTTTTATTATTTGATCAATTATATGTATAACCAGTTATAGTAAAAATTATGTTTTTAATTGTAAGCTGTAACTAATGAATCTATAGAAAGTAATAGATGTTGGTAAAGTTAGAAATTAAGATGTAGAAATTTGTTTGAAATTAACCTGACATTTTAGGGAGGATTGGAGAGAAACAGAGTCGCTCACAGAAGGCAGACGTTATCATGGTAACTAAGGAGTAACTAAGGAGCATAGAGACACAGGGATGTTTGGTGACCTTGTGTTCCTCTTGTACCGTTGATGTAACAATATAATATTTGATTGATTTGTAACTGCTTGTACGTGACTATTATGAGATCATTGTATATTCTAAATGGGATATAAGAAGCAACAATTTTGAAATAAACAGTCAAGGCAGCAGGCAGTAAGAGAGTCATCAGAGAAAACCATTACCATCATCTGCCTGAGACTAAAAATGACCCATTGACTCTGAGTTTGTTTTGTTTTGTTTTGTTTTGTTTTTTCATTCGCCAACTCCACATCTTCCTATCGAGACCCTCCTAATAATTATGTCGAGGCTGGTCCCCTGCAGAAAACAAAGCAGACTGTTTGGCTATTTGAATTTCAAGCAAGCTATTTGCTTTGGAGGCATCCAGGCAAGAAAAGTCAGCCCATCAGGGAAAACCAACTCCTAGGAATGAAAATGAAAGAGAAACTTCGAGCAGTCTAGTATGCACACCTAGGTCTTCTTGTGAGTGGAAGTGGGGCAAGTGCAGCAATGAAGTCCTGGACTGAGTTTCACCATATTCCACTGACACCCATTGACCTTGAGATGTGAGAGAAAAAAGAAAGGGCCAGCTGGTCTAAACATTAAGAGGTTGTTTCAACTCTTGAGCCCATCGGCACTGACATAGACTCTGAAGGTTAGGGCTGAGAGTGTATCAACCAGTTGGTCTGAAGTGCAGGGAGGTATGCGTGAACTCCCAAACTTGAAGCTAGCACCCATTTCACATAACTTGGATGGCTAACTAACCAGAACTCGGCCAGATGAAGATAAAGATGTTTGATCCTGTGAGCAAGTGCAACTTGCTATAATTTGATGAAATAGACTTTTGTTTATGGAAGCAGTTGCTCAAAATTCCAAACAGAATGGAAGGATTCTTCATATCAAGGAATAAGTTTGTTTCTTCAGTGTACTGGAGATTGTTGTTGTTAAGTGCTGTAGAGTTGGTTCCAATCTATAGAAACCTTGCATACGATTTCCAAAAAGTATCTGGTGAACTTGAACCACTGACCTTGCAGTTCAAACCAACTTTGCAGACCAGCACATTAGCCCTCAGAGCCAAACCAGGATTCCACTGAGTTGATAGAGAGGGTGGGGAGGTGCTATAAAGGCATGAAGTGGCTAGTTTATAAGCGTTCATGAGTGTACTTAGTTTCAGAATGAGGGTGCTAAGGTAGAATCCCCACTGAATAGTTTCCCTCTTTTCCAGATAGATCTGCTAAAGCGAGATGGAAGATGATGGTGATAGGATTTTATGATTCAGTTGTAAGTAATTTTTAGCAGGATTAATTGTGATAATCACAACTGTAATTGTAGATTTGTAACTAAAAGGGGGGAGTAGATGATCTTTCATTTCAGGAACAGAAGACCCCAGGACCTTCAAGAATAAGATAACTGTTGTTACAGGGAGGGAAATGTAGTCACTGAGATGACACAAAGTGTATTATTTGTTGAATGTAAAGCTGATGATCTTATCTGCAAACATTCACTCAATTCACAATTTAAAGTTTTAAATTGTGGATTAAGAGCCTAAATGTAAGAACTAAAACATAGGGGTTAATGCTTTAAGACCTAGTTTTAACAATGGATTCTTAAGACACTGGAAGCATAAGCAGCAAAAGAAAAAGGGAAAATAAAAAGATACCAGCTCCATTAAATTTTAAAACTTCTGTTCATCAGAGGACTTTATCCATAAAATGAAGCAATAACTAGAGATCAGGATAAAACTTTGGGGAACTATATATCTGATAAGGGTTTAATATCCAAAATATGCATATTTTAAAAAGCATCTCATAATACCTAATAGGAATCTTGCTAGGATAGCACTGTAGGATAAGCACTGGACTGCTAGCCACAAGGTTGGTGTTCAAATCCACCAGTCACTCCTTAGAAACCCTACACAGGGTCACTATGAGTTGAAACTGACTGAACAGCACTTAACAACAACAATATAATTTAACAATAAAAACAAACAAGCCAATCAAAAACTGAGCAAAGAACTTGAATATACTTTTCACCAAAGAAGAAATACAACAAAGCACACGAAATGATGTGACATCAATATCATAAGCCTTGGTGGTGGTGGTTATGTGCTGTGGAGTCAGTTCTGACTCATAGCAACCCTGTACAGGGTTTCCGAGGCTGTAAATATTTACAAGAGCAGAAAGCCTCATCGTTCTCCCATGGAGCAGCTGGTAGTTTTGAACTCAGAAGCCTTAGGAAAACCAAATAATCAAAAGTAAAGTGAGATACGTTTTACTCCCACTGAAATGGCTATGATCAGAAAAACAGAAAGCAAGTTTTGGCAAGAACATGGAGAAATTGAAACCGTCATCCATTGCTAGTAGGATATTAAAATATTGCATAATAGTTACTATACAAAACAGTTAGTGGTTCCTCAGAAAATTAAGAGGAGAGTTGCCACATGATCCAGCCATTTCATTCCTAAGTATATTTGTATATTCAGAAGACTAAAAGCAGGGACTCAAATAGATTTTTGTTGCTTTTAAGTGTCGCTGATTGTTGTATACTAATGATCATGGCAGCACTATTCACACTAGCCAAAAAGTGAAAGAAACATAAATGGGAAAAAGAGTCATTGTTTAGGGGTCACTGTGTGGCACTGTGAGCTAATGCGTCAGACTGCAAAGTCATTTGAACTGCAAGATTGGTGGTTCAAGCTCACCAGCGGCTCCTTGGAAACCCTATGGGTTGGAATCAACTCTATGGCACTTAACAACAACAAGCCTCCGTTGAAGGTGATAAAAATTTTGGAAATGGATAATGGTGATGGTTGCACAGCATGGTGAATGTAATTAATGTCACTGAACTCTACGGGGAAAATGGTGGAAATAGCAAGTGTTTTGTTTTATATATATATATATATATTGCCTCGGGGGTGGGGGGAAGGTATATATCTACCCTCAGTAAAGTACATTGCTCACACTGGATAATTTGTCTCTTATAATCCAGAGCAAGATGTGCACGACAGTTCTTAAAACCTGTGGTGCATTCTAAGAGTTTGCAGCACGTCATCCTGCTTCCAATAAGTACTCAGGACTCACACTTGAAATACTCTGCAGAGTCTTTCCATGATTGTGTTTTCTGGCTGGGTGTTGCTGTTCAATTGAAAATGAAATCATGAATGAGACCAGCAAGAACTGAAAAGGAGAACCAGAATAAACAAAAGCATTCTAGAACAAGTAATCTTTGTAAAACACTGCAGAATAGTTCTGAATGCCTCGTTTCTCCACCATAGACACTATTTACAAAGTTTTTGCTTGTTCTTCAACAACAGTGGAGAGACTTTAAAGATGACCATCCAACCTATTTAACCTCCTTCCATGGAAATAATTCAAAATGCTGTCTGGTTTCTTCCTCTTGGGTTTCAAATGTTTAAAAATCATCATGCATTTTTATTCTCATACAGAAAATCTTAGTAGAGGTTTATTTATATAATGCTAAAATTTAAAAAATAAAAGGAAAGAAATATAACTAAATAATTGTAGCAATGTCGAGATTAGGTAGACTCAAGTTTGTTCTGTCACTCATGCCACGGTTGAACCTCCACAGGTCACCTCTCTGGGAAAGCTCAAGCAAAGAAGACTGTGAATCATTATTATACAGCCATCCAAGATCTGGAGCACTTGTGGGACTGGATTCCTGAAGGCAAACTAACAAAGACCCATTCTTTCTCTTTCCTATTTTTGTTGGACGCCCAAGTATCTCAGAAAAAGGACAAGTATCTACTAGTAGATTAACATTAAGAAAAAGTCAGTATTTGGAAAGAGGGTTTAAAAATCAGACTGACTGAGTCATTGAAGTACTACAGCACTTCAAAGACTAGGAATAACAAGTTCCTGGCCACCAGCTCTGGTGGTGCAGCAGTGCAGAGATCAGAGGGTCGAAGAGGCACTGTGTAGCATCTGAGTACCCTGTTTTGCCCCTAAACTGCCTCCCCCCTACTGTCAAGACTGTTTCTTTTCCAGAATTGCTCAACCCAGTCAAGCCAGTTTAGCAATTTCTGCAAAAGTCTCTTTGATGCAGACCCATTTTGTGTTTAGTGACATGAAAGAGATACAGATGCTGATTATCAAAGGCATGTGGGCCAAACCACCTCACAGAGCTGAGGGTGTAACTGTATCTCTTCCTCCAACACTCAGGGAAGTGTCCATGGGTAAGAAGCTCATCTTTCTTCTCTACTAATTTCACATCAGATATTAATCTGAGTGGGATGGTGGAGAATGACTTAATGCCTTAAATTTGCAGGTGACACTGAAACATATTCCAGGATTCAACCTCATGGAGAACAACCCCATGAGTGGTTTATAATCAGAACTTTCTTGGCAGCCGAAGTGCCCCCACCATAAAGTGCCCACAATGTGATCCCCAGAAACCAGAATAAAAGATCTTGTACCTTCTAAGACTAGGCTAATTATTATTGTTTCTTGCGATTCAAGGTATAAAATGTCCAACTATAGAAATGTTACATCAATTTGATGTTTACAAAAAAATAGCATACAACCATGAAAAGTTAAACTGAAAAGAAATTTCAGGATGGACAAAAATGTGTACTACCTGTCACTAAAGAAAAAAAAGAATGATTACAAAAACAGCATTGCAGAATGACTCCAGTTTTCTTTTGTTGTTTAAGATTTTTTTGTGAATTGAGTGATAGTTTACATGGGAGAACATGATTTTACATCATAGTTTCATTGCCATGATTACAATCTCCTCCATGCATCATCATTAAACAATATTTGCTTCTATCCCCGCTGGGGTCTGTTTTTGTTTTTTGTGTGTTTTTTTAGGGGGGTGGGGAGTAGATGTGGGGAGATGTACACAAAAACACTCAGGAATATATCATTTAAACAACCAAAGGGCACATTCTGCAAGCCTGCCTTCTGGCCGCAAGCACTCAGTCTTTCTCTTTCCATGAGTCTAGAGTCCTCAGCTGCTCTCTCTCTCCATGTCCTCATCTCTACCTCCATCTCCGCTATCGCTGCTTCTCTGGATAGGGTACCACATTCCACTAGTGCTCTTCTTCCTTGATGGTCCTAGGGTCCTCTGTTTATGGATTGTAAGATTAACTACTCCCCCGTTTTTGTAAAAAACTTCGAACTTTACAGTTGTGACAATCGCAATTAGTAATGATAACAATTACTCTCAATTGAATCATAAGAAACTTATATCCATCTATTTTCACCAGGCTCATCTAGACAAGATGAAAACTATTCAGTAGGTACTGTACTTTCTCCCACACACTCTTAAACTAAACTCCCTCTTGAAAACTTGTAAACCAGTCACTTCGTGTCTTTATCACTCCCTCATTTTAGGTAGCCAAGTCTAAGTTGCCCATCCCTATCTACCCTGTATACAGAGGGGATAGGATTGATACTTGATGTGAAGACTCCTTCCCTCTCAGTTGGTATTTCTAGCTACTACATTCATACATATAGGTCAAGTCCATCAAATCATAGCAAGCTACACTTGTTTCCTTTATTAAAAACTGTTTATCTTCCTATAGTCAAAATCTGATCATCAAGTCATCAAAGCTAAGTCAAACAGGTACTAGCTGCAAGTTTGGGTGTTCTTGTCCATCTCCCCTCACTTCATATCAGCTGGATGCTTCATTCTCAGCTCTATCGCTCCATGACTATGTTCTTGTCCATGGGCTCAGGAGTCCCCAGGTCTTATCACTCTTAGAATCACCCAGCCTTTCTTCCTCTGTCTCTCATCTCCAGGTCAATGGGAGTCTATGGGACGTGGTTTAACTCAGCCCATTTCTTCATTGCCGCCTTTCCCCCTCTTCCACTTACTAGTAGACCAACGTGGTCACCAGCAAGCTTACATGCCTACTCATGTGTTTCCTTTGAGTTTTTGTCTTAGAGGGGGCTTTGAGAATGACTCCATTTTTGTGAAAATAAAACAACCTGAGTTTTTAAAATGTGTGTTTTTGTATCTAAAACTAAGAATGTCTGAAAGATCTATGGAACTCAATAGTGGCTATCATGAAATAATGGGATGGTTCCTTGTTTCTTTATTTATATGTATATCTTCCAATTTTTCCATAAGGAGTATTATTTCCTTCAGTTATAGAAGATTAGGATTTTGTTGACTGATGTGTTGTAAGGGGGGGCACACTTTTAAAGAAACTTCCAAAACATGTACATAGAACATAAATTCATTGTCATAGAGACGATTCACATCCATGAACCCTACTGTTTTGTTTGTTAAGTTCTGTTGCCCTGGTTCCAACTCATGGTGACCCTGTATAGGGTTTTAAAGGAGTGATTGGTGAGTTTGAACCACTGACTTTGCAGTTCAAACCAACCTTGAGGTTGCTTATCCTACAGCCCACACCAGCACATCAACCCTACAGGACAGAGTAAAACAGCTCCATAGGGTTTCCAAAAGGAGCTCTGGTAGCATAGTGGTTACGAATCAGATGCTAACCTCAAGGTTGGTAGTTCAAACCTACCAGCTGTTCTGTAAGCGAAAGATGAGGCTTTCTGCTCCCATAAAGATTTGCAGCCTTGGAAACCTTGTGCAGGGTCACTATGAGTCGGAATCGACTCCACAGTACTTAACAACAACAACAGGGTTTCCAAGGCTGTAAATCTTTATCAGAGCAGACTGGCACTGCTGGTCTTCTGGTGGGTTCAGTTAACAGATAAGGACTTAACCATGTGCCATTAGAATTCCTTACATAAGCATAGATATCCCAAAGATTTATTTTAAATTGCTTTTTATGGTTTGCAATAAATAAAAAACAGCCAATAATGTAACAAACTGATAATTCACTCTCTCTGCACAGTGGCCAGGAATGGAAATCTCAAATCTGTTGTGAAAATGCGGGGATAAGTGCTGTCTGTTTCAAACCATGTTCTATCACCTGGTGTGGCACTGTAGAATAAGCACTGGACTGCTAACTGCAAGGTCTGCAGCTCAAACCTACCAGCTGCTTCTCTCAGAAACCCTATACAGGGTTGCTATGAGTCAACGCTGACTCAAACACACATAACAATAGCAACATCATCTCCTAATGGAAGGGGAAGTACTAAATACCACACTCCTTTGTCATTCTGTCTCTGGGGATTTGATGAAGTAATGTAGAAAAACTAAATCACCATTGTGAATTGAGTTATCAGTTCTGTTCTGATGTCTGGTGTCTGTCCCTCCTCTTCCTGGCAGCCTAGTTATCTGTTTTATGTTAGCCTTTTATGTTGAAGGGGGCATAAACTTCAAATCTGCAGTCCAGGGAATACAGGGTAAGATGACCCACTCCAAATTTTCACTGGATGGTGGGATGAGCAGAACAGTTTGAAAACTCTGAGAACAGCTGAGATCTCAGTCAAACACCAGAAGGACACAGGAAAAGATAATCTAGGAGAAGATTTGGAATAAAGAGCGTTGTAATCACATGGACTTAATTATGTTGTTGTTGTTGTTGTTAAGTGCCGTAGAGTCAATTCCGACCCATAGCAACCCTGTATAAGGTTTCCAAGGAGCAGCTGGTGAACTTGAACCACCGACCTTGCAGTTCAAACGACTTGCAGTCTGACACATTAGCCCACAGTGCCACACCAGGACTCCATCATAGCTGACCCATAATAGGGGACAAATGAAAAAAAAAAAAAAAAATCTTGTTTTTGATAGTATAAGTGTCAAAATTTTACTGGAATTTCCTTGCAGTCTAGAAACACACATCAAAATCATAGCTCACACACACACATTGAAGAAGAAACATTAGGATATGTACACACGTTTCAATATGAGTTTTGTCCTCCCCTTTCAATATGAGTAACTGCCCAGCACCAAATATATTGGCAGGTTCACAAACATGTCAAAACACTAGCAGGAGGTCTGATTTTTCCCACACTCTTGCAGGTACTAATAGATGTACTGTGGTAGGGATGAACACTGCAAAGACCATTTTCTCACCCTAGCTAAACTAATATTTAGTCTCAGGCCCTTGGAACAAAAACATACTTAAGTGTCAGTGGAACCACCGTGTATATAAAAGAATAAAGCATAGAATTGGAGCCAAACAAAAAGGGAAGGTAAACAAGATCATTTCTCTTTGCCTTCCTAATCCCCACCCAACACGACCTCAAAGTTCCTCTTTGTATCCATAAACACAGTACCCACTCCTTACCCTTATCCACCCCTTCATTCAGACCAGAGCCAAGGGGAGTCGAGTACCCCGCCAAGACTCCCTTCCCTCAGGGGCGACGGGACAGCTTTACCACAGCATCTTTGCTCTGAGATATCTACACTAAGCAAGCCCCGCCTCTGCTTTTAACGTCACTGAACTTGCTCCTCTTGGAGCTTCTGACTTGCAAAACAGTTCCTACCCACACAACCCCTTCTCATTCCCAACTTCCACCTTGCATGGCAGCTGTCAGGACCAGGCTTCCACTAACACAAGCTCACGCTGCCACTCTAGATCTGCCCATCCCTCAAGCCTCCACCTACTACCCACTGTACACTTCGCATGTAGACGACCTCGGCCCGCTGCTGCCCCCAAGTGGTCAGGGGCCGAGTACCGGGCTGGTGAGTCGGCCAAGTGGGAGCTGCTTCTGTCCCACTGGCCATCCTCACTAATTCTGTCTTTTTTTGTGATCCATTTAGGTAGTCAGTAACCAGAATGGAAGAATTCTGGAGTGGTGCTGCAAGATAAGCATGGGACTACTAGTAGTATAAGTGTTTCAAACCCACCAGCCGCTCCTTGGAAACCCTATACACAGTCACCATGAGTCAGAACTGACTCGATGGCACTTGACAACAACAACAACCAGAATGGATGGTTGCACAACTAGCCATGAGTATTCAGCAAATGTCATTCAACATCTGTGATTCTTTCTGGGAAACCTTATACAGGGTCACTGTGAGTTGGAACAGACTCAATAGCACTTAACCGCCAACAACCAAGTTCAGTTTGGAATCATGATGTGGTACTGTAGGTTAAAGACTGGACTGCTAACTACAAGATTGTCCATTCAACCTCACCAGCTGCTCTCTGGAAACTCTATATAGGGTCACCATGAGTTGGAATGCACTCGATGGCAATTAACAACAACAGTGTAGGGAGTACCTTGCCTTTGTAGGATAAGCCCTGGACTGCAAACCACAAGATCTGCAGTTTCAGCCCACAAGTTGCTCCCTGGAAGAAAGATAAGTCTTTCACTCAAAGATACAACGAAGCATGATGTCCTTTTCCAGGGACTGGTCCCTCCTGATATGTCTGAAGTATGAGAGATGAAGTCTGGCCATCCTGGCTTCTAAGAAGCATTCTTAAATATATTCTGAGCAGCATGACTATGTAACTGGCATTTTCTAAGTACAAGGAATAAAATATGAATTTAGAACTTACTCCTGAAGGATGCTTATGGGATCCAAAGCACTTTGACAACATCTGCCTTCTGCCTACACAAGATACCTCAGGACAAGGGCACCATCTGGTCTGGGGAGGCACCTTTTATCTGATTTCAGTTAATGTTTTTCTCAAAGTCAGAGATTAAAAACACTTTTAAGTCATCAACATCTCCAGGACATCTGTGATTCGTTTTCTTAGGTCCTGATTTTGTTTTAATCTTTTATAAAGGCTCAAACATGCATTTGACAATATGGCTTAGGGTCTGAGCCATATGGTGTTTTGGAGTTGGTAATTATCTCTGGATAGAAAAGATAAAACACACAGTTGTTTTCAAAGCCATTTGACATTCATTGCCTCATTTCAACTTCACTGGGAGACAACAGTTCAGAAACAGTAGGCATCAGACTTGGCTATATGCTGGAATCACCTAGGGAGATTTTTTAAATCCCAATGCCTAGGCCATACCCTGGACCAATAAGGTCAGATGCTTTGAGCACAGGAACCTGATGACAGTGTTATTAAAAGCACTCCAGATGATATCAAGAGATTGAGAACATAGGAAAAGAGCAGGGGCACTAAGAGTGTGCTGTCTGGAAAAGCAGCTGTAACAGCCACTGGGAACTTGTTAGAAATGCCAATTCTTGGCCCCATTTCCAAGGTACTAGATTAGAAATAAGGAGCTCTGGTAGCATAGTGGTTATGAATCGGGCTGTGAGCCACAAAGTCAGCAGTTCAAAACTACCAGCTGTTCCATGGGAGAAAGATAAGACTTTCTGCTCCCGTAAAGATTTACAGCCTCGAAAACCCTATGCAGGGTCGCTATAAATCGGAACCAACTCCACGGCAAATAACAACAACAACAACAACAGAGTAGAAATGCTGGGTGGAACTCTTAATGTGATCCTGAAGTTTGATAACACCTGGTGTAGGGCAAAAAAGCATAAACTTTGGAAATTAACTTGACCTCAATTCTAACCCCAGTCCTATCATAAATCACCTCTCAAAACTTTTAGTGTACTTCTCATAGCACTTTCAACCATTGCAATGAAAAGCTTTCTGCCAATGAACTAATGCCAGGTGTGTGTCAGAGCACATACAGAGTACTAGGGGCAGAGTATACTATACACAGTTGCCGTCAGCCTTGTCAAAGGTCCATCCATAGATCTGTGAAAGAAATTCTGGCGTATAAAAGAGTTCACTGTCCTTCCCTAATTCTCCTCACACTCTTCCTGAACCAAATTCATGGAAGATGCAGAGTTTTAATCTTCGAGACTAAACTAGGTCTCAATGGCAAGCACATCAAACTGGAAAGAAAGACGGCCTGGGCAAAGAGATAACTAGATATGAAGTAAGAAATATCCTACTTCTAAATCCTTGTTGTTGTTGTTGTCAGGTGCCATCAAGTCAGAACCAACTCATAGAGACCCCATGCACAGCAGAACGCAAAAAAGGCCGATCCTGGGCCAACCTCACCACCGCCGCCACACTCGATGCCATCAATGATGCCACCTGGCTGATCCATCTTGTTGGGGTCTTCCTCTTTTTCTCTGACCCTCCATCTTACCCAGCATGACATCCTTTCCCAGCGACTGTTCCATCCTTACAATATGTCCAAAGTATGAGAGACAAAGCTTAGCCATCTGGCCTCCAGGGAGAACTCTGGCTGCACTTCTTCCAAAATAGATCTACTGGTTATTTTGGCAGCCCATGGCACTCCTCCAACACCACAACTCAAAGGCATCAATTCTTCTACGATCTTCCTTATTCACTGTCCAGCTTTCGCATCCATATGAGGTTATTGAA
>NW_006408886.1:1869778-1882889 GCF_000296735.1 Chrysochloris asiatica | reverse complement strand
TATATGAATGGTTGAATGTGAAGCTGATGATGTGCCCTGTAAACTTTCACTCAATCCAAAATAAAAACATTTAATTAAAAAAAAAAGAAAGAAAATAACACTTGAAACTCTATGTTGAATGGACTGAAATGGGGGAGAATGTGTGAGGCAATGGACTAGCCCATACTATTTTAGTTGTCTGAGGATATGCTCAGCCTAGGGTGGTGACCACACAATCTGGCAAGAAACATCCATGAGACTGTGATGATCGAACTCTAAGACTGTACCTGCAACGTAACAATACACTCTCACCAAATAAATGACTTCCAGACTGAAAGGAAGTGCCTGTAAAAAAAAAAAAAAAAGACTCAATTGGCTCAGATGGTTTCAAATGGTAGTATTAGTGTAAGAACCTCTCTAACTTTAGGAGGAATGATGAATAAGATCAGCATGAGGCTGATTCCTGTGAGGTAGAGATCAGATGTGTATCTACTCTACAAACTTTTTACCAAATCTGATGCCATTGTTTCACAGCACTCTCACAGCACTCTGTACTTCTCTTCAGGAGTCAATATTCCATTGCAATGGCCACACCAAAATCACAGACAAAATTTACAGCCAAGTGGTTTATTAAGAAAGCAATAATTAAAGATCAACAGATTACAATTAAAGATCAGGACCAGGAAACATATAGGCAAAATCTGGAAGCCTCAGCTCTTCTAGTTCATTAAATTAACAAGCCAATCATTCTTTCTGCTATATGCATCCCTTCTCAACTATGCAGCCCTGCTTTCAACAACCTCAGGACAGAGTCCTGTTGGGTCTCTAAGGACACACATCTCTGCCTTTAGTGTCACTATTATCAGCCTCTTCACTGCTAGGTGACACAGGTCATAGCCAATATAGCAGTTTATTTGTGTTGCTTTCTGTTGTCCACATCCTCCACAATTTTGTCAGCTCTCTTAGGTGTAATTCTTACAGCAGATTTCTGTCATCACCATCAGCTCTACTGCAGGGTCCTTTCCTGGCCTGTCACCACTGGATCTGCCATGGAGCCTCTTACAGGTCTCTTGCTGTCTTTATCGTTACAGTCCTTGACCCATGTTATAGCACTTTTTGAAGTCTTCTCATCTCCTCTCTCCATGATTATCTCTTTCTTGACTGTAAATATAAGCAAATTACTGGCCAATTTCAAGGCATGACCTTCCTACCAGGACAAGCTGATCAATTCCTTCTCAGTAGATCACACATACTTATTTGCATAAGTATACTGTAGTCACTTCATTTGTATAAGTATATTGACCAACCCCTGTGTTTGGTTGGTTGGTTGGTTGTGCGCCACCAAGTCGGTTCTGACTCATAGCGACCGTGTGTTTGGTTTCCAAGGCTGTAAATCGTTATGGGAACAGAAAGTCTCACCTTTCTTCCTCAGAGTGACTGATAGATTTTAAATACTGATCTTGCAATTAGCAGTCCAGATTGTAATCCACCACACTACCAGGACTCCATGGCCAATCCTTGTAGCTGAGTAAAACTGAACAATCACAGGTCAAGCTGCAACCTAAGACCAAACAAAAAAGGTTCAAAATGCAAGTGTACCCAGAAAATGCCAACCTAGACACAAGTAATAAACCATTTGGGGTAGAAAATTAGGGCAAAGGTAACAAACACCTCAGGGCTTGGAGGGAAATCTCTCAAGCTGTTTTTCCAAAGAACCACGTCAAAAGGCCACATTATGGAACTCATTTTGCCATGGATGGACACACACAGAAAGTACGTCTGTACTGCAGTCAGGGAGCACTGAGCTCGGAGAGTCCACTGCTTTGATAGAAAACAGTAAGGAAGTCTGCTCTTTCAGTATGGCAGGATGCTGCCTTGTCTCCCAAGGCCATCAGTTGCATGGATATCCCTGAGGAATGGCCTAGTTGGGAGGACAACCAGGGTCTTGACATCTTAGCAAAACCTGGGAAGCACAGGAAACCCCAGGAGAACTATCTCTCCCAACATTGGTTTCCAGTTCCAGTCCCACTATTAGTTAGTTTTCTGAATTTCAGCAACTCATAAAATGTTCAGTTTCTTTATGATAACTATATAGGATTATTATGAAAACCAAAGAGACTAAGTGGGAGGCTGGAAGTTGATTAAAATTTGAGAAAGTAATGGAAGAACTAGATTCCTGCTTAGAAATTTATCTTGGCAGATATCAGGGTTGCATGGAATCCATAAGCCAACCAGAAGAATTATATTTTGCAAATAGATTTGAAGTCTGAGTTTCACAGATTCTGCCTATGATAGGAGCTCAAGTTTCCTTCCGCTTTTTGGAGTAATTCTCTGTAGAGAAACTTCACCTATCATGTCTCTTCGGTCAGATACTAAGTGGTAAGCACTCCAGAAGCTTCCTCTCCTACCTTCTCTTCTTATCCTATTTCCCATTATAACATTGTGGTGCTTCATCCTATGACTTCAGATCTATGTCCTAAAGTATCACAGTTAGTTAGATTCAAGATGTAATCCAGTTAATGTGGATCAATGAGCTCTAGACCATACAAAAGATATACTCACTGGAGAACTTTAACCAGTAACGTTGTATTACAAAAAGCTCATACTTTTGTAATTGAATCTAAGATAGAAGTCTAAATGCAATAAAGTCATTATTTTTCACTGAAAGTTTCAACAAAACTGTGAAACAAATAGATAGAAATAAAAGCCAGACATCATTGGGTCAATAACACCATAACCCATAAAATACACAAATTCCCTGCAGGACCCTGAAAAAAAAAAAAAGGATCAAAAAGTGGAAATATCAGAATATCTGGGGCAAAAGATTAGAAGACCTTCAATTCCTTCTAACTATACACTGTTAGGAGTCCTGGTGTGATGCTACAAGTTAAGGCACTAGACTGTAAAGTTGCTATGAATAGCAAGGTTGGTGATTTAAGTTCACCAGCTGCTCCTTGGAAACTGTATACAGGGTCTCTATGAGTCAGAACCAACTCAGCGACGCTTAACAACAACAACAACAAAATACACTGTTAGAGATTAAATTATATGCCCAAAAATATGTGTCAACTTCCTCAGACCATGATTCTGTTTTACATAATTATCCTCCATTTATTTATCTGATGCAATTATCCTGTGTATAAAATCCTAATCTCTGTGATGTTAATGGACTCCTGGTGTGACACTGTAGGATCAGCACTGGACTGCAAACCACAAGGTCAGCAGTTCAACCCACCATTTGCTTCTTGGAAACCTTATATAAGTTTGCTATGAGTTGCAACCAACTCAACAGCATTTAACAACACAAGATGTTAATGAGATAGGATTAGAGGCAGTTACGTTCATAAGGACCCAGGAACCCCTTGACCTAGGGGAAGACTGATTCTCAAACACATGGAGATCTCCAAGAAACACCAAGTCCACAGATGTTGTAAAGAAACAATAACCTTCCCCCATAGCAGAGAGAAAGACACAAAACTTCCCTCTAGAACTGGCACCCTGAACTTGAACATCTAGCCTCCTAAACAGTGAGAGAATAAATTTCTGTTTGATAAAGCCACCCATTTGGATTTCTGATATAACAGTACTAGAAGACTAAGACAGAATTTGGTATTGCAAGAGTGTGGCACTGCTCCAAAAAATATCTAAAATACAGAAGTAGTTTTGGAACTGGGTAATGAGTAGGAGCTGGAAGAGTTTTAAGATACCTATTGGTAAAAATCTGGCACTTAGCAAGAATAACAATAACAAATTAGCCAAAGCCTAAGCGGCTTTAAAAGACAGCTAGTGAATTGTGAACTCACAGGCAGTTCTGGTGAGGGATCAGAAGGAATTGCAAAGAACTATAACACTGGAAGTGGCACAGATAGTGAGAAGTGGCAGAAAATGGCAGCAGCAGAGAAAACAGTAGAACCAAAAGACCATCACAAAAGGACAAATAATTGTTATCAGGACTGATTGTGAGGACTGGAAATGTAAAGGTGGATATGTTATAGCAAAGAGGGGAGTGATTAACCTTTTGGTCTAGGAGCGGAGAGCCCTGGGACCATCACTGGAGAAAAGCGGACATCGAGACCCCACCCAGAGAAGCAGTGAGGCCTGAGATGGAGACAGAGGATGACATGAAGAGATGGAGTGGCTGAGGACTTGACATCCAGAGAGGGAAAGGGGCTGTGTACTGAGGACCATGGAGGGTGAGGGGAGGCTTGCAGGGTATACCCTTTGGTTGGTGATGATGCATGGACGGGATGGTAACTATGGTAATGAAACAATCATTAGCATGATAGAATGATAGCATGATATCACTTAGCATGATAGAATGAATGTAAAACTAATGTTCCCCCATGTAAACTATCACACACACACACACACACACACACACAAAGACTAAAAAAAATAATAGTAAATAAATAAATATAAGATCTTAAAAAAAAAAAAGAGCATTACAAGATGGTGCAGGAGCCAACCCACAGAATGAGAGAACTGAGTGACTTCAAGCAGGAGGCTTCTTGGGAAAGTGGGATGCTTCCAAGACAGGCACTTGTTGGTAGAGCTAGGCTTAGTAACCCATGGAGCAAGAGAGCTGAAAGTCTTTGGACCCAGGCTTATAAGTGGAGTAGGGTCTTCTCAGTAGCACTAAGAAGCTTTGTAACACTTGCTCAAGCAGAGCAAAAGCTGAGCTGGACCAAAAATCCAAGGAACCTGGAAGCAGAAGCTGAAGAGGCTAAGCACTGGAAATCTCTACCTCAGTCTCAAATGGTAGAGCCACAGTCTTTGAGGTTTCAAATGGTGGAATTACCATGACTTGATGGGTTTCAAAAGGTAGGGTCACAGCCTCCTAGGTTTCAAAGAGTTAGATCTTTACCAACTTGATTCTAGAATGTGCAGCTACCATTCATGAAAGCCAGATCCACTGCCCAAATTTAAGGGGGTAGGGCTGCCATGCCCAAGGAAGAAAAGAATGTGGTCTATTATGGCTAAATGGATGGTATTGCCACTCAGACAAATTAGGAGAATGGAGCATCCCAAAGCTGAGGGAGCAAAGTTGTCCCACTGGAACTAGAAGATGGAGATGAAATCCAAAATTCTGAGAGTTTGACCAACACTCAGAGTCTGAAAAGCAGGGCTGTTGTCCAAATGGCCTCAGAGAAATTGTTCTGCTGGGTTTTGGACTTGCTTAGTGCCTGTTATTTCCCCCAATTGTAATGGAAATTTCTACCTTGTACCTGTTTCACCACTGTAGTTTAGAATCAGATAACTTGTATTCTAACTTCCAGAGATTCACAGATGAGCAAGAATTTTACCCCAGGGATTTTGGACTAGGAATTGAAGACATTGGGGATGATATAATGAGGTAAATGCATTTTTAATGTGGGAAGGACATGAATTTGGAGGGCCAAGATGAAATGTTATAGATTGAATTGTGTTCCCCAAAAATATGTGTCAATTTAGCTAAGTATTGATTCTCAGTATTACATAATTATCCTCCTTTCTGCAATCTGAAGTAATTATCCTACGTGTTATAATTTCTGATCTCTACGATGAGATGTCAGCTTGAGGACTAAGGTGTGCCTGACCCAAGCCATAGTATTTTCAATAACTTCATATGCATGTGAAAGCTGGACAGTGAATAAGGAAGACCATAGAAGAATTGATGCTTTTGGTATTAGAGGAGAATATTGAAGGTGCCATGGTCTGCCAAAAGTACAAATAGATCTGTGTTGGAACAAGTGCAGCCAGAGTGCTCCTTGGAGGCCAGGATAGCCAAACCTCATCTCTCGTACTTTGGACATATTGTCAGGAGGGACCAGTCTCTGGAGAAGGATATCATGTTTGGTAAGGTCAGAAAAAAAAGAAGACCACTAGCAAGATGGATTGGCAAAGTGGCAGCTTCAATGAGCTCAAGCGTGGCAACAACTGTGAGGTTGGCCCAGGACCAAGCTTGACGGCACCTAACAACAACAAATGATGTTGGTGTGGAGCTGTGGGTTAATGTGCTGGACTACAAGGTTGGTTTGAACTGCAAGGTCAGCCGTTCAAGCTCAGCAGTTGCTCCTTGGAAACCCTAACCAGGGTCACTATGAGTTGGAACTGACTGGACAGCACTTCACAGCAACAATAATGTTAATGAGACAGTACCAGAGGCAGTTATGTTAATGAGTCAGGATACAATCTGCAGGATTATGTTGTATTCTGAGTGTTATTCTCTTCTGAGATATAAAAAAGATTTTGCAAGTAAGAAAAATAACTGGAACCTAAAACCACCAAGAGAGAACTGGGAATGTATCCTGTATTTTGGACTCAGAGTTCCTGTATTGAGAACTTCCTAAACCCAGGGGAAGATTGACGTCAAGACACACGGAGATCTCCAAGGCAGACCAGGCCCACAGATGCTGAGAAGAGACCAGAACCTTCCTCCAGAGCTGACAGAGACAGAAAGCTTTCCCCTAGAGCTGGTGCCCTTAATTTGGACTTATAGCCTGTTCAATAGCATGCAACTAAGTTTTCTAAAGATAACTCAAAAATGGCTGAACCTCACAGGACTACCAGAGGTTAAAGTCAGATTCAGAAGAAGATATGGAATGAAGAATATCATTGCTAAACATCAGATGGATCTTGGCTGAAAGCAGAAAATACTAGAAAGTGGTTTACCTGTGATTTATTGACTATGCAAAGGCTTTCAACTGTGTGCATCATGACAAGTTATGGACAACATTGTAGAGAATGTGTATTCTGGAACACTTAATTGTGCTCATGAGGAACCTGTACATAGAACAAGAGAACGATGACTGGTTTAAAATTAGAAAAGATGTGTGCCAGAGTTGTATTCTTTCACCATACTTAATCAATCTGTATACTAAGCAAAATTGGGTTATGTGAAGAAAAACATGGCATTGAGATTGGAGGAAGAGTCATTAACAACCTGCAATATGCAAATGATACAACCTTGCTTGCTGAAAGTGAATACTTACTGATGAAGATCAAAGACTACAGCCTTCACTATGGGTTGCACTTCAATGTAAAGAAAACAAAAATCTTCACCATGGGACCAATAAACAACATCCTTATAAATGAAGACAAGATTGAAGTTGTCAAAGACTTCAATTTACTCTGATCAACCATCAAAATTCATGTAAGCAGCAGTCAAGAAATCAAACGACACACTACATTAGGCAAATCTGCTGCACAAGTGTTCAAGAGCAAAGATGTCAGTTTGAGGACTAAGGTGTGCCTGACCCAAGCCATAATATTTTCAATACACTCATGTGCATGTGAAAGTTGAACAATGAATAAAGAAGACCATAGAAGTATTGATGAATTTGAGTTATGATGTTGGAGAAGAATATTAAAATTACCATGGTCTGTCAAAAGAACAAACCAATCTATGTTGGAAGGAATACAGCCAAAATGTTCCTTGGAAGCCATGATGGCCAGACTTCATCTCTCATATTTCAGACATATTATCAGGAAGGACCAGTCCCTGGAGAAGGATTTAATATTTGGTAAAGTGAAGGGTTGGAGGAAAAGGGGAAGATCCACAGTGAGATGGCCTGGCACAGTGGCAGCAGTGAGGTTGGTGCAGAATTGGGCAGTGTTTCTTTCTGTTGTGTCTAGGATCACTATGAGTCAATTGTGTCTAGGATCACTATCAACTCAATGGTAACTAACAGCAGCAACAACTTAGTAAGAAAATAAATTTCTGTTTAATAATACCTTCCATTTGTGGTATTTCTATTATAGCAGCACTAGATAACAAGTACATACCTTGAGATGCCAATTTATCTGCACAGATTTCTGGCTGAAGTCCTTATCCTAATAAATAATTTATGATTATCTACTCTGGTAGCATAGTGGTTATGAATCAGGCTGCGAACCTTAAGGTCAGCGGTTCGAAACTACCAGCTGCTCCGCGGGAGAAAGATCAGGCTTTCTACTCCCGTAAAGATTTACACACCTCGGAAACCCTGTATGGGGTCACTATGGGTCGAAACCGACTCGACGGCACTTAACAACAACAACAACATAACCTTATGTGGAGCCCGGGTGTGGTGCTGTGGGCTAATGTATCAGACTGCAAAGTCATTTGAACTGCAACGTCAGTGGTTCAAGCTTACCAGCTGCTACTTGGAAACCCTATACAGTGTCACTATGGGTCAGAACCTACTCGACGGCACTTAATAACAACAAATAATCTTATATCTGAGAGGACTTCAAAATTTTGTGTAAAATGGATTAAATGATAACGAAAAATTGCCACAAGCTTTTGAAGTCCCCTCATACATTAACATATGAAAACGTATGTCCTCATGCTGATTCTACTAACTAGGTGAAGTGGAGATAATTATCCCCAGTTTTTAAATGTACCAAATTGAAGTGATTTGCCCTGGATTAGATTTCACAGGGGAGACGTTAGAATCAGACCTGGATTTCCTGCTTCATACTCAAGTTCCATTACACACTTATCTTTGAAGCTTCCATTTTATTTGTGGGAAATGCCTGAAAAAATCTGGTCAAAGACAGAAAGGCAGCCCAGTTACTTTAAAGAAATCCAGGCTGATATTACCATATACATATACATAGGTAAACAGTTAAGTAGGTAGATAAGTAAGTAACTGGATAAACGGGTAAGTAAGTAGGGGGAAAATATGTACACATAACCATAATTATTTAAGGAGCTCTGGTAATGTAGTGGTTACTAATCGGGCTGCGAACCTTTGGGTCAGCAGTTGGAAACTACCAGCCGCTCCGCGGGAGAAAGATGAGGTTTTCTGCTCCCGTAAATATTTATAGCCTCAGAAACCCTGTACAAGGTCTCTATGTGTCGGAACCGACTCGATGGCACTCAACAACAACAACAACCGTAATTATTTAAGCAATCTAGAAAACACATAAAATAAAGTCAGTTGAAATGAATAAATAAATGGAAGCCATCAGTTCTGGGATATGATAGATGCTATGATGAGAGACAAAATTCAATCCTGAGTTTACTGTGATCAGCATGGATTGTATTTAGAACTGTTAATTTGGAGAAATCTACCTTTCCCTGGTCCTATGCGTAATTTTAAGAAAGCCATTGGATAATATGATAGATAAAATCCTCTACCATGCTTTTGCAAAATATCCAGGTTTGTTCTTTAAAAGTACTGTTTTATGTTAGCTACCCTCTATAAAACCTGAAGACATGAGATTAAACCATAATTCAATGGGGGCTTTTCTGTGTGGAGCTGAGATAATGAGGTCCAGATACAATACCTGCTGGTGATCTAACTCAGCTAAGGTGTACCTGGTCTTTCAATCTGGTTTGTGTCTCTTAACATTTAATTCCAAGAAACAAGCAAAAGCATCTGATGGCCCATAAAAATCATAAGAAGAAACTGCAGATGTACTAAAATCAAATATTCAGTAGTTAGGAAACCAAGCAGAAAAGAAAAGGTAAGCTAAAAAGTAGAAAGTGACAGAGGCTGTAAATGGAAGATTCTAGAAAAATTTATGTTTCTATATTCTGTGTGATAAAATATAAGCATACTCCAAGTGCCAATTTCATCAACTTCTGGAGCCTTGGATTTCTTAATCCACTTGGAATTTTCTACATTAAATCACTTAACTTCTGTATGTTTGTTTAGTTGGTTTGTTTTTTGAAGTCTTTCACTTTCATTGCCTATTTGCCATTATTCTCCTGAGCCCATTCTTTCATTCAACTATCACCTGTCTTACTCTCTCACTCCTTCTTTCAATGGAAATAAATTTTCCTTTCATTTCCAGCTGCTATTAAAACCAACAGATGTATTCTATGAAAAAATAAATGAGGAATGAAGATATAAATTGAATTGTACCTGAATAAATATATATTCAGTTCAACAAATATTTATGGAGTTTTGTGTATGCCAGTAATTGTACTGTGTGTTGAACTTTCCAAGATGAATACAACACATCCTTACCCCCTGAAGGAGCTCAAATTGAGCAGAGATGAGTTCACTGTTGCTATACAGTTCTTACAGGAAATTGAGCCTTGAGCAAATACATTAATTCACTCTGTATTTCAGAGCTATAATGGAGGAATGAATGGCATGACATGAATAGAGGGAGGACCCATTAGGATTCAAGGACGGGTACATTTTAGAGGGATGGTTGATTACCTTTTTAACATTCAATCCACTACCCAGTTTCTTGCTAACAGAATCCTGATTTCGTTCAAGTATCCATCCATATGAAAAGAAACACTCAAAAGTAACTCATTAGTCCAAGCAAATCATGATAATTCCATTTCTCTTTCAAGAAATTGACATTTTCACTAAGGAAATGTAAGTAAATTCTACTGGGGAGACTTCTAGGAAGGTTTCCTTATTCTTAAGAAAAAATATGCATTCTGCCTCTGGATTTTGTTGTTTGTGAATGATTATAGCATACCAGCCATCTTATGATTCTAGGAGATACTTGCCTGAGGACATGGGCAAAAAGGTTACCCAGAGCTTGTATGTGTGGATGGGAAAATGGACATGTGCAGATGTGAATATATATCTACAACTCTGTGAGCTCCTTAAGAACAAGGACTAAGTCTTGCACAAGTTTTTCTCTCCAACAGAATCTAGTATATACTGACTGACAGACACATAGACAACATCACATAAATGTCTCTGAACAAAGAATATATACCAATTCTACTTACAACATTTTATTAAATCATGTATTATTGTTGTTAAGTGCCATCAAGTCAGTTTTGACTCATAACAACTCAGTATAGGCTTCCAAGGAGTGATTAGTGGATTTGAACCACTGACCTTGTGATCCAGTGCTTATCCTACAGCACCACACCACTAATTATTTATTAGTGTATAATCAATATAATTTTACTAAAATTTTAACTATCATATATTATGCTTTCTGTTTTTATAATTTTCCAAAATATAATGCATGAGTAATCTAGACCTGTGCTATCCAATATGGTGGTCTGTTGGCATATATGGTTATTTAAATTTTAATGTGTTCTCTTCCCAACCGGTTTTGCCATTAATACCACCCCAGTTAAGTCCAACCCCTTACTTAGTCCATCTTCTGAAGCAGTAAACATCTGCCCTCTTTGTAGTATCCAAAACAAGAGCTTTACTGGAGTGAGTCAACATAATTTGAATCCTAATTCTGCCACTTACCTACAAAAGAACGGCTGTATTGCAGGCAAAGGGCTTAAGCAGAGAAAACCAGTGGCTGCCATTTGCTCCTGCTGCTGGATATCTTTCACACCCTCCATCCATAAAGAAGACCCAGTCCCCATCCCTGGATTGAATCCTGGATCTAGTGAAGAGAAAGAATGTATCTCTTAGCTAATTGTTTTGGGCTCCCCAGAAGATGTCCAGGCATTGTGGTTCTAGGGAACCCTAATTTGTCCTTTGAGATCCACCTCCTCCATCATGAACACCCAATTCTGCCTGAATGTCTCCTTCTGTAGGCTGTGGTATTACTTCTGTCCTCTATAACTGCCTTTTCCTTCCTTCCTAGCACTGCCTTCCACCACGGGATTTCTGACACTTCGAAAAAATGCTAATGTGTATGCAGAAGAACATATTCATTCAGTTACTGTTGGGTGCTGTACAGTCAGTACCGACTCATAGCAACCCTATGTACAACAGAACAAAACACTCCTTGATCTTGCACCATCCTCACAAATGTTATGTTTGAGCCTCTTTGTCATAGGCTGGGTTTTCTAGAGAAGCAAACCCAGTGAAATATATATAATAATATATGGAAAGAGTTTATTATCAAGGAAATGGCTTACAATTGTACATTCCCAGGTCCCCAGCAGAAGAGGGAGAAAGTCCCTCCCTCGTGTCCATTGTATTGGAAGCAGGCCACAACCCCAAGGAGCATCCCTTTAATTAATTGGCTGCTCATAGTCACTCATCAGAAGTAACTATTAGGTTTCAACACCAAGGGGAAAAATACATCTCAACTGCCAAACCTTTGGAAATCCTAACGTAGTATAGTTGACACAGAACCCTATCCTTTACACCATTGTTACAGCCAGTATGTCAGTCAATCTCACTGAGGGTCTTCCTCTTATTTGCTGATCCTCTACTTTACCAAGTATAATGTCCTTTTCCAGGAATGGGTCCCTCTTCATAATATGGTCAAAGCACGTGAGATGAAATCTTGTCATCTTAAATTCTAAGGAATATTCTGACTTTACCTCTTCCAAGACAGATATTTTTGTTCTTCTGGCAACCCATTCAATATTCTTCACATCCAGTAGTAGTGAATTTAACAGGATAAAAAGGACAAGAGTTCAGAATTAATTCCACATTTCTCTCTCATCCAGACAAAAAGAACTTCAGGAGAGGCTTCCGGTTTGCCAGGGTGGCCAGGCGGTGCGAGTGAGTGCGGGCTCCGGGATCGGGGGGGAAGCTCGCGAGTTGAGCCTCCCAGGTGGGAATTCACAGTCTCACGGCCCACGTAAATCTTAGTGCGCCAGAGCCTTAGACCCATTTCTTTGAGAAATCACTGTGCAAGGAATTACAGGCTTTTTAGAAGGGCACCGCGGCATCCCCAGCTCCTTTGGGCTTGGGGGGGCAGAGTGGGAACCAGCTCGTGCGGAGCTTCCAGTGGCTGGGAGACTCAAACAGGGAGAACCACTGGTGTCACCTACCCCAAGGGGGGATTTCTGCGCATACAGTGGACAGAGGGAAGTTAGCTTAGGAGAGGAAGAGGAAAAATAAAAAAAGCCTGCAGAAGGGAGAGAGGCGGCGACTGTCTGACATCATCAGGCGCGGACTGTGCCTGCTTGAGCCACTTCTGCCCGGCCCAGTTGACCCGTGTGTTCCCGGGGCCTGCCGGGCGCGAGCACACACAGGCAAACAGCTGGCAGCCTGCCCGAGCCACGTACTGCGGGCCTGCCAGACACGCGAAAGTGAGCGACCCGCCTCCCGCTGAACCGAGCAGCGTCCCTCAGGTGCTGACTGGGCCTGCCTGAACCACTTCTGCCCTGCCCAATTGACCCGAGTGTTCCCGGGGCCCGCTGGGCGCGCGCGCACACAGACAAACAGCTGCCAGCCTGCCCAAGCCGCATACCGCAGGCCTGCCAGATGCACAAAAGTGAGTGACCCGCCCCTCGCTGAACCGAGCAGCATCCCTCAGCCCTGCC
>NW_006408886.1:1835287-1843846 GCF_000296735.1 Chrysochloris asiatica | reverse complement strand
TCGACGGCACTTAACAACAACAACAACATAGCACTAAGGCAAAAAGTTTGAAATTGTAGCCTCATTGTTGTTGTTAAGTGCCGTTAAATTGGTTTCCAACTCATAGCAACTCTGTGTAGAGTTTCCTAGGCTTTAAATCTTCGTGTCTTGGTGTGGCGCTGTGGGATGATGCACTGGGCGAAAGGTCAGTTTGAACTGCAAGGTCGGCGGTTTTGTGCCATGGAGTCGGTTCTGACTCATAGGGACCTTGTATACGGTTTCTGAGGCTGTAAATCTTTATGGGAGCAAAAAAAAACCCTCATCTTTCTTCCACAGAACCACTGGTAGTTTCAAACTGCTGATGGTGAGATTAGCAGTACGACTCATAACCACTCCACTACCAGAGCTCCTTGCTGATCATATAGAGCTCAGGAAAATAGCCAGGCAAGGAGTTTAAGGACTGCTGGTGTGGCCCTGTAGGCTCAACACTGTACTGTGAACCACAAGGTTGGTGGTTCAAACTCATCAGTTGCACCTTGGAAACCCTATACGGGGTCACTATGAGTAAGAACTGACTCGGTGGCACATAACAACAACAAGGGGCTTAAATTTGAGACCCTCTCAGTTGAAGCCACATGCATTATGATGGAAGAGGAAAAGAAAAGAGTATCAATTGTCAGGTGTTTAGGAACAGACAAAAGAAGTGGAGGCAACTCAAAGCAGTAATCTTAAAGTAATCAGGATTATTTCTTTACCTGAGGAAACCCTATGGACAAATGTCGATTCTTCTATCCCTATTGTTGTTGTTGTTAAGTGCTGTTGAGTTGGTTCTGACCTGTAGCAACCCTGAATAGGATTTCCAAGTAGCAGTTGGTGAGCTTGAACCACCAACCTTGCAGTTAAACGATTCTGTAGTCTGACTCATTAATTCACAGTGTCACACCAGGACTCCATCCCTACAGAAATGTGCAAAATGTTTCTCCCCTCCTTCTCCTTCACCAAAAGTCTGATGTTTCCACTTTGAAGTACACATTATATTAGAGCTTAAATTCTAAAGCACTTGGTTTTTGGAAGTCTGAACTTTATAGTGGGATCCCTGACACTCTTTTGAGTGTTAACGTTTTAATGGGAACCCATAAGGGTTCCTATCTGGTACCCTACTGTACATGAAATCTAAAGGTTTTTTGCCTATGAATGACTCCAGGCAGGCAGAACTTAATTCCTTCTTGTGACTAACTTTAAGGCTTCAAATCCAATTTTCTTTTACTACCTCATGCACCTCTGACAGTTGAACTGCCAGAGTTATTTACAGAGTATATTTACAAGTGATTTGGGCCCACTTCCCCCAGGCACATTCCTGAGCACACCCCTTAATGGTCACCCAGTTGTAATATCATACCCAGGAGCCTCAGAGACAGTCTGTAAGTTTTCCTGTCTGCAATAGCCCCTCCCTCCTCCCTGCTTTCCATAGACCTGGCATATGTGATAAGCATATGTAATGCATTGCTGCCTTCAGTCATGGTTGTGGGAGGTTCCTTTATCTGTACCCTATAAATAGAGGTTTTGTCTTCGTAGTTAAGTGAAATCAAGCCAATTCTGACTCATTTGTTGCTAAGTGCTATTGAGTTGGTTCCAACTCATAAGCCCCTCTATAGGATTTCTGAGGAGCAGCTAGTGGATTTGGACTGCCAATTTTGTGGTTCTCATTGACAGTCCAGTGCTTATCCTATAGCACCACACTAGGAATCCAACTCATAGTGACCCTGTATAGGGTTTCCAAGGAGTGGCTGATGAGTTTGAAGTGCCAACCTTGTGGTTCAAATCAGCCTTGTGGTCAAGTACTTATCCTAAAATGTCACAAGAACTTTGGAAATTCATCATGGTGTCTATGATTTTGCTTGCCCGGGTAATGGGTGTTTATCTTTGTCTTGTTTTTACTCTTGTTTCAGACTTAATAAAGAGCCTCTATAATATTTATGTATTTGAAGATGGGGGAGGCTCTCTTTTCTACCCTATAATAACACACAAAAATCCAACCTCTGAACAACAGTCTAGAAGAGAAAGTAGATTGATTGCAAAGCTCTGAGCAGGGAACTAAGAGGATAGTTACTCAGTCTGAATCCCTGAATAACTATGGCTTTACACTTTTATAGGCTGGGTCATTTTGGCAGAAATGAGTCAGGATTTAGGTTTTAGAGAAAGTGAGTCCATTTTTTTGCTCTTGGTGGAAGTGAGTCAACTTTTTAGTTTTAGCAGAAGTGAGTTTATGTGGGTTTCAGCATAAATTAAGACTCCATTTGAGTTCTTTCTGACCCTTACCTTCCATTCCAATCAAGTTTAGGTAGCTCCACCTCAAGAAAATGAGGCAATGTTGCAGTTTTTCCCTCGGGCAGTGCATATCTTCATTTAAAGTAGAAAGTAGATGACAACTGGGGGACCGAGGAGCCCAAGGAGGAGCAGTTTTGCCCTCAGTATCGAATGGATAGCCAAGGAATTTGTCTGGGGAATCTCCTTAATGATTTATGAACAATTGTTGTTATGTGACATCAAGTCAGTTCTGACTCATAGTAACCCTGTACAGGGTTTCCGAGGAGCTTCTTGTGAGTTTGAATAGCCCACCTTGCTGTTCAAATTGACCTTATGGTATAGTGCTATCCTACAGTGCTGTTATCTAAAAACTGGGATCCCCGTGGCATGATCATGAATCATAACCCAACCACAATGCTTGGTCAAAGCCCCAGGACCTTGGTCAAAGCCTCAGAACCAAATCTATAAATGTTTTAATCTGCAGTTGTGTGCATATTTCAATCATGATTCGTTCCCAGTTTCTGTAGTCCCACCTGAAAAATTGATGACTTGACCTGCCAGCAATCATGATTTTGTGATGATTTCCTTTGTTTTCCTTTTAGCTACAATTAACCTCCTCTCCCATTGGACTCTATTTTGATCCCAAGCTGACGGTTTTCCTCATTCTGCAAAGATTGTCTTTGCCTTATCTTTATCTTGTTTAAGGCTTAATAAAATAAAATAATCTCTATAGAATATGTTTATGGACTCCTGGTGTGGCGCTGTAAAACCAGCACTGAACTGAGAACCACAAGGTAGACAGTTCAAATCCACCAGGTGCTCCTAAGAGACCCTATACAGAGTCGCAGAATCGAATCAACAGCACCTAACAACTACAAAATATAATCTATTTAGAGTCCTGGTGTGGCACTGAAAGATAAGCACTGGACGACTAGCCAAAAGTTTGGTGGTTCAGCCCAGACCTGCAGAGGCAGCGGCAGGAGCAGCCGTCGCTGGCGTCCTCTACTGTCCGCCCACCCTCCCTCCACCCTTCCCGGGGCCCCTTCCTCTTCCACAACCCCCTTCCTCTTCCATCCCTCAACAGGGGCCCCCTCGCCTTCTCGACCGCCCCTATTGTTCCGCCCCTGGCCTCCCGCCCTTCCCCTTACCGCCTAACCTCCTTTTCCACCTCAGTCGCTTCGCGCCTGCAGTAACTTGACTGCTCAAAATCCAATTCCCCAAAACACAGCTCGACATGGACACCAGTGTGATCGAAGGTGGATTAAAGGAAGTTGGTAGTATCATCGGAAATAAAGGAGAATCAGTTAAGAAGATGCTCGAAGAGAGTGGTGCACGTACCAACATCTTAGAAGGAAATTGTCCTGAGAGAATTATCATTTTGGCTGGACCCACTAATGCCATCTTTAAAGCCTTTGTTATGTTCATTGACAAACTGGAAGAAGATATCAGCAGCTCTATGACCAATAGCACATTTGCCAGTAGACCTCCAGTTACCCTGAGGCTGGTTGTTCCTGCTAGTCAGTGTGGCTCTCTCATTGGTTGCAAGATCAAGGAACTACGAGAGTACTGGGGCTCAGGTCCAGATGGCAGGGGATATGCTTCCCAACTCAACTGAACAGGCCATCATGATTGCGGGCATTCCCCAATCCATCATTGAGTGTGTCGAACAGATCAGTGTGGTCATGGTGGAGTCCCCTCCGAAGGGCGTAACCATCCCGTACCGACCCAAGCTTTCCAGTTATCCAGTTATCTTTGCAGGTGGTCAAGACAGGTACAGCACAGGCAGCGACAGTGACAGCTTTCCCCACACCACGCCTTCCATGTGCCCCAACCCTGACCTGGAGGGACTACCTCTAGAGTTGACCAAGCTGCACCAGTTGGCAATGCAATAGTCTCATTTTCCTATGACGCATGGCAACACCAGATTCAGTGGCATTGAATCCAGCTCTCCAGAGGTGAAAGGCTATTGGGCAGGTTTGGATGCATCTGCTCAGACTACTTCTCATTAACTCACCATTCCAAATTATTTGATTGGCTGCATAATCGGGTGTCAAGGTACCAAAATCAATGAGATCCGTCAGCTGTCTGGGGTGCAGATCAAAATTGCGAACCCAGTAGAAGGATCTACTGATAGGCAGGTTACCATCACTGGATCTGCTGCCAACATTAGTCTGGCTTAATATCTAATCAGTGTCAGGTTTTCCTTGGAGATGGGTGGCATGGGGAGCAGCTAGAACAATGCAGATTAATCCATAAACTCTTTCTGCTGTTCACCACCACCCATGATCCATCTGTGCAGTTTCTGGGCAGTCAGCGATTCCAGGTTTTAAATAGTTTGTAAATTTTCAGTTTCTACACTTTATCATCTACTTGTGATTTTTTTAATTAAAGCGTTTTAATTTCTTTCTCTGTTCAACTGTTAATGCTGATATCCTTATTTAGTTTTATAAGCTTCTCCCAGTTTTTTGTCTGGGTTTTGTTTTTTTGTTTTTGGCTCCTGAATTTTTTTTCTGTTTGTCATGGGTATGTAAGAGTGGAATATTAATACATTTCAGTTTAGTTCTGTAATGTCAGGAATTAAAAAAAAAAAAAAAAAAAGATGGACTGGAGCTTTTCCTTTGTGAATAGAAACTGAATGCCACTGATTCATATGGGTTTTATTCCTGTTGTTTTGCTGTTATTTTTGTACTTTTTATCTCAAAGGACAAGGAACCTGCTTGAGTTTTTAATAGACTCTGTTATTCCAGTTAAGGTGTTTTCTTCTGTTTTGCCACTCCCATTTGTGTGTGTGTGTGTGTGACCCTTAATACTAATTGCCCTTGAACCCTACACTGCAAAAATGAGCTAATAGATGTAACAAGCTAGCTATGGCCATGGTTGGTCCCTGTTGTAAAAGTTGTTACCCATAAACTGGTGGTTAGTTTTTCTAAGACTTGTCTGAGTAGTGAGCAGGCAAGTACTGCCACTCCCACTGAGTGGGATCAAAGATGATGCACATGGAATCTGAGAAACATGTCGGTCCAAGCTTTTTGTGTGTGTGTTTAATACTGTTTATAGTCCTAGCTTCCAAGCACCAAGGCAGGTATTAAAAGATCCATTGTTCTTCCACTATTAAAAAAAAAAAAAAGTTGGTGGCTCAAACCCATCAAACACTCCTTGAAAACAGGGTTGCTATGAGTCAAAACCAATTCAATGGCACTAACCAAAAACAATAGAATATGCTTGAATTCGGGGTCCTTTCTCCCCTAGAATAACATTTACCCTCTTCTAGGTTTCCACGACCTTTGTTTTATTTCTTTTTAATGTTCACTCTAACTCCTTCAATAATGTTTTGTGTTGCAAGATTTGTATAAATTGACTCAAAACATTTGGTGTAATTAGAAAACAGTCCTGGTGTGGCACTGTGGGTTTGTTACAGCAGCTCTTGTAAGTGTTACAGAAGCTCTGGAAAGTGTTATGGTAGCTCTGGAAAATGATACAGTAGCTTTAGGTCTGTCACTGAAGACACCAAGGCCACTCAGAGAGGTGAAGCAAAGTTTCAGATTTTATTAAGCTGGCTGGCTCAGAGAAGCTCACTTCTCCAGATTCTAAGCCCAGAGTATAGGTTCAATGCAGACTTATATAGTGATAGAAATGGTGAGGAGCTAGGTTTTGGACCTGTTTGAGGATGGGGGGATATCAGAAGATTGGTCCCATTCAGTAAATTGATTAACATTCTAGTTTTATCTCCTGGGTGGGAAGGATTGATCCCATTTAGTCACCTGATTAACATTCTAGCTTGTCTCCTGGGCAGGGAGGATTTTGTAATCTGATTAACATTCTAGCTGGCCTCCTGGGAGGGGAGGCAGTAAGTTAATGTTTTACCTTTTCCTGTTCAGGTTAATGCACTGGACTGCAAATTTGGTTTGAACTGCAAGGTCAGTGGTCCAAGCTCACCAGCCACTCCTTGGAAACCCTATATAGAGTCATGATGGATCAAACCAATTTTATGGCACTTAACAGCAACAACACAAATAAATAAAAATAAAAGTATAAGGACTTCCAGTTGGAGGCAGCAGAGCAGAGTCAGATAGGGCAGGGTCTGTGGGTGAGGGGCTGAAAACCCAGGGACACGGCTCTCACAAAACTACACCAAAGCTCTGGATCTATCATAAATGTCTGAGTGTCAGTTTCCCACAACCGCAAGCAGAAAAATCATGATATAAAAGAAAACACTGCATTTTAGAAATTGGCATGGGACTCTGTCTGTGGCCATCCTGCCCAGACAGAAGTCAGAGGGTGGGACTACAGACAGACCAGCAAAGGCAACCTATGCTAAAAGCAGGGAAGTGACATTTGTGAAAGGAGGTCTAGAGGCAGTTTACACATTTTTTCCCTCCTCTTCCCTGTTGTGGCCTCTTTGCCCAGCCCAGACGCCTTCAGGTGGGTGGGGGCACACGCATCAAAAAAAGTCCAGCATTGAGACCACAGCTTTCCCACGGCATAGAGAGAAAGAGCCCCATCAGTCCAAGGGAAAATCTTTTGGCTGCAGTGGCTTTTGACTTCTTCCTGTCGGTCCCAGCCCAAAAGTTAACTTGTGTGGGACAATAACACCTGCCTACCCAGAAAGGAAAAAAAAAAAAATCAGGCTTGATCTGACAGACAAAACATATGAACAATCTGTAAAATTCCAACATAAAAAGACTCAAATACTTCAAGAATTACACTGTACACACAGATACTTAACTGACCTTCATAGACAAAAATAGTAAACAATCTTTCTTCCATTAACTTTTTAATATCTATATGCACATCTCTACAGTGGTGACTAGGGGAGGGATCTGAGTTAGTGGACACCCCAACTCACTACTGGAGGCTTCTCTGGTACAGGCATACAATGTTATTTTTGTTTCAAAGTGGAGGTTCTTTTATCTGCTTATATATTGCTTCTACTTTTGGACCTTTTGACCATACATATTTCCTGAAGGTGGGAGCTTTTCCTGTCTATGTTACCCAAGAAGAGATAGCAATTGTGGCCATATAGCCAAACTACACCCATACCTCATAATATTCCACCATTGAGACAAGAGCCAATAACAGCTGCTAAACAATACATGCAAAAAGGGAAGTCTATCACCTGATCATATCCACCAGGAGACACCCAATAATCTTAATAACACAACAACAAACATCCACTGAAGCTTTAAAAAACAACATAACTATTGGAAATGACAAACAAAAAACAACAAAAGATATCAAAACATGTCCAAAATCAGAAGAGAATAGCTGAGAAAAATGAGATACAAACAGACAAAGGCTTTCAAGAAGAGGAAGAGCAGGTTTTGGATATGCCTGAGAAATAATTCAGAAGAATGATATGGAAACAAATTTAAATGCTCTGAAAAGGGGTGGAGGAAAACAAGGAAGAAGTCAGGAAAATACGAGAACAATCACATAAGGGGGCTTGATGGTGGCTAGGGTGGAGGTGAAGTGAAGTTCGCCATCCACAATAACACAAAATACCAGGCAAAGCAGATCCAGGGCAGAGCTCCAAAACTCAGAACCACAGAGATAGGAATATTATTTTAAAGTCTGAAGGCTTATAGCTTGTGGAAATTGGAGCTAAAGTAAAAAATCATGTGCTTTTGAATCTGCTGGGTTGGTCTCGGAGGTGCGGAGCCGACATCTTGGGCAAGACCAAATGGCAAGACCAAGCGGGGAGAGCAGAAACACCACGGGAAAAAAATGTGGGAACTTTGGGGCAAAGGTGGGCAATACACTTTGTCAGTTTTGCTTTGTTCTGATTTTCTTTTTCTCTTTTGGTACCTGGTCATTGGCGCACCCACTGTTGCCGACCTCCATTCTGGTGACTAGAGGGGGAGCCTGAGTGAGTGGACAACTCCACCCTCACCACTGGTGGGTTCTGCCATGCATGTGCACAGATACTCAGCCCAAGAGCAGACACTGAATGTTTCTTATTTGTTTGTTTTTTGTTCTGTTTTTTAATATGGGAAAGGGCAGGACAGGGCTGTAGAGAGGGAGAGTTTAAAAACAAAACAGACAAAAAATTAAATTAAAGCCTGAGGTATAGCATAACAACCAACACTAGTATCTTGAAATTTCGCAGGCAGCTTTGAAAGCAAGAAGCTGAAGAGAGGACATTAAAGTTATACTCATATTAGGCTACAGATTTTTTTTTTCTCCTTTTATGCTCTCCCTCCTCTCCCTTTTCTATGATTAGAGACTGCAGTATTCAGTATAGTTTTTGTTGTTGCTATTTTTTAGTCTTTTTTC
>NW_006408886.1:1829592-1835166 GCF_000296735.1 Chrysochloris asiatica | reverse complement strand
GGACTCTTTGTCTCTCTATATTACCCAAGAAGAGTCAGAAACTGCTGCCATATAGCCAAGCTACAATCACACTATAAAACACCAAAACCCAGGTAAGAACCAACACCAACTGCCATATACCAGGGAAACTGACAACACCTGTGAAAGTTACTCTGAGTTAAGCAATAAGAAGACTGAAAAGGGAAGCCCACGTCTTGATCACATCTTCTTGGAAGCAATCAGAAAGCATAAAACATTCCAAAACACATGCTCATTTAAGTATTAAGGCCACAGATAAACACTAAACATGTCCAAGAAGCAAAAGCAGATGACCATATCAGCACATGTCCACAAACAAGATAAAATGTCTGAAACAAATGACCTAGAGTTAGACCTGGATTCCATTCTGGAAGGAGGGCAGGCCTTGGAAATGCCTGAGAAGGAATTCACAAAAGTGATTATAAAATGTTTCAAAACACTTTACAATGGAGTTGAGAAAAACAAGGAAGAAGTCAGGAAAGTGCTACAGGAACATTCAAATAAGATAGATACAGCATTGGAAACAATTCAAAACCTACAGAATGAGGTCCAAATGATCAATAACAGAATATCAGAAATAGACAATACTCTGAAAGGGCAGAGGAGTAGAATAGACGAGATGGAAGGTAGAACCAGTAATCTGGAAGACAAATCTCTCAATACCACTAAGATAACAAATGCAAAAAAGGATTTAAAAAAATCTGAAGAAGGTCTAAGATTCATGTTGGACAACATGAAGATGAGTAACTTAAGAATTACTGGCATTCCAGAACAAGAAGAATCACACAAGTCCACAGAGGAAATAGCTGAAGAACTGCTGGAAGAAAATTTCTCAAACAACCTGAAAAGTGAAAAGATAAATATTCAAAAAGCTCAATGAACCCCAGGAAGGATAGACCCCAAAACAAAATCACCAAGACATATCATGATCAACCTCTCCAAAATCAAAGGTAAGGAGACACTTCTGAACACAGCCAGAGAAAACAGAAATGTCACATACAAAGAGCAATCAAATAAGATTGATACAGCACTGGAAATAATTAAAAACTTGCAAAAAGAGGTCCATATGATTAATAACAAAATATCAGAAATGGACAATACACTGAAAGGGGAAAGGAGCAGAATAGAAGAGATGGAAGTCAGAACTAGCGGGCTGGAAGACAATCTCTCCATATTACTAATATAGAAGTGCAAACTAAAAAAGGATAAAAAAAAATCTAAAGACAGTCTAAGATACATACTGGAAAAGATGAAGAGGAACAACTTAAGAATTATTAGCATTCTGGAACAGGAAGAATCAGAGAAGTCCACAGAGGAGATAGTTGAAGAGCTTCTGGAAGAAAATTTCCCTAACATCTTGAAAGATGAGAAGAAAAATATTCAAGAAGCCAAATGTACTCCAGGAAGGATAGACCCCAAAGAAAGTCACCAAGACATATAATAATCAAGCTCTCCAAAATCAAAGACAAAGAAAGAATCCTAAAAGTGGCCAGAGAGAAGGTAAGTGTCACTTATAAAGGCAAGCAAATCAGATTAAGCTCTGACTTCTCAGCAGAAACCATGCTGAGACATGGTTTCTGCTGAAACCAAGAAGACAATGGGGAGATATATACAAAGCCCTACAAGAAAAAATACTGTCAACCAAGAATTGTCTATCCAGCAAAACTATCACTCAAATACGATGGTGCAATCAAAACATTCCAAGATAAACACAATCTGAGATAATTTATCAAACCAATCCAGCACTTCAAAACATCTTAAAGGGAGTTCTTTGGGCTGAAAACTAACAAGAACAGACAACATTCAGAGATTGACAGGCATGACAACACCACCTGGAACTCAGTCGACAAATAGCATAGTCTAGAACAGAACAAGACTACAACAATGAATTCAAACGAGCTGCGAGGTCAACCAAAGATCAAAATTATATCAATGTCAAAGAAGGGATAAACGTAGCAACAGAGATCCAGGTGGTGAGAATGTCAGGTAGATTACAGGATACAATACATTCTCTTAAATGGAGAGAAAAGTTAGTAGACTATAAGGTAACCCCAAAGAAATTTAATACTTCACAACTTACCATGAAAATGAACTTCCAAGCAGAACAAGCACACAGGAAAACTTAGAAGAAACCTATAAGAAATAGCACAAAAAATACAAACCAAGCACAAGAAAGCATGCAGAAAAAAGGAATGTTACTACCAAAAATAACATAATGGCAGCAATTAATTCATACCTATCGATAATTACATTGGATGTTCATGGATTGAATTTACAAGTGAAGAGACAAAGAGTGGCAGATTGGATAAGAAAACAAGACCCTTCAATATACTGCCTGCAAGAGACACACCTTACATACAAAGACAAAATCAGACTAAAAATTAAAGGATGAAAAAATATGCCAAGCTACTCTGCAACAATAAGGAACTCTGGTAGCGTAGTGGTTACGAATCGGGCTGCGAACCTTAAGGTCAGTGGTTCGAAACTACCAGCTGCTCCGCGGGAGAAAGATGAGGCTTTCTACTCCCGTAAGGATTTACACCCTCGGAAACCCTGTACAGGGTCGCTATGGGTCGGCTCCGACTCGAAGGCACTTAACAACAACAACAACTCTGCAACAATAAACAAGCAGGAGTGGCAATACTACTCTCCAATAAAGTAAACTTTAAGATAAAAACCAGCGTAAGGACAAAGAAGGACACTATCTCATGATCAAAGTGTCAGTTGAGCAAGATGACATAACTATAATAAATATCTATACTCCCAACAAAAGAGGACCAAGATACATGAAGCAAACCTTATTAGAATTGAAGAAATAGATAAAGCTACAATTATAGTGGCAGATTTTAATACCCCACTTTTGATAAGGGACAGAAAAACCAGAAAGAAACTCGAGAAAGTTACAGAGGAACTAAACAATACAATCAACCAACTTGAACTCATAGGTGTGTACAACTCTATTCAACCCAACAACAGTACAATATACATTCTTCTCCAGTGCTCATGGAACATTTTCCAGAATTGACCATGTGTTAGGTCACAAAGCAAGCCTCAATAAATTTACAAACATGAAAATACTACAAAGCACCTTTCAGACCCAATAGTATAAAACTAGAAATCAACACCCTGCTGAAAAGAGTCTAGGTGAAAGAAGAAATAAAACGTGAATTAACAAAGTTCCAAGAAACAAGCGAGAATGAAAATACAACATACCAAAATCTTTGGGACATGGCAAAAGCAGTGCTGAGGACAATTTATTGTGATAAATGCACCCATCCAAAAAGAGGAAAGAATAAAAATTAGCACATTAACACAGCATCTTCAACAATTAGAAGTAGACCAGCAGAGGGAACCTACAGTCACCAAAAAACAAACAAACAAACAAACAAAAAAAAACCAAAAGAATAAAGGTAAGAGTAGAAATAAATGAGATGGAAAACAGAAAAACATAGAAGAATCAACAGAACACAAAGCTGATTCTTTGAAAGGATTAATAAAATTGACAAACCATTGGCAAAACTAACAAAAGAAAAGAGGGAGAGGACACAAATAACTTGCATTAGAAACCACATGGGTGATGTCACAACGGAACTAAACGAAATCAAAAGGATAATAACTGATTAGTATGAAGAGTTGTCCTCCAACAAATTCAAAAACTTAGAAGAGGTGGATATATTTCTAGAAAAACACGACCTAAGTAAACTTACACACAGTGAAGTAGAAAGCTTGAACAAACCTGTAACAAAAGAAGAAATTTATCATGTCATCAAAAATAGTCCAGGCCCAGGTGGCTTCACTGGTGAGTTCTACCAAGCATTCAGGAAAAACTGTCACCAATTCTACTTAAATTATTTCAGAATATAGAAGAGGATGGAAAACTCTCTAATACTTTTTATGGAGCAAGCATAACCCTCATACCAAAACCAGGGAAGGACATCACTAAGAAAGAAAACTATAGACCAATATCCCTCATCAACATAGACGCAAAAATTCTCAACAAAATCCTAGCCAACAGAATCCAGCACCACATCAAAAAAATAATACATCATGACCAAGTGGGTTTCATAAAAGGGATGCAAGGATGGTTCAACATTAGAAAAATAATCAATGTTATTCACCATATAAATAAGAAAAAGGAAAAGAACCACATAATCATATCGATTGACACAGAAAAGGCATTTAACACAATCCAACATCCATTCCTGATAAAAAACACTCAACAAAGTAGGAACTGAAGGGAAATCCCTCAACATAATCATCAGCATATATACAAAACCAACAGCCTACATCACTCTCAATGGAGAGAAACTGAAAGCTTTCTCTCTGCCAATGGGAACCAGACAAGGATGTCCTTTATCACCACTCCTATTCAATATTGTGCTGAAAGTTTTAGCCAGAGCTATACGACGTGATAGAGAAATTAAAGGCATCCAAATTGGCAAAGCAGAACTAAAACTCTCTCTATTCACAGGAGATATGATCCTAAACATAGAAAACCTCAAAGACACAGTAAAAAAAACTACTAGACCTCTTTGAAAGATTCAGCAAAGTGGCAGGGTATAAGATCAACATGCAAAAATCAGTTGGATTCCTCTATAGTACAGCGCTGAAAAGGACATTAGGCAAGCAACACCATTTACAATAGCCGCCCAAAGGATGACTTATTTAGGAATAAACGTAACCAGAGAAACAAAGGACTTATACAAAGAAAATTACGGAACACTACTACAAGAAATCAAAAGAGACTTACAGAAGTAAAAGAACATACCATATTTCTGGATAGGAAGACTCAACATCGTGAAAATGTCAATACTGCCCAAAGCAATTTACAAAAATAATGCAATCCCAATCCAGATTCCAACAACATTCTTCAAAGAGATGGAAGAGAAAATTACTAACTTTATATGGAAAGGAAAGAAACCCAGGATAAGCAAAGCACTGCTTCAAAAAAAGAACAAGGTTGGAGGTCTCACACTCCCCAATTTCAAAATTTGCTACATGGCTACAGTGGTCAAAACAACCTGGTACTGGTACAATGAAAGAGACATTGATCAATGGAACAGAATTGAGAATCCAGAAATTAACCCATCCACATACAGCCAACTGATTTTCGAAAAAGTGCCTAGGTATATTGCATGGGGAGGAGATAATCTCTTTAACACATGGTGCTGGCAGAACTGGAAATCAATATGCAAAAGAATGAAACAAGACCTTTACCTCATGCCCTATATAAAAACGAAGTCAGCATGGATTAAAGATCTAAGTGTGAATCACAAAATTGTGAAGGTCATCAATGATAAAATAGGGCCAAATGTGAGGACACTAACTCAGGGCATATACACAGACTACCAAACATTTTGAAAAGTACACAAACAAAAATAGACAAAATAGATGAGTAGGACATACTAAAAATTAAAAACTTATGTGCATCAAAAGACTTCACCATAGAGTAAACAGGGAAGCCACAGAATGGGAAAAATATTTTGCAATGACATATCAGATAAGGGACTCATTTCTAGAATATATAGGAAACTACAACACCTCTACAAGAAAAAG
>NW_006408886.1:1811593-1828172 GCF_000296735.1 Chrysochloris asiatica | reverse complement strand
TGCAGCCCAGGAGCAGAGGTCCCTGGGACCATCAAGTGAGAAAAGCAGAGAGTGTGACCCTACCCAGAGAGGCAGTGAAGCCAGGCATGGAGACAGAGATGATGACATGGACAGATGGAGTGGCTGGAGACACGGGACTCAGGGGGGGCAGGCCTGTAGGGTGTATCCTTTGGTTATTTGATGATGCATGGTGGGGATTGTAATTATTGCAATGAAATGAAATATGATAGGATGAATGTGAAGCTAGCTGAAGTGGGACAGAGGTAAATAATGATTATGCACAAGCTTGGAACAACAGGGCTCTGGGATAAAGGAATTGAGACATGGTTGGAATGGGGAAAAGAGGAAAAATAATGTAAAGATACTTGGCTGTCTTTTGAATCTTGGTTTCCCTGGCATACCATTATAAAATAGAAACTTGAGGAGGAGAGAAAGGAATAGCCAGAAATATCACCATAGAAAGCGTGTAAATCTGTATTCTGCCTATAAATGATTGGAATACCTAAAATGGGGCTACAACGTTCCCAGTGAAGGAGGCTTCCTGCAGAGACTCTGCATTACATAAGACTATAGGTGGAATCCTGAACAGCATCCAGAATCTTCTGAGGTGGGAAATTTCCCCTTGAAAGGATAAGCAGAGCAGCCTAGAGTGGCTAGAAGAACAGAAGATACTTCTTGAAAGAAAGACCAACAAATACTTCTTGAAAGAAAGGCTGACAGGAAAAATACAAAACAGTATAGGCAGACCGACTGATTACTACAAGAACAAGCAAGTGGCTCACCAAGGACACATCAAGACAAGTGGTCAGGTCCCCTCAGGGCAACTCTCCTTCTAAGACTAAGACTCAATGGGAATATACACTCTGGTGACCACGTTTGTCACCGATAAGGGGAAGTGAGGGAAAAACAGCAATGAAGCTGTGAGCTAAGCCTTACAACGTTCAATAGACTCCTGTAAACCCAGCTGGAGACCAGGTTGGCCAGCAGTGTGGCAAGACCTGGGGACTCTTGGGCCCAGAGTCAGTGACATAGCCACAGAGAACAAGAGTAGAGAGTGAAACGTCCAGCTGATAAGAAGAGAGGACATATGCATAAGTATACCCACACTTGCAGATAATAACCACTTGACCTGGCTTCAATTACTGGATGATCAGAGTTCAACCAGAAGAAGGAAGAAGAGGAAAAAAAGAGTAATCTGATACAATTTGATGAACTTGACCTATGGATGCAGTAGCTCAAAAAAGGGAACAAATCTTCACATCCAGGATCTTTCCCACCTCCTACATACACAGAGTGAACAGGGATGGGCAACGTGGACATTGGCTACCCAGAATGGTGGGGCTACAGAGGCAAGAAGTGACTGGCTTACAAGCTTTCAAGAGGGAACCTAGATCCAGAGAGCATGGAACAAGGTAGAATCTCCACTGAGTAGTATCCAATCTGTCTAGGCAGGGCTGATGAAAGGAGATGTGAATAAGATTCTTGTGATACAATAGTGAATAATTGTTATCAGGACTGACTGTGAGGGTTGGAAATGTAAAGGTAGATGTTTTGTAGCAAAAAGAGGGGAGTAATTAACTTTGCAGTCTAGGAGCGGAGGTCCCTGGGACCATCAAGGGAGAAGAGCAGAGAACGGAACCCTACCCCGAGAAGCAGTGATGCCAAAGATGGATGCAGAGACTATGATGTGGAAAGATGGAGTGGCTGGGGACTTTAGATCCAGAGAGGGAGAGGGGCTGTGTGCTGATGACTGGGGGTGGGGGGTGGGGGCAGGCTTGCAGGGTATACCATTTGGTTGGTTGATGATGCATGGAGGAGATTGTAACCATGGCAATGAAAAGATATACGATAGGATGAATGTAAAAGCTAATGTTCTCCCATGTAAACTATCACATAATTCACAATAAAACATTTAAAAAAGTCTTAACAAGCAAAAAAATAAATAAATAAAAGTACAAAATATTACTCAATATTGCACCCAATTGTTTTATTGAATTAGACACAACTTATTTTTACAATGAATTAGCTTTTAAATATTTTTGGATTTTAAACATCTGTTTTACCTCTAACCATATCCTCTCCCAACACAAATGGCCAGCTCAAGGATCCAATATCCATTTTAAAACATTGTTGTCAATCTGAGGTCAATGTTATATTCTCTAAAGCTATTGTCTTATTTATCCAAGTACCTTACATGATGTTGACAGGGGCTGTTTTCAGGTGAAGGGTTAAAGTAAACTGGAATTTTACTCATACGTTTAATTAAAAAAACAAAAAACAGTAATCTGCCTGCCGTCTTTTGTCCTTTGTTGCATGCTGCCACTCACAAGTCCTCTTGGTCTTTGTGACATGTCCTCTCAGAGCCTCAGCACCCCCAATGGCATGAGTGATGTGAAGCAAACTCTGGTAACGTAGTGGTTACGAATCAGGCTGTGAACCACAAGGTCACCAATTCGAAACTACCAGCTGTTATGCAGGAGAAAGATGAGACGTTCAGCTCCCGTAAAGATTAACAGTCTCGGAAACCCTGTACAGGGTTGCTATGAGTCCGGACCGACTCCACAGCATCTAACAACAACAACAACAACCCTCACTCAGAGGAGGAAAGACTGAGCAAAGGGGCTCAGAGCCCAAGATTCATCAGAATCAGTGGTACGGGGAAGGGAGGGTAGGGCCATGGGCTAAGCACATTTGTCCCTTTGCTTAATACCCAAACAATAGCCAAACTCTAGGAAACCTCATCTTTTTACCCAGTTCCCTTCCCAGGGAAGATTTACACCATCTATCAATCCAGGTTTAGAGTCTTTTATCCCCTGTTGTTGTTCTTATGTGCTGTGGAGTCTGTTCCAACTCATAGCGACCCTGTACTGGGTTTCTGAGGCTGTAAATCTTTACTGAAGCAGAAAGCCTTATCTTTCTCCTGCAGAACAGCTGGTAGTTTCGAACTGCTGACCTTGCAGTTCGCAGCCCAATTTGTAACGACTACACTACCAGAGCTCCTTATTTCTCCCCTAGCCCCTCATTTATGCCCTTATTTATCTTGTCAGTAGGAGGAGGTACAAACTGCCCCTTGCGATGTCACAATGGTTTCCCCAAACTATTGTCACTCTTTTGGTGTCCTTTACCCTAAGTATAGGCACAAGTTCCTCCTCCAGTTTTCCAACACTGAGATCAGACTGTAACTCGTACAACACGAAATTTACAAAAGAGAAAAATCTTAAAAGTGAATGTGGTACAACTACACAGAGTGCCTGTAGGCCCAGACCTCCATAATTTCAGCCTGCCTGGAGAAATAGTCCCAGCTCTCATCTAAGCTGTTGTGTCAAAAAAAAGGACCAGGGAATGGGAAGAAATCTTTTTGAACAATAAGAAGGGTTTTCTTATCAACCTCAACTTTCTGGCTATGGAGTAAGCAAAAGGCAAGAAGTGGGACTCCACAGAGAAGATGGGAGATGAGTATGTGACTCTCAAATTTGAACCATGCCAGTAGAAACTGAACAACAACAATGTGCTGCTAATGAAAAAAGCTTTACCAGAAACCTCAGTTCAGAGGACCAAATGAAAAAGAACTGGGAAAGAAGAAAATTCTTCCTATTCACAAGAGAATGCACAAGGCAATGATAGGCAAAAATCTCAGAAAACTCGAGTTCCTCCACTACCAGCAAATCTACCACCAGTTAACCTGTTTCACCATGAAATTGTGCAGGCCTGGTGCCAACAATTAAAACTGAGCACCAAAGAGCAAAAATTAGAAGCTTATAGAAGACTCTGTGAGCATGCTTACCCAAATCAAAAGAATAGTCCTGCCACAGCAAAAGAAGCCAATATCCAGACATGGTTACAATATAAATGAAATGTTATTGTTGTTAAGTGCCATCAACTAGGTTCCAACTCATAGCAACCCTATACAGAGTTTCCAAGGAGCGACTGGTGGGCTTCAACTGCTGACCTTGCAGTTCAAACAGGCTTTGCAGTGCCACACCAGGACTCCAAACCACATGTTTTGTTGTTGTTTAGTGACATCAAGTCAAGTCTGACTCAAAGTGACCTTACACAGGGTTTCCAAGGAACAGCCGGTGCGATTGAACCACCAATCTTTTGGTTCAAACCAACCTTCCGGTCCACTGCTTTATCCCACAGCATCAAACCAGGACACTACAAATCAAATGTGGACCAGGGGAAAACACCTCTGAAGAGTTCTAATAAAAGGAAGATCCGTTCTGAGAAAACTGATTCTCCTGAAGTGGCTCCTCCCTCTTAGGAGGGGCACCTTCCCTTGACTATTCTCTCTTGAAGAGAGATAATACAGTTGTGGTAACCCCTTCATCCCAGAAGGCTGTGTTGGTCTCATGGACAAGATTCAGGCAGTCAAATCACCATAAGAGACAGAAGACTGGGTTCAACTGTAGTTTCATGCTGGACAAGTCTGGGTTCCTGAAAAACCAGGGTAAGTGAGTGCTCTCTTCTGCAATTTTCTACCTCTGCACCTGGAGGACAATATGTTGTGCTCCAAATGTGTCCAGAGGAACAAGATATTAATAAAAAGCCTCCAATGAGACTAGAATATCTGGAGGGAAAACATTTCTATATTACAATGAATAATTGAACAGTCACCATAATGGATTCCATGGAACCAATGACAGTTAATCTTCAGTATACATCCTCCCATATTCTTACCTGCAGTGTGTACAGATGGGCAGGGTTGCAATCTGTACACTGGAGTCAACTCCCTACCACATTTGCTTGCTTCTTCCTGAGTTAGGATACAGAAAAAATGCTAATATTTTTAATTAGGAAAACTTCACAAACAACCATTCATTACAGCTAATAAAATGGGACCTAATTCAAGAGACAATAGTTTATTATAGAAAAGAAAATTGCTGGCGGCCGCAGCATACATAATCAGCACTGAGAAGTTGAGGCACAAGGATAACATGGACGAAAATCCAGTCTTTGAGCCCTCCTTAGGCTTACAGGCCATGGACCCCGAGGGCCAGGGAAGTAACTCCCTGAAGTCCCGGGTTCATAGGCTTTGGAGAACTCACTGTTTGGCCACCTCTGTGCAATTTTCTTTAATTATACTTTTGTGCATTCTGTACTTGTTCTTTATGCTCTTAACTCCGGTAATTGTAGCTTCTGGGAAAGTGATTGTTTTCAATAATAATATGCACAACGTTTTGATCAATGGCTCTCATGTAAATGTCACTGCCCCAGTAACAAGAGTTGTGCATGAGACTTTGAGAAATAAAAGTACAAAAAAGCAGGATGTAGCAACACAGAGAATATGTAACAATTGTTTTCTAACCAATTATTCAGTTAAACACATATGTGAGCTGTTAATGTCCATGTACAATAATCACACTGAAACTAGTGCATGTTTGTTATGCTCTTGATGTTTTTCATGGGAATTTTGCTGTATGTGATAATTTTATGTACCCCCAAACCACCTCTGGGCATAACTATTGCAATCATAATACTTTCTTGGGGAATCCTATTATATGTGGTAGTTTTATGCACTACATATAATCCCCCATTGCTTGATTATTAAATAATTTGGATGTGAAGGAATAAACTGTAAATTGTCACCTTAGATATTTGAATTAAATAGTAAAACTTCTGCATATGTTTCACGAGAAAAGCTGCTTGGGCTGATCGTATGAATTAGAACAATGGTGACTGCTCCTCCAAACTGCTCCCAGGTTTGATCAATATGATTTAATTACTCCTCTTCCCCCTGAGGGTATATTGGAAATATAATAGTAATGAACATTGTTATATCTAGATATAGAAACTGGAATACTATTAAAAGAATGTAAAAGTGAGACCACACCTTCTTTGAAAAGTCAAAACCTGTTTTTCACCTTCCCTATAATTGTAGAAGCAAGGAGAAAAGAATCATTAGTTTAACAATGGAAGCTAGGTATCTGAAATCTTGTTCACTAACAAAAGCATGTATTTTTTGCCTGCAAAAGACACAGAAGCAGTTTCAGTTTCTTTAGAAAGTATAACTTAGTCTTTAGTAAAAACTCTAAAGCCTCTCACCTTTACCCACTTGTGATTAAGTTTTGAAAATATGTTAAACACCTTTGAGAAACCGCAAGTTGCTGCCCTAGGTTACACAGACCTAGAAGTTAATATATAATCTATAATTGCTTGCTTGAACTTTTTTACAGAAATAAGAATATTAGGTAAATCATGATGTACGCAAAAATATGTTAAGGATAAATTTGTGAATCACTGTGTCTTGTATCACATGAATGATCTCGTATCCTGTCCTGAGTGAATAATCAACATTTTTGTCATTATTTTCTTTTGTGTCAATTTCCTTCTTCTGACAATAAAAGACTGGGGCTCAGCTAGCTTAGTGCGCTAGCTTGTCTGTCAGCTTGCATCAATCTTTTGTCTCTGTCTGTTTTCTTTCGCCTACTAGACATCCCACTTCCGTTAAACCCCGTGTTTGCCGAGGTGATCCTTTGTTGAGGCGGGACCCTGACTCAGGACCCCCTGCAGTTGGCGCCCAACATGGGGCAGTGACATTTACATGAGAGCCATTGATCAAAACGTTGTGCGTATTATTATTGAAAACAATCACTTTCCCAGAAGCTACAATTACCGGAGTTAAGAGCATAAAGAACAAGTACAGAATGCACAAAAGTACAATTAAGCAAAATTGCACAGAGGTGGCCAAACAGTGAGTTCTCCAAAGCCTATGAACCCGGGACTTCAGGGAGTTACTTCCCTGGCCCTTGGGGTCCATGGCCCGTAAGCCTGAGGAGTGCTCAAAGACTGGATTTTCGTCCATGTTATCCTTGTGCCTCAACTTCTCAGTGCTGATTATGTATGCTGCGGCCCCCAGCAGAAAAGAAAGGGAAGTTACTTACAAGGAACAAAAACAAAACAGCTGTTTCCAGTGGTGGCCAGCTGGACAGTGAAGTTTTTCCATGTGAGGGGCATGGGCTAAGATCTTTTTATATCTTGATATATACACGCTTCACACGTGTCAAGGCAGTTAAGGGTGGTATGTGGAACAAGGACAGTGTAGCACAGGGCTGCCTGTCCTTTCCTAGGGAATAAAGGGTTTTGGTATACATAGCAGAAGAAAAGGGCTATGGGCTCCTTCCTAACATATGCATAACTACAGCAGGAGAACAAGAAGTTTCTGTATGTGTAGCGGTAGGAGGGAGCTGTCTGCTCCTCCCTAAATAGCAGAAGCACTGGGAAGGGATAAGAGATATGGTTTTAGTTGACATTAGTGTGGCCATTTTGGAGCATTCAGGTTGTGTCCCTACACTTCACCTCAACGTTCCTAAGAGGTCTTTACAATCTTACTGCCAGACTTACGCACAATCCTTTGGGCATAGGCATTGGAGAATTGTAACCAAAGGCTACAGCAACAATATATACTATAACAAAGTACTATTTCTAAGCACAATATTCCCATAATTGATAGAAGTGTGTATCACCATGATGAGGGCAAAGAGCTAGGCCAGTAGATAACTTCTGGATTGTAGAAATGTGGCCCTGGTGATAATTGGATATATATACACAGTGTTCAGTAAGAATGTAAGCACAGGTGCTTCCCTGAGTGGCTGTGAAAATGTCCAGAGCCATGTGGTTCTGTAACACTACCTCACACATCTGCTCTATCTCAGCTGACAAGGGGAGAACCTGGTGGATTTCATTTAATTTGTGGCCATATGCTTTGCCAGGGCCTCAATTTGACATGCCACATCAATAAATTTAGTCCCAGAAACTGAGAGAAGGGATTTTTGGTGGGGTTTTTGTTGTTGTCATTTGGTGTTTTTTTACATTTTTATTGTGCATTGAGTGATAGTTTACATGGGAGAACATCCATTTGGCACTCGTTCTCTCTTATTTTGTATCATTGCAATGATTACAATCCCCTCCATGCAACACCATTCAACTGTAGTTGCATCTATTCCATTTGTTTTTGATGTACACAAAAACACTCAGGAATATGTTGTTGTTGTTACATACCATGGAGTCAGTTCTTACTCATAGTGACCCTCCACAGGGTTTCCAAGAACAGAAAGCCTCATCTTTCTCCCGCGGAACAGCTGGTAGTTTCGAACTGCAGACCTTAAGGTTAGCAGCCCAATTTGTAACCACTACGCTACCAGATTATATATTTAATCATTTAAATAACCAAAGGGCACATTCTGCAAACCTGCCTCCTGGCCACCACCATACAGCCTTTTTCTTTCCATAAGTATAGAGTCCTCAGCTGCTCTATTCTCGATGTCATCATCTTTGCCTCCATCTCTGGTGTCACTGCTACTCTGGATAGGGTCCCACATTCCACCCATGCTCTTCTCCCTTGATAGTCCTAGGGTCTTCTGTTCCTGGAATGTAAGATTAACTACTCCCTGCTTTATGTTACAAACCTACTACCTTTACAGTTTTGACAATCGCAATTAATCATGATTACAATTTCCCACTATTGAATCATAAGAATCTTATCATCATCACCTTTCACCAGACTCATCTAGACAAGATGAAAAATATTCAGTGGGGATTCTACCTTCCCCCACACTCTGAAACTAAACTCCCTGTTGAAAACTTGTAAGCCAGTCACTTCGTGACTTTATAGTCCCTCCCACCCCCATTTTAGGTAGCCAATGTCTACCTTCCCCTCTCAGTTCTATTTTGAGCTACTATATCCATAAGAATAGGTCAAGTTCCTCAAATTTCAGCAATACATTTATTTCCTTTATCAAATGTCTTTATCATCCTCTGTTCAGGTTCTGATCATGAAACCATCAAAGCTAGGTCAAATGGGTACTAAGCAAGTTTGGGCATTCTTGTGTGTCTCCCTTCACTTCATATCAGCTGGATGCTTCACTCTCAGCTCTAGTCCTCTGTCACTAGACCTTGTCCATGGGCTCAAGAGTCCACAGGTCTCACTACACTTCAAACCAACCAGCTCTTCCTCTTTTCTCTGTCATCTCCAGGTCGACAGGTGTCTATGAAACATGGTCAAACTCAGCCCATATCTTCATAGCTGCCTTTCCCCTGCTTCCACTAACCAGTAGACCAACATGGTCACCAGCAAGATCACATGCCTGCTAATGTGTTTCCTTTGAGTTTCAGTTTTGGAGGGGGGGTTGTCCTGAAGGGACTTAATTGCTTGCCTTGATGGCTTCCCAGCAAACAACTTGCATATTCTTGTTATAGCCAGTCAGACTATCATTTTGTTTTGATTTGTCCTGCTGGTCTTTCTTTCAAGAAACATCTTCTGTTCCTCTAGTCACACCAGGTTGGTCTGCATGTCTTTCAAGTGTGAATTTCCCACCTCAGAAGGTTCTGGTTGGGGCTCAGGATTCTACCTAAGGTCCTATACACTACAAAGGGTCCACAAGAAGCCTATTAGAGAAGGATTTTTAATAAGTTTTGTTCCCCTTTCTAGTCAAACCTTTTGAATCATTGTTCCCAATCATTACTACCCTGTGCTCCAGGAACAAATTGTCTAAGGATTTAGTACCATATTGTTGATTTAAACCTAGGCTATGAAGACATGTCAGGATGAATACTGGAGAGCAATCATGTACCAGGATGCAAGGCACTGTGACTGTGGGACATACGCTGTATCCCTGCATGAGAAATCCTTAAAAGTCACAATGCAGATAGATTGATACTTTGAGGGGTACATGAGTTCTAACTGTATTTGGGAGCACAAGGCAGTCTTTCAGAGAAGGATTTTCACTGTCTTCCATATCTGTCAATGAAACATATGTTAATTCTCACCCGCTCCCTGATATTGGCTACAGCAGTAATAGTCAGCCTTTTGTCTAGTAACAGAATCTGTGCTGCAAAGGGGTAAAACCACCATGAGGTGTGTTTGACCCAATGGTATTGGCTGTACACTGAGTCTCAGTCGCTGGGCTTAACAGACAGTCAGACAGTAAATGGTGCTAGGGATATAGGGCTATTGCCTCATGCAACTGCTTGTCCATTTGTGGAGTAGGTAAGGCCATCCATCATAATACTCGCATGTCCAGAGCCAGCCCCAAGGTGAGGGAAAGGTGTAGTGCTGTGCACCCAACCTTGAAGAGAAGATACTTGAAATAACTTGCAAGCATGCTTGTCATGGGAGCCAATACATATTATGGCTTTTATTTGCAGGGGCTGTCTCTACACACCAGGGGGCTTTAGAGTTCAATTGAATGTACACTGCTGACAGCCACCCCAGGCTGTTCCATAGAACATAGTCCTGAGTACATTTAACAATTTCTTGAATAGGTGTGCCAATTGTTGGGGATTAGGCCCAGAAGGGAAAAGCCTTTTGTATACACAAATGTTGAGAGGTCAAAAAACAACCAGGAACCAATTCAAGAGACATTAGTTAAAGAAAATAAAATAAAAGAGATAGTTAGCTGACAATGGAAGTTACTTACAAGGCACAAAAACAAAACAGCTGGACTTCCCGTTTGCCACAGTGGCCAGAAAATGCAGGTAAGGGGAGCTCCAGAGACAAGGGAGGGGTATCTCGCAAAGGAAACTGCCCTGTAGTGGATCCACACCCTTACAACCACCAAAAGACTTAGTGCTTCAACCTCCTGAAATCACATTTTTTAAAAAATTACACTACGGAGGAATTATTGGCATTTTGAATTTTCACCCTCCACTGCATGCAGCGACAACCCCGACCCCTGTAGAGCTTGGAGGGAGGGGTTGGAACCAGTCTGTGCGGAGAGCAGCATTTCCAGTAAAGGGGAATCTTGAATAAATAAAGCCGCAAGACACACACATACACACACAAAAAAAAAGGTGAGGGATCTCTACCCTAGCCTGGAATCTTAGCGTATGTAGTAGGCAAGAAAATCAGTTTACCCAGGACACAGAGAGAAGGAGCAATACCATGACTTTCTGACCTCATCAGACACGAACAACACCCGCCCGCCCAAGCAGCCTCCACCCTGCCCGACTGAACCTCGAGTCCCCGCCGGCCCCAACCCCACAGGCCCTGCCCCGTCTGGACTGCAGGCCCACCCCCTGCTGGCCCCACCCCGCCGGACCATGCGTGCCCAACCTCCGAGGCCTCCACCAAGACAAGACCTACCCACACCTAATACACAAAACAGACAACAAGGGACACCTATCTCCTGATCATATCAATAATAATTATAATAAAATAAGATCATGTCCTGCAAGAAACAATTAACATTATTGAAACATGTCCAAAAGCAGAAGAGAGCAACAGATACAAAAGAGCTGGAGACAGACAAAGGCTTTGTAGAGGAGGAGGAGTGGGTACTAAATATGCCTGAGATGGAATTCAGAAGAATGATATGGAAACAAATTCAAATACTCCACAAAGGGGTCGAGGAAAATACAGAAGAAGTAAGGAAAGTACTGCAGGAACAATCAAATAGGATTGACACAGCATTGGAAAAAATTCAAAACTTGCAAAAAGATGTCCAGATGATCAATAATAAAATATCAGAAATAAACAATAGCCTGAAAGGACTAGAAGAGATGGAAGCCAGAACTAGCGAGCTGGAAGACAAATCTCTCAATACTGCCAAGATAGAACAGCAAACAGCTAAAAGGATAAAACTATCTGAAGACAGTCTAAGATTCATGCAGGATAACATGAAGAGGAATAATGTAACAATTATTGGCATTCCGGAACAAGAAGAATCAAAGAAGTCGACAGAGGAGATAGTTGAAGACCTTCTGGAAGAAAACTCCCCTAACATCTTGAAACACAAGGAGATAAACATTCAAGAAGCCCAATGTACCCCAGGAAGGACAGACACCAAAAGAAAGTCTCCAAGACATATAATAATCAAGCTCTCCAAAACCAAAGACAAGGAAAGAATACTAAAAACAGCCAGGGAGAAAAGAAATATAACTTATAAAGGCAAACAGATTAAGCACTGACTATTTGAAACAAATCATGCAGGCAAGAAGGCAATGGGGAGATGTATACAAAACCCTGCAAGAAAAAAAAACTGTCAACCAAGAATTGTCTATCCAGCAAAACTATCAATCAAATACGATGGCGTGATCAAAACATTCCAGGATAAACAGAATCTGAGGGAATTTATCAAAACCAACCCAGCACTTCAAAACATCCTAAAGGGAGTTCTGGTGATGGATAACCAACAAGAACAGATGACAAACAGAGATGCACAAGTATGGCAACACCATCTGGAACACAGCCAACAAAAACCAGAGTCCAAAATGGAAAGAGACTACAACAACAAACTGAAGAGAGCCCAGAGTTCAACTCTCTTTATTTGCAGATGATATGATTCTATACATAGAAAACCCCAAAGACTCAGTAAAAAAAACGATTAGACCTCATTGAAAGATTCAGCAAGGTGGCAGGGTACAAAATCAACAAACAGAAATCAATTGGATTTCTCTATAGCAACAGCAATAACGATGAAAAGGCCATTAGGAAAACAATACCATTGACAATAGCCATGCAAAGGATGAAATACCTAGGAATAAACATAACCAGAGGAAAAAAGGACTTATACAAAGAAAATTACAAAGCACTACTACAAGAAAACAAAAGAGACCTACAGAACTGGAAGAACATACCATGTTCTTGGATAGGAAGACTGAACATCGTGAAAATGTCAATACTACCCAGAGCAATTTACACATACAATACAATCGCAATCCAGATTCCAACAACATTCTTCAAAGAGATGAAAAGGACAATTATTAATTTTATATGGAAAGGAAAGAGACCCAGGATAAGCAAAGCACTGCTTAAAAGGAAGGACAAGGTTGGAAGTCTCTCACACTCAGATTTCAAACTTTACTACATGGCTACGGTGGTCAAAACAGCCTGGTACTGGTACAATGAAAGAGACATTGATCAATGGAACAGAATTGAGAATCCAGATATCAACCCAACCACCTACAGCCAAATGACCGTCGACAAAATGCCTAGGCACATTGCATGGGAAAGAGATGATCGCTATAACAAATGGTGCTGGCAGAACTGGAAAGCAATATGTAAAAGACTGGAACAAGAGCTTTGCCTCACACCATATACAAAAATGAACTCAACATGGATTAAAGATCTAAATGTGAATCCCAAAATTATGAAGCTCATCAATGAAAAAAATAGGGACAAATGTGAGGGCGCTAATTCAGGGCATATACAGACTGCCACACATTTTGAAAAGTACACAAACAAAAATAGACAAAATAGACGAGTGGGACATACTAAAAATTAAAAACTTATGTATATCAAAAGTCTGCACCAAGAGAATAAAAAGGGAACCCACAGACTGGGAAAAATCTTTTGCAACGACATATCCGATAAGGGACTCATCTCTAAAATATATAGGAAAATACTACACATCTACAAAAATAAGATAAATAACCCAATTAAGAAATGGGCTCAGGATATGAACAGACACTTCACCAGGGAGAAGATCCGGGCAGCCAACAAACATATGAAGAAATATTCACGATCACTAGCCAAACAATAATGAGATATCATCTCACACCAGCAATAACAGCAAAGATCAAAAAAGTTGAGGACAACAAACGCTGGCGGGGATGTGGAGAGACTGGGACACTCCTGCATTGTTGGTGGGACTGCAAAATGGTCCAATCTCTCTGGAAAACAGTATGGCGTTTCCTGAGAAGGTTGAAAATAGAAATACCATATGATCCAGCAATTCCTCTATTTGGTATTTACCCACAAGAAAAACGAGCCACAACACGGGAAGATATATGCACACCAATGTTCATAGCTGCACTATTTACAATAGCAAAAAGATGGAGACAGCCAAAGTCCCAATCAACTGAAGAATGAATAAACAAGCTGTGGTACATACACACAATGGAATATTATGCTACCTGAAAAATAACAAGGAAGCTGCATGCCACTTCCTAACATGGATGAGCCTTAAGGACATTATGTTAAGTGAAATTTGTCAATCACAAAAGGAAAAATACTGCATAGGACCACTTCTGTAAAAGACTAAGAAAAGAACCCATAATATTCCACTAAAGTGGATTCTTAGCAGGCTGCTAGGATGTAGGGGTAGGGTTAAGGGCAGGAGGGGAAGGTGGAGCACAGGTCAAGGAATAGACACAGGATACTTTGGGTGTTGGGGAGGGGGGCAATATACAAGTAGGGAGAGGGGAATGGAAGAACAAACAGATGGAAGAACAATTGGATAGGTATGAATGAGCTAAATGGGACAGATGTAAAAACAGATGTAGGCACAACCTTGGAACAACAGGGCACTGGGATGCAGAGACTGGGACATGGTTGGAATGGGGAAAAGGGGGGAATAATGTTTAGATGCTTGGCGGTCTTTTGAACCTTGGTTTTCCATGAATTATATTATAAAACATGCACTGGAGGGAGAGACAAAGGAATAGCCAGAAATATCACCACTGAAAGCTTGTAAGTCCATCTTCTGCCTATAACTGATTGGAATACCTAAAATGGGGCTACAATGTGTCCAGTGAAGGAGGTTTCCTGAGGAGCCTCTGTATTATGTAAGACTCTAGAAGGCAGCCTGAACCACATCCAGACCTTAAGAGACGGGAAACTTTCCTCTTGAAAGGACAAGCAGACCAGCCTGGAGCAGCCAGAAAACCAGAAGACACATCTTGAAAGAAAGACTTACATGAAAACTACAAAACAATAAGGGAAGTCTGACTGTTACCACAAGAACAAGCAAGTTGTTTACCCAGGAGACATCAAGGCAAGTGGTCGGGTCCTCTCAGTGCAAATCCTCTTCCAAGACTACAACACAATGGAAATACACACTCTAATTGGCTACCACGCACGTCACCCATAAAGAGAAATGATCAAGGAACATCAATGAAGCAGCGAGCTCAGCCCTGCATCGTTCAGCAGACCACTGTGAGCCTGGATGGAGACCTGATCGACCAGTAGAGAGGCAAGACCTGGAGACTCATGGGCTCAGAGTCAGTGACACAGCCACAGAGGACTAGAGTGGAGAACGAAGTGACCAGCGGATAAGAAGAGGGTGGACAGACACAAGAATACCCACACTTGCAGATGATACCCACTTGACCGGATTTCAATGACTGGATGAACAGAGCTCAACCCAAAAAAGAAAGAAGAGGGGGGGAAAAAGCGTCATCTGATACAACTTGATAAACTTGACCTGCACCTATGAATGCAATAGCTCAAAAGAGGAAACAAATCCCTGTTCCAAGAATTATTCCCACCCCCTACGCACAAAGAGTAGATAGGGATGGGTGCCTTGAACATTGGCTACCCAAAATGGGGGGAGGGATACAAAGATAAGAAGGGACTGGCTTACAAGCTTTCAAGAGGGAACCCAAATCCACAGGGTCGGGAGGATGGTAGAGTCTCCAGTGAATAATATCCAACCTGTCTAGGAAGGGCTGATGAAAAGAAATGCAAATGGGTCTCTTGTGATGCAATGGTGAATAATTGTTACCAGGACTGATTGTGAGGACTGGAAATGTAAAGGTGGATATTTTATAGCAAGGAGGGGAGTGACTAACCTTTCAGTCTAGGAGCGGAGAGCCCTGGGACCATCACTGGAGAAAAGCGGAGAGCAGGACCCCACCCAGAGAAGCAGCTAGGCCTGAGATGGAGTCAGAGAGGATGACGTGAAGAGATGGAGTGGCTGAGGACTTGAGATCCAGAGAGGGAAAGGGGCTGTGTGCTGAGGACCATGGGGAATGGGGGCAGGCGGGCTTGCAGGGTATACCCTATGGTATACATGGTATACATGGATGGGATGATAACTATGGCAATGAAACGATGCATGATAGAATGAATGTAAAACTAATGTTCCCCCATGTAAAATATCACACAATATACAATAAAACAATTATCTAAAAAAACAAACAAACAAAAACCCAGCTGTTTCCAGTGATGGCCAGCTTGATAGTGAAGTTTTTCTATGCAAGAGGCATGGGGTAGGATCTTTTCATATCATGGAGTATACAAATTTCACACATGTCAGGACAGTTAGGGGTGTTATGGGGAACAAGGAAAAGGTAGTAAAAAGTACAAGGTGCAGGGCTACCTGTGCCTTCCTAGAGAACAAATAGTTTAGTTATGCAAAGCAGGAGGGGCAATCACCTCTTTCCTAGCATATGCACAGCTATAGTAGGAGAACAAGTAAGAGGATGAGGGGGCTATCTGCTCCTTCCTAGTTAGCTGGGACAGGGGGAAAGTGTAGGATGTATGGTTTGAGTTGATATTAGTGTGACTATTTTGGAGCATTCAGTTTGTGTCCCTACATGTGTGTTGGAGTAATGAAACTCCCTAAGGAACCTGATTAAAGAAGAAAAGATTCAAGTTATCAAAGACTTCATTTTGCTTGAATCCACAATCAACACCCATGGAAGTAACATTCAAGAAATCAAACAACATATTGCATTAACCAAACCTACTTCAAAAGACCTCTTTAAAGTGTTAAAGAGCAAAGATGTAACTTTGAGGACATGCCTGACTCAAGTCATGGTATTTTTTTTTTAATGTTTTATTGTGAATTATATGATAGATTACATGAGAGAATTTTAGTTTTACATTCATTCCATTGTATATCATCTCATTGCCATGGTT
>NW_006408886.1:1806000-1807538 GCF_000296735.1 Chrysochloris asiatica | reverse complement strand
TGCCCTTATCACTCTCTGGATCTCTGTTCCTATGTGTTCACCTTCTTTTGCATTGTACTTGTTTTGGTCATAGACTGACCTCCCAGAGTCTCTGAGTTTGTTCTTATAGTTTTGTTTTGTTAACAATTCTTCTTTCTGTTGACTTAATTCAGGGAGGTGCTGCAACGTATTTCAATCTCTGGTTGTTGTCTGTTGCTGTTGGTTCTCAGTCCACAGATCTCACTTTAGGATGTTTTGTAGCACAGGGTTGGCTTTGGTGAAGTCCCATAGCTTCTGTTTATCCTGGAATGTTTTTATTACAGCATCATATTTGATTGATAGCTTTGATGGAGAAAGGATTCTTGGTTGGCAATTTTTTTCTTGCAAGGTTTTATATATGTCACTCCATTGCCTTCTAGCTTGCATGGTTCCTGCTGAGAGGTCTGAGCTTAGTCGGACTTGCTTGTCTTTGTATGTGACCCTTCTGTTTTCTCTTGCTGCTTTCAGAAGCATCTCCTTATCTTTGAGTTTGGAAAGCTTGACTATGATATGTCTTGGTGATTTTCTTTTGGGGGTCCACTCTTCTTGGACTTCATTTGGCTTCTTGTATGTTTATCTTATCGCTTTTGAGGATGTTAGAGAGATTTTCTTCCAGTAGTTCTTCAACTATTTCCTCTGTGGACTTGTGTGGTTCTTCTTGTTCTGGAATGCCAATAATTCTTAGGTTATTCCTCTTCATGTTGTCCAACATGAATATTAGACCTTCCTCCGAATTTTTTTTACCCTTTTTTGTGTTTGTTCTTCTATCTTAGTGGTATTGAGACACTTGTCTTCCAGCTCACTGATTCTTCCTTCCATCTCATCTAGTCTACTCCTCTGCCCTTCCAGGGTGGTTCCTATTTCTGATATTTTGTTATTGATCATTTGGACCTCTTTCTGTAGGTTTTGGATTGTTACCAATGCTGTATCTATCTTGTTTGATTGTTCCTGTATCACTTTCCTGACTTCTTCCTTATTTTTCTCAACGTCATTGTAAAGTGTTTTGAAAGATTTTATAATCATTTTTCTGAATTCTTTCTCAGGCATTTTCAAGGCCCTCCTTCCATCATGGAGCCCAGATCTGCTTAAGGATCATTTGTCTCAGATATTTTATCTTTTTTCTGGCATGTGCTGATATGGTCATCTGCTTTTGCTTCTTAGACATGTTCAATGTTAATCTGTGGCCCTAATACTTAATTGAGTGTGTCTTTTTGTTATTTTTTATGTTTTCTGATTGCTTCCAGGAAGATGTAGTCAGGATGTGGTCTTCCCTTTTGACTCTTCTTATTGCTTATTTGAGAGTTACTTTCACAGGTGTTGCCTGTTTCCTTGGTATATGGCAGCTGGCATTGGTTCTTGCCTGGGTTTGGTGTTTTATAAAGTGTTATTGCAGCTTGGCTATTTGGCAGCAGTTGCTGACTCTTTTAGTGTAATGTAGGGAGACAAAGAGTCCTCTGATAGCAGAAGGGAGGCTATGTGACAGCCAAACAACACCAGTCAGGTAGAAAACAAAACCAAAA
>NW_006408886.1:1800373-1805858 GCF_000296735.1 Chrysochloris asiatica | reverse complement strand
GAATAAGGCAGTCTCTAGTCACACACAAAAGAAAGGGGGGGGGGGGAAGACCCTGTGTAGGGTTTTAAGGAGCAGCTGGTGAGCTCGAACCACAGACCTTGCAGTTCAAAACGCTTTGCAGTCTGGTGCATTAACCCACAGAGCCACAGCAGGGCTGCTTTGTTACTGGTGGTAAAAAACCAACTCAAGGCATCTCAGCTTGGGCTGGCTTGTGCCTGATGGGCGGGCCTGAACCTCAGAGGCTGGGCAGAGGGCTAGCCTAGGCAGAGGGGCTGGAGGGCGGGGTTAGTGGCTGCAGGCAGATGGCATCCATGTCTGATGACATCAAAAAATGCCTCTCTCTGTCTCCCTGTGCCATGGGAATCCGACCCACCCTATATCCACACCAATAAAGCCTCCCATGGCAATGAGGCCTCCTCCCTCCCTCCCCCCCTCCCCGTGAAGGACCGTTTTAGTTCCTGTTGCCCGCTCTTTCTCTGGGAGTGCCCGCCCTTCGAACGGGTCTGCTCAAGCCCCCCACTCCAAGCTCCGCAGTGGGTGGGTGCAGTCCCTGGAGCAGGAGCCGAGTGCAGGTGGGCAGAAGCTTAAAATGCCCACAACTCCCCAGCAGTTTGATCCTTCAAAAAAGCAAGTTCATAATGTTGAAGGCTAAAGTCTTACGTTTGCTCAAAGGCTGTCTGTCTACCAGGCAGGGGCATCCCCTGTGCAATACCACCCACCCTTTCTCTGGAGCCTGCATACCTGTGCTGCCCGTCAGGGACACACCCTCTTCATTATCTTTTAATTTAATTTTTCCACAAACTTTTTTAAGTCCCCTCATAAAAAAGGATCTCTGGTAGTGTAGTGATTATGAATCAGGCTGCAAACCTCAATGCGCAACTTAGACGTTGGCTACCCAAAATAGGAACTACCAGCTGTTCTGCAGGAGAAAGATGAGGCTTTCTGCTCCTGTAAAGATTTACAGCTTCAGAAACCCTGTATAGGGTCACTATGAGTTGGAATAACTCCACAGCACATCACCACCACCACCATAAAAATGAGACTATGAAAGCCGTGTAGTCTTGGGCAAGTTATTTGCCAAATAAGTAACTCAGTTTTCTTGTGTGTAAAGTGTAGCCAATGGAAATTAATACTTGTATTATTTAAAAGGATAAGAAATGGTGAGTATGAACCTGAATCCTCAATAAATAGTAGCTGCTACAATGCATCTCTACATCGAGAACATCACAACTTGAAATTCCTAACCGTTGGTTTCCTTCCAATGCAGTACTGGGGAAGAGACACAGTGTCTCCTGGAGCAACAGCACTGCAGACCACCTGAAGGACAGTCCGCATCTATGCAAGACCATGGTGTAGGATTCTATCAGTTATCATCTATGCCTGCCATTTCAGGTGCTTAGAGTGGAGATGAACATTCCCTGCCTAACTGACCAACTGTACCCAGGAGGCAGATTATCCATGAACACAGAAATGACTACTCTAATAGCCTTGATTCTTTCCACATTCAAGTTCTGGTCCCTTCCTGGGGCCGTTCTATATTTCTAGAATGTAGAGTAACCTGTATCCTTTTACAAATTCCCACCTACCCCCCTTTTTTATAATTATGCTACCTCTGATGGATCTGTTACAACAAAAGTGTTCTAATATATAGTTTATCTACAATGTAGGCTTGAACTAAGCAAATAGTGAGAGATGAGGTGAAGAGGTAGGTAACTTGATGCAAAAAGGGTCATAGTGTAACTTGGCAGCAGAGTGTCACTGCTGAACAAAACCTGACTCCCATATCTTAGATGCCATACCTATGGTAGAAATTCTTACTTTCACATGGCCTCACTCACTAGCTGAGGTCTGGAAAAATGGCTAGAGGTCTGGAAAAATCTCACTCCTACCTTTTTGTTCTGCATTTGTAAATGTAAATGTAAATAACCAATTTAGGAGCTCCTTCCACAGAACAGAAGCTCTCTTCTCCTCCAAAAGAATCATAATAATTATTCACAGGCATGAAAAAAAGAAAACTACATCGTCCAAATTAGGCCTGCCCCAGATTCATTTTCCATAATCTAAAATTCTACTTCTGAAGTTTCATATCTTGTAAAGTTGCCACTACACATAATCTTGGGAATTGTAGCCCTTTTGTTACTCTCACTTGCTATACTCCAAGGTAGGAGGTGTGTTCCCCTTCATCCAGTGCTGGCTCACTGAGCACCTGTGGTGTGTCACAGGAGAATGTGCTGTCCTTAAGGATCACACTGTTTCCTAGGAGAGCCAGGGAACCTTATGGGAGAGCAGATTTTGATGTTGGGAGAGGAAAGGCATAACAGTGAGCACTCATGTAACAGAGCGTTAACATGAGTTACAAGAGGCAGACAAGGAAAGAAGTTAAGAACAGTTTAGATGGAGACACTGTGGTTAAGTTATCTGATCTTTTTTATGTTGGACCAGAATAACAGAAGTTGTAGCAGGACTTGATTTTTCATTCAATCACTCATTTATTAAATTAACCAAAATTTCTGAGTACATGGTGCATGTCCATTAGCATGCTAGAGCCATGGTTGTCGTTACTCACAGGATCAAAGAAACAGAACCTGAGTCTATATGGACATGCCACTCTGAACAATGATTACCTGAGAAAGATCTACCTTTCATTAACTCACTAGCATTAGACTTACCTGAGATTAGAAATTCTCTTTAATTTCCTTTTCAGTCCAGAATTCAGGAATACGTGGCCACCACAAAACACTTCTTTAATTCTGCATATTCAACTTTGCATTTTGGAAGAATTGGGAATAAAGCAGGTCTAACTTCCTGAAGTCCTGGGCCCTAGTCTTCCTGATCCCCTTGTGTTGATAATATAACCACTGTGGTTTCAAACCACATTTGTATAAACCGTCATTTTCCATGCTCTAATTTCTAGATTCTGTTCTGATTCATGTACCAGGCATGTGGTTGTACAACACTCAGGAAGTAAATTCCCCTAAGAAAGAGATTTATAACATTACAGTTGTAGGTCCAAACATTGTCAGAGTAAATCTAGTTCAATTTTTGTCCAGTTTCTTCATCATTTATCTCTTCCTATTTTCCCCAATTTGCTCCAACACATACACAGAAGCCACAGTTTCATTTGATTCTAGTTTAATGTATCAGGGTTGTTGGTTGATACCCCTATGGGGCATGTTACTCTGGTCCTGTCCACTAGCTCACCAAGTGTGGGTTTGTTACACAGTTGGAAAGGTTTGCTCAAGATGCTGGCATTGAATGTGATGCCATGGCTAGAGCCTCCTGATGGATCTGGCCCAAATGTTGGCCAGTTGATCAAGCTAACTGAAGTTTATAGACCCTTTCTGGAAGTCTCTGATTGTCCAGTGTTGTGCATAATCAATAAAAACATCTAATAACCAAGTATGGCATGCCACTTTCAGAAATAAGAAGGGCCAGGTATGTAGCAGGCATCCTAATAACTGTCAATGTCCACAGTACTTTACACAGTGGTATGAGATACTGTTGACCTTCTTATTGAGGTCTGAACTTCTGGACCTTTAAAATGGAGATAAGAAATAGGTCAAAATGAAGGAGAATTATCTGATTCAGGCTTAGCTTTCCACCCACTATGCAATTCTGCCTACCTGTTTTAAACAGAAAAGAAATAAGTAAATGGTTATTTCCAAGGAAAATGTCCTCCTCTCCCTCTTTTTTCTAGCCTTATATACAACATGGAGTCCTAGTGTTGCACTGTAGGATAAGCACTCAACCATAGTCAGTTTGAACCGCAGAGGTGGTTCCTCAGAAACCCTGTACAGGGTTGCTATGAGTTGAAACTGACTTGATGGCACTTAACAACAACAGCAATACAAACAATGTCATTATAGTCCCAAGTCCTTAGTAAAGGACCATTTGGAGCAGAGCACAAACCAGACATTTCTAATGTTGGAATAACAGGACTTTATTACTGTGTTGGATATGGTGGTGGTTGAGTGGCACTGAATTGGTTTAACCTCTAACAACCTGTATAGGGTTTTCAAGGCCTCATTTTTCTCCCATTAAGCAATTGGTAGATTCCAACTACTGACCTGTCTGTTAGCAGCCCAGCTCATAATCCAGTATACTACCAGGGCTTCTTTTTTTACTGCATTAGAGCTTAAATTCTAGAGCACTTAATTTGTAGAAGGCTGCAGTTTACATTGACAGTCCTAAATCTATTTTCAGTCTTGACAAAAATTCAGGATCCATTTGAGTCATTTCTGACCATAAAACCAGCAATGTGGCCATGACAAATCTGGGAAAGCAGGGAGAGGAAGTTTCGCCCTCACAAAAGTGTGCTTGAAAGCAGAATGGTGGAATTTGCCTGGGGTATCCTTAATAGCTGCAAGTCATCTAGTTTGAGTTAAAAGTTGGAGTCCTAGCAACTATGACTAAAGGTCACATGGTCATGTGAGTAGTAACCCAACAAGGTAGTAGAGACACCAGAACCAATCCTATAAGCTTTTTAAATATGCAATTGGGTACATACACTAATCATGGTTCTTCACTCGCTTCTGTAGTCCTACTTGTGATGGTGATAAACTGACCTGCCACCAATCATGATTTTATAATACTTTGCTTTCTTTTCCATCATATATAATTAGCCCCATAGCTGTGTGACAGCAGAAATCCACCAGCCTCATGCTGACAGTTTCCCTCATCCAGGATGATTTGTCTTTGGCCTGTTTAAGTCTTAGTAAAAGGGTCTGTATAAAATATGTTTGTATGTGAGGTCTTTTGCTCCCCCTAGCACATTACTCCCAGAATAATCAGGACAGGGATGGGTAGAACATATCATCATGCTAGGTTCAGTGAAGTTAGGCTCCCATCCATAGGTTAGATCACATGCAAACATATCCTAGTTCACAGTTAGGAAGGAGAACACCTAAGATTTTCTCTACCAGGATTAACACTATTTGGACAGCTATGTCTACGGTCTATGCCAAATAGCATGTGTAATGAATAAGTAGGGGAAGTGGTAATAAGGAGATAGGCAATAAAAGTGGAAAGCCCCTGCAGTTTGAGCTAGATGTACTGGTGCCAAAGAACAGTCCTTCCTCCTTTATCCCACTAAGAGGTTAACAGAGTTCTGGGTTTCTTCAGAGAGCAGTCATCTCTCCCTCAGGAAGACACTTTACTTTTTGTTCATTGTTGTTGTTGTTGTTGTCAGGTGCCATCGAGTCAGAACCAACTCATAGTGACCCCATGCACAGCAGAATGAAACAATGTTCGATCTTGGGCCAACCTCATTACCGCCGCCACACCTGAGTCCATCAATGATGCCATCTGACTGATCCATCTCGTTGGGGGTCTTCCTCTTCTTCTCTGACCCTCCACCCTATCCAGCATGACATCCTTCTCCAATGATTGTTTCCTCCTGACAATATGTCCAAAGTAGGAGAGACGAAGCTTAGCCATCCTGGCCTCCAAGGAGCACTCTGGCTGCACTTCTTCCAAAACAGATCTA
>NW_006408886.1:1791801-1798798 GCF_000296735.1 Chrysochloris asiatica | reverse complement strand
CTTCTTTCTTGTCTTCTTAATGACTTTTTGCTCTCTTCATGTATGATATGCTTGATGTCATCCCACTATTATACCCATTAGTAGCTAGGGAGATGGTGAGGGAGAATTATCATATAGCACACCTATGCACACCTATGAGTCCTGGTGTGGTGCTGTGCGTTAATGCACTGAACTGCAAAATCGGTTTGAACTACAAGGTCAGGGGTTTGAGCTCACCAGCCATTCCTTGGAAACCCTATACAGGGTCACTATGGGTTGGAACTGACTCGGTTGCACTTAACAACAACAACAACAATGCATCCAGCACCTTAAGAAAGCACTTGCCCCACTTTCAGAAATGTCCCTAAAATAGAGGCTCTGGTCCTTTCCAAGACAGCTGAACCTCGGTTTCTCTTGCAAGACGCAAAAGTGATGAGTGTCATCTATACGCTGATGTCATTACCACACCATTAAAGGGTCAAAGTGGGCAAACCCATATTCATCATTAACTACATGGCAAGTATCAAGGAGCTCTGGAAGCGTAGTGGTTACAAGTTGGGCAGCTAACCTCTTGGTCAGCAGTTTGAAACTACCAACAGTTCTGTGGAAGAAAGAAGAGGCTTTCTGCTCCCATAAAGATTACAGCCTCAGAAACCCTATACATGGTTGCTATGAGTCGGAACGACTCCAGAACACATCACCACCACCACCACCACATGGCAATGATCAGTATGAATATAATTCCCACCTAGAAATGGATCTAAGCTTCACCTATCCACATCACCAAGATCCATTTTGCCAGTCACCTCTTCTGTGGCACCTCCTCTCACGGTAATCACCCAGAGTTAGGTCAAAACATCACCACCTTCTCCACCACCATCCCCCATCCCCTAAGAGCCAGGCCGCCAGACACCAGCTCAGGAGACTGCACAGCTCCCTATACTTCAGATCAGCCAGTCTATGTGTGTGTGTGTGCGTGTGTGCGTGTGTGTGCGCGCGCGTGTGTGTGTGTGTGTGTGTATGTGTCTTTCTTAACCCCTAGAGGTAAGACACAAGCCAATTCTGTTCTTCATTGACTGCCTATACAGCCTTCCTCTGTCACTCAGCTACCTAGTGCTGGGTCTTCACAGATTGACTGCTTACACAACTCACTATTGTCCACCAGCCACCCACAGCTGGTTCCTCATGAATCAGGACTCTGACTGCCTGCACAGTCCTCCTGTGAATTAGCAACCACAAGAGTCTCATTGCCTTTATCTGTTTGTTAAGTCTCTATAACAACTCACAAAATTCACAGAAGCTATTATAGTGGCTTCAAGGATGGGCTCAAACATAGGAATGATTGTGAGAATAGCACAAAACCAGGTACCTAGGAACAGCATTACCTATACTTACAGTTACCTATTATATAATGAGAAAGTGTACATGTTAAGAGATGCATCAGGCAAAGTCTAGAAGAGTTCCTTGCATGGGGCTTCCATTGTCCTAGGTGTATGCCCCATTTTCCCATCCAAGGATGTTCTCACCAATTCAGGAGACCCAGAAATATAACATTCCAAGGTCCAGGGTCCTTAAGTTACTAGGTCCTCATGCATCTACATGACTGGACGTCTAATATGGTTATGATCAGTCAACAACAAATATGTATGACTTCATCCTGTCGCCTCCCTTCCTGAGGTTAGTTGTTCAGGTATGGAGTCTATGGAACCCTTAGCAAAGGCCACCTTAATTGCTTAGGCAATTTTCAGGAACAGAGACAAAGTTCAGCACAAGTTCTTTGTTCCACATACCACTATAGGAGATTTTTACATACAGGTTCAAACAGTTTCATTGTTGCTGTTCTTGTTGTTATTATTAATTGCCATCGAGTTGGTTCCAACCCACAGTGACCCTGTATAGGGTTTCTGAAGATCAGCTGGTGAGCTTGAACCACCGACATTGTAGTTCAAACGACTTTGCAGTCCAGTGCATTAACCCACAGCACCACACCAGGACTCCCAAATAGTCTTACAGATGTCTGAATTGTCAATGCTATCCTATTGGTTAGATTTTCTGAATATTGCCTGGAAGGAAGTGCTCAAGCATTGTTCTGCCAAGACATTTGTCAGCCCAGATAATCTCCTCTTTCTGGCTTTAGATGATCAAGTCATAGGAGAGAAATTCTTTGGATTCAGTGCTATAAATTCGTTTTGAGTTTTTTGATGTTGAACAAATTTTAGGACTGAATAACCTTGTGCTGTCAACAATTAAACCCTCATCAGGAATACATGGGGAATTTTGTAGGTGCATTAACACTTCAGACCACTGAGAAACAACAAGTTTCTCAACAGGCAGCCTAAGGTCATAAATTCAGGCAGGACAGATCCTCAGGGTTATAGAAGGCAACACTGGGGACTTGTCTTTGGTTTGAAGAAGACCGAGATTTGCTGAAGAGTTGAAGTCTTACTATGACTTGAACAAAATACCTTCTTGGTGCTTGATGCCTACTCTTAATTACTTTGGGCATATCATCAGGAAAAACTAGTCTCTAGAAAAGTTTAGAGGGTTAGCAGAAATGAGGGAAACCCTCCATGAAATGAAGATTTGACATTGTGGTGAACTCAAACAAACTAACAACTGTGAGGATGGCAAGGGACCAAGCAATGTTTCATTACTTTATCCATAAGGTCAGAGCCCACTTGAAGGCACCTAACAACAACATAGCAAATTACACAAAATACAGATTTATCCATTTGAAAATTTTAAGATCTCATTGATTGCACAAGACCTTAATGTCATTTATTTCAACCTTCTTTCCCAGGCTACTAAATTGATGGTTATGTAGCCTTCCATAACGTCACTCATTACCTCCCAGAACTCACTGCCTCCTGAAGAGGAACGACTGGGGGACAGTTTTCTTCACACTGAGTAATAGTCCTCAGAGAATGGGACCTGCAAGGAGATGGCAGAATGTCCCAGTCTCACTATAACTAGCCTTCCAACTCTCTTCCTCAAGATTCCTGTCTCTCACTTCCCTCACCCATTTCTCACATGTGATGATACAAGGACCGCATGGTTCTGGCTCCTGTATTATTGTACCCCCTTTAAAAAGAGGTGCCATAACTGAGCACCTTGTGCCTCCAGGTGGTCTGACTAAGCCAGAACAAGGCAAGTCTTTCTCTTTCTCTCTCTGTCCAAATATTACACTTTCATGGGCACAGACTCAGCACCTTCTTGGCAATCACGACATGGGACAGTAAAAGTAACTTCATTCTCAACTAGCTAGTAGCCCCATTTTACTCCTGTTAAATGCCATCAGCCCCACTCTGTGCTTCCATGATTAGTTTTCTAGACAAATGTTGTTAAGTGCCACTGAGTCTGTTTTGATTCAAGGAGATCCTGTATTGGGCTTCCGAGGAGTGGTTGGTGGGTTTAAACTGCCGACCTTGTGGTTAGCTGTCCAATGCTTATCCTACAGCATTACACCAGGATCGGGCCTTCATTTGGCCATGTCAGAGAGAAAAATTAATAACAGATAGCTTACTTTGATATTAAGGATTTTACTTACCCACAAAACCAAATAATTATCATGGGAAAATAAAACCTGATCCAAACTGCAAAAACATTGGTTTTTATTTCCTATCAGAAACTGCTGGATAGCAATGACAAACTATTGCCTTGGGACTTAATGAAAAATACTCTTGTTTATGTTTTGTTTTAAATGCCATCAAGTCAGTTTCAACTCATAACAACATGTATAGGGGTTCCAAAGAGCAACTGGTGAGTTTAAACTGCCAATGTTATGGTTCAAACCAACATTGTGGGCCAGTGCTTATCCACTGTTAAGGTAAGGGAAGAGGAGGAAAACTACTAGGGCAGCAAAAAAGTGGCATTGGGGAAATCCCAATAAAACAATAAAATAAACCTCCAAATACAAAGAATAGAAGAGCAAGATGTGGACAGGAGATAGGATTTATCTCTTTGTCAGTCAGGCAGAATATAAACGAGATAAAATGGAAAAAACTCTTTTCTTATGTGTCCAGAACTCAGCGGGGTTTGTGAACCCTCTCTCACTATTCAACTACCCAACAGAGCTGTTAACCATCAGCTACACGTTAACCGTTTCCTTAGCTAGTTTTCAGCACAGATGTAAAACTGGTCATGTCAAGTATCTCAACGAAATCTATGCTGAAATCTTAGACTCCATCATGGTCACCAAAAGGAGACACAAAAATGACACACAAGAGCAGAACTTCAAACCGGAAAGCCTGCCTCCTATTTGAAGGAAAAATCTCCCCCTATAACTACATGTCTCTGATAGTGTAGTGGTTATGAGATGGACTGCTAACCTCCAGGTTAGCAGTTTGAAACTACCAGCAGTTCCGAGGGAGAAAGCTGAGGCTTTCTGCTCCCATAAAGATTTACAGCCTCGGAAGCCCTATACAGGGTTGTTATGGGTCGGAACTGACTCGACAGCACTTAACAACAACAAACAACATAAATACATGCCTTTGTCATGCCTCCCCTACAGAAGCAAATGTTCTTTCTCTAATAAATCTCTTTAATACTATATTTCATGACTTTCAGTCTTCTGTAGTCTAACCAGGTAACACCACACTCATGACTGCAGGTGATTGCTGTTGTTACGTGTGTGGAGTCAGTTCTGACTCATAGCAACCCTATATAGGTTTTCCAAGGCTGTAAATCTTGGAGGACCAAGTTTTTAGCACTTGGGCCAGAGACTACTTTGTAACCTGATATCAGCTCTGGTAGCATAGTGGTTATGAATCGGGCTGCAAACCCCAGGGTCAGCAATTCGAAACGACCAGCTGTTCCATGGGAGAAAGATTAGACTTTCTGCTCCCATAAAGATTTACAGCATCGGAAACCCTGTACAGGGTCACTATGAGTCGGAACTGACTCCACGGCACATAAAAACAACAACAACAGTTGATCTCAGTAAAAGGTGTAGGTTCCAGTGAGTCATGTTAAGATTAGTCAGTGGTTGGTCTTGTAGTCTTCTCCCTCCTTGTCTCTTTATAAACTTATTTGTAACTAACCTACCTCAAACCATTTTTTTTTTTTTTTAATCAGAATGGGGCAAGTGCAGAGGGTGGCGCTTCCCAGACCAGGCAGCTCAGGCAGGGCTCCAGGGAAAAGGGGCGGAATCGCACATAGAAAACCTCTGTCTAGCAGAAAGACAGCCTTTGAACAAACATAAGATCTTATATTTCAACATTCTGAACTCGTTTTTTTTTAAAGATCTAATTGCTGAGGAATTACAGGCATGTTAAGCTTTTGCCTGCCTAAACATGGCTCCCGCTTCCTTGCCCATACTGGCGAGTGCCTCGGCCCCCTGCAATCCATGGAATGAAGGGCTAGAGCAACCCTACTTAGAAGGCTACATTTCCAGAGAAAAGGAAGCATAAAATAACAAAGCCGAAAAAAAAATAGAGAGGGATATCAGCACAGATATCAGGAAATTCGGGGTACCCACGGTACAGAGAGTCTGAAAGAGGCATTTTTTACAACATCAGATATGGACAATACCTCCCTACAGCCACTAACCCCAGCCTTCTACTGCCTTGGCATAGACCAGCCCTCTGCCAAGCCAGCGAAGCTCAGGAACACCCAAGGCATAGGACCACCCACTGAGGCCAAGGCCCTCCCAAGGCCCAGACACTCCCACTGAGGCCAAGGCCTGCCCTGAGGCCCAACCCGCCCACAGACTGGTCAAGGGCCCAGGCCCAACCAAGGCCAAAATCGCTTACCTGCGACCACCACATGGCTAGGTCGCTGAGGCCCAGTGCCCCTGAGACCCAACCTGCCCTCAACCCGGTCCCCGAGGCACAGGCCCCCCCGAGGTCCAATCCGCCCAACCTGCCCACTGAGGCCCAAGCTGCCCTATGCCCAACTGCTGATACCCAGGCCCCTGGAGGCCCAAAACACCCGCCCGAGGCCCAAAACACCCGCAGGAGTCCCAACCCTCCTGCAGCCCGGTCACTGACGCCCAGGCCCCAGGAGGCGCAAACCGCCCACCCTAGGCTCAACCCAACCGCCTGAGGCACAAACGGCCTGCCGAGGCCCAGGCCCAACTGAGGCCAAAAAAAAGTTACTCTGAGTTAAGCAATAAGGAGAGTGAAAAGGGAAGACCACATCCTGATCACACCTTCCTGGAGGTAATCAGAAAACATAAAAAGTTATCAAAACACATAATTAATTACTAGGGCCACAGAAAAACATTAAACATGTCCAAGAATCAAAAGCAGATGACCATATCGGGAAATGTCCAGAAAAAAGATAAAATATCTGAGACAAATGAACCAGAAGTAGACCTTCTCTCCATGCTGGAAGGAGGACAGGCCTTGGAGATACCTGAGAAAGAATTCAGAAAAAATGATTATAAAATGTCTCAAAACACTTTACAATGGAGTTGAGAAAAATAAGGAAGAAGTCAGAAAAGCGCTACAGGAACAATCAAACAAGGTAGATACAACATTGGTAACAATCCAAAACCTACAGAAAGAGGTCCAAACAATCAACAACAAAATGGCGGAAATAGAAAACTCCCTGAAAGGGCAGAGGAGTAGAATAGATGAGATGGAAGGAAGAATCAGTGAGCTGGAAGACAAGCATCTCAATACCATTAAGATAGAAGAACAAACCCAAAAAATGGTAAAAAAAATTCAGAGGAAGGTCTAAGATTCATGTTGGACAGCATGAAGAGGAATAACTTAAGAATTATTGGCATTCCAGAACAAAATGAGTCACACAAGTCCACAGAAGAAATAGTCGAAGAACTACTGGAAGAAAATTTCTCTAGCATCCTCAAGGACGAAAAGATAGACATCCAAGAAGTCCACTGAAGTCCAGAAAGGGTGGACCCCCAAAAGAAAATCACCAAGACATATCATAGTCAAGCTCTCCAAACTCAAAGACAAGTAGACACTCCTGAAAGCAGAAAGAGAAAACAGAAGGGTCACATACAAAGGAGAACAACTCAGACTAGCTCAGATCTCTCAGCAGGAACCATGCAAGC
>NW_006408886.1:1759320-1785449 GCF_000296735.1 Chrysochloris asiatica | reverse complement strand
CAATGAAGCGGCAAGCTAAGCCCTACAATGCTCAGTTGGCTTCTGTAGACCCAGTTTGGGACCCGGTTGGCAAGCAGTGTGAAGAGTCCTGGGGACTCTTGGGCCCAGAGTCAGTGGCGTGGCCACAGAGGACTCGAGAAGGGAGTGGAGCTACTGGCTAACGGGAAGAGAGGACATATGTACAGGAGCGCCCACACTTGCAAATGATACCCACGTGACCTGGACCGGATGACTGGACGATTGGAGCTCAACCAGGAAAGGAAAGAAGAGGGAAAAAAAAAAAAAAAAAAGACTGAGCTAATACAGTCTGATGAACTTGACCTATACCTATGGAGTAGTGACTCAGAAGAGGGAACAAATCCTCACAGCAACAAACATTCACACAGCCCCCACACACAGAGCAGACAGAGAAGTGCAGCTTGGACACTGGATACTTAAATTGGGAGGGGGGGGACTACAAAGGCAAGAAGTGACTGGCTTACAAGCTTTCAAGAGGGAACCTAGTGCTAGGGAGCATGGAGGAAGGCAAAATCTCCAGTAGGTACTATTCAATCTGTCTGGGCGGAGCTGATGAAAGGAGATACAGATGGGTAACTCGTGATACTGTAGTGAATAATGCTTATCAGGACGGACTATGAGGGTTGGAAATGCAAAGGTATAAGTTTTGTAACAAGGAAGGGAGTGATTAATTCTCCAGGATAGGAGCGGAGACCTCTGGGACCATCAACAGAGAAGAGCCGAGAGCGGGACCCTACCCAGAGAAAGAAAGATGCCTGAGATGGAGGCAGAGATGATGACGCAGAGTGATGAAGCGACTGGGGACTTTGAACCCAAAGAGGGAATGGGACTGTGGGCCCACTAGGGGGAGGAGGGGGAAGTGTAAGGGGCGGTTTCTGGGATATACCATTTGGGTTGTTGATGATGCGTGGAGGGGATTGGAACCATGGCAATAAGATGATATACGATGGAATGAATGTAAAACTAAAGTTCCCCCATGTAAACTATCATATAATTCACAATAAAACATTAAAAAAAAAATGGATGGATCTATGCATGCCCAGATGTTCTTCAGGCAAGCAAACCCTTCCAAATGATGGTGTCCAATGACTCTTGGTTTGGTTTCCCATATGCACAGGCAGACAGTGTTGCTACTATGACTCAACAAATGCAGTGGACTCTCCATATATGTCAGAGTAGAACGGTGTTCTATGGGGTTTTCAGTGGCTAATCTGTTTTAATTAGATAACCAGACCTTTCTTCCCAAATACCTATAGATGGTCACAAACCTCCAACATTTTGATTAATAGTGAGTTAACCATTTGCACCACCCACAGACATTGGAATATCAGATTCCCTAAAAACAGTAAGCAAACTCAGGAGAACTGGGTAACACAAAAAACCAACAAACTCTTTAACTGTTGTGATCCTAAATTGCTACCTCATTTGCAGCCATCAAGAAACAAAACCCATAGTTCTAGGCTTTCTGCTCCTACTTGTTCAACAGCTGTATCTTCTCTTGCAGTCTCAGCTACATCCCTGAGATATGATTTCACTGTATTGGGCACCTGGTCACCAGGTGGCTGTTAACTCTGGAAAAGTGAAGGCTGTTGCCATCAACGACCCCTTCATTGGTCCCAACTACTTGGTTTACATGTTCCAACATGATGCCACCCATGCCAACTTCAATGGCAATGTCAAGGCTGAGAAAGAGAAACTTGTCAACAATGGGAAACCCATATCTATCTTCCAGGAGTGAAATCCCACTAACATCAAATGGGATGATGCTGGTGCTAAGTATGTTGCAGAGTCCACTGGTGTCTTCACAACTCTGGAGAAAGCTGGGGCTCACTTGAAGGGTTGTGCCAAAAGAGTAGTCGTATCTGCCCTTTCTGCTGATGCTCCCATTTTGTGATGGGTGTGAACCATGAGAAGTATGACAACTCCCTCAAGATTGTCAACAATACCTCCTGCACCACCAACTGTTTGGCCCCCTGACCAAGGCCATCCATGACAACTTTGACATCATGGAGGGACTCATGACCACAGTCCATGCTATTACTGTCATCCGGAAGACTGTGGGTGGCCCTTCTGGGAATCTGTGGTGTGATGGACATGGGGCTGCCCAGAATATCATTGCTGTACCTACTGGCACCATCAAGGCTGTGTGCAAGGTCATCCCTGAGCTGAATGGTTTTCTGTGTCCTCACTTCCAAAGTGTCTGTCATGAATCTGACCTGCCGTTGGGAGAAATATGATGCCAAATATGATGACATCAAGAAGGTGGTAAAGCAAGCATCAGATGGACCCCCTAAAAGGCATCCTGGTCCACACTGAAAGCCAGGTCATCTCCTGTGACTTTAACAGTGATACCTACTCTTCCACTTTTGATGCTGAGGCTGGCATTGCCCTCAATGACTCATTTCTGAGTGTGACAATGAATTTGGCTACAGCAACAGGGTTGTGGACCTTATGGTCCACATGGCCTCCAAAGAATAAGAGCCCCCTGGACCACCAGCCCCAGCAACAGCACCAAAACAAGAGTTGAGGCCCTTAGCTGCTGGGGAATCCTTACCCCAACTCAATCCCCCAACACACTGAGAAGCTCCCATCCTTGACACAGTTTCCTTCCAGATCCCCAGGAGAAAGGGAGGAGCTTAAAGAGCCCAGCCTTGTCAAGTGCCATCAATAAAGTACACTGCAGCCAATCAAAAATAATTTAAAAGAAGTTCACTATCAAGGTGAATCAGAGTTCTTCCTACTAACTGTGTGCTCCAAAGATTGTTCTTTCTGATTATTATCCTCTTTGTTCATAAATCATCTTTAATTACCAACTTAAATATCCTCTTTTGGACTCATGCCTTTTATATGCCTTTGGTTAAAAGAAAAATCAAGTGTAGTTGGAAGTACATTTTGCATTTTCTTCCTGAACAGTTCCATGACTTTGTTACTGTTATTACTCTGATGTGGGAGGCTCTGTTGGCCAAAGGTACCAACCCCACTTACACACAGCTGGCAAATGAAAACAATATCAGAACATCTCTAAACTTTTATATGTTGATGCTTCATATTTTATTGCAGTTTCCTTTGGAAATACTCAAAGCAACTGTATATGTTTTCTTTCATTGGGACCTTAATGTTCTTCCAGCCAAAAAGGAGAGGATAAACTTCATTGATTCAGCATAGTAATAATTACAATGTTCACATAATTTTTATTTGGTTTGATGCTTTTAAACGTTGAAATATTCACAACGCTCTTCCCTTTCCCCCTTACCAAATTAAGAAGTAAAGATGAATAGGGAAGTAGTAAACCATAAAGAACTTGCTTCAGGCCTCCGAGGGGATGATGAAATCTCCCACCTGCCCCAAGGTCTGTCAAGGATCTTCTGGATAACACACAGAGTGGTTGTTATGCATGGTTGGCCCTCTCTTTATTTTGTGAAAAAAGAAATTCTGCCTTCTCTCTGAACAAGATCCTCTATGCACAACATCATCTTTGCACAGTCTCTTCTCTGCTGCCTCCTCACGCCTCAACCTCTGCATGACCTCCTCTATGTGCAACTTAGTTTCTTCTGCCTCCTCTCTGTACATCCTCCACTCTGCATGGTCTTCTCTCTGCACAACCTTTCTGCTGCCTCCTCTCTGTACAGCCTACTTTCTGCCTGGTCTCCTCTGCACAGCCTCCTTTCTGCACTTATTTTCTGTATTTGACAGCTTCCTCTCTGCATGACCTCCAATACAAACAGCTTCTTCTCTGCTTCTGAGTCACATAGATGAAGGGCTGATGGACTGAAGATCAGACAGAAAGCAAGCAGGTTAGACAGGTAAGAGGGCAGGCTGCTGATGACTGCCAGGATTGGCAGGCAATAGAGCAAGCCACTGGCTCAAGGTCAAAGAGCTGGAGGTTGAATGAGGAGCCAGATGCAGGATCCAGGCCTAGTGAAAAAGAAGCAATCTTTGCTTGATTGTCTAATATATTGGAAGCAGGATACAACCCAAGGAAACTTCCTTTCAGTTAATTGGCTGCTCAGGAGTTGATTATATTATATTAGATTTCATCATAGAGGATTACTATGTCTTAACTGCCAAACCACTGAGAATACTGGCCCAGTAAAGTTGACACAAAACCTTAACCTGTCACAGGATGTTTCCCTAGATTAAAGGTTCTTTCTCTGACAAGTAAGAATAATGAAGCAAGAGAACAGACTTATCATGCAAACCAGGAATTTATCAGGAGGAGTGAAGGTATCTTGACAGGGCGAAACACAGTAGACTTTGAAGAAAAACAGCACATGTCTCCTTTGAGCAAGCTTTAAATAGGACAGTTATACTTTTTACTATGATAATGAGAGAAATAGGGAACAAAGAAACTGGACAGTTCTTCCTGGAATTTGCCCAGATGGAATGGCTTATGGTAAGTGGATGCATGCACAGCCTTTTTGTGAGATGGATTCTGTTGTAAAAGTTTCTGTGATATTGATCATAATTCATTACAGTATGTATGACAGTTTCCCCTGCTGGAAGGTTATATCTTAGTCAGGATTAGACATTCTGTTCATACTTTGGATCAAATTCAAGTTTGTTCTGCCCTCATGAGTTTCTGAAAGATAATTTTAAGGGAGTTTTATGTAGGAATAAGAGACAAAATCACAATATTCCAGGATGTGAGTGAGGCTGCTCAGGGTGTGGTGAGACACAAGGTTCCGTAGTTGGGTCTATTCTGCCTCCTAATCTGTCAGCAGATATTTGGTTATGCTGCTATAAACTGGCTCTTTCGGGTTTTAGCCCAAACTGTTCATAATTCCTTGGTATTGTACCCTGCCTCAAGTGATAACAAAAATCACTGGATAAATTTATTCCTAGATATTTTATTCTCTTAGAAGATGCTATTATAAATGAATTGCTTTCTTAATATCTTTTTAGGTTTCTCATTGTTGGTATATAGAAACCCAACTGATTTTCTGTGTGCTGACTTTGTATCATACAATTTGTTAAATTCATTCTAGAAACTTTTTACTGCATTCTTTGGGGTTTTGTATTTATAGGATTATGTCATCTGTGAATAGAAATTGCTTTACCTCGTCCTTTCCAATTTGGATATCTTTTATTTCTTTTTCTTGCCTTATTTCTCTGGCTATAACTTACAGTACAATGTCTCTTTTGTTGGGAGTTTTTATACTTTTTTTTTTTTTAATGCTAGTTTTATCAAATTCTTTTTATGCTTTGAGACTGACCATGTGATTTCTTTCATTCATTCTATCAATATGATGCATTACATTTTCTAATGCTGAATTAACCTTGCATTCCTAGAATAAATCCCATTAGATCATCATGTATAATTTTTTAAATATGCTGTTGAATTCTATTTTCTAGTATTTTGTAGAGAATTTTGCCATCTATATTTGTAAGGGATGTTGGTCTGTGCGTTTCTTTTCTTATTTGCCATTGTCTGTCTTTGATATCTGTGTAATGGTGAAGTGTCTGTTCATGTGCTGCACCTACTTTTTAATTGCGTTATTTGTCTTTTTCTTGTAGAGTTGTTGTAGTTCCCCATATATTTTAGAAATAAGTCCCTTGTCTGATGTGTCATTGCAAAAGATTTTTTCCCATTCTGTTTGGTCCCTTTTTACTCTTCTGGTGAAATCTTTTGATGCACGTAAGTTTTTAATTTTTAGCATGTCCCAATCATCTATTTTGTGTACTTTTTAAATGTTAGGTAATCTGTGTATTCTCTAAATTAATGCCCTCACATTTGTCCCTAATTTTTCATTGATGGTCTTCATAATTCTGGGATTCATCTTTAGGTCTTTAATCAATGTTGAGTTGGTTTTTGTATAAGGTGTGAGATGAAGGTCTTATTTCAGTCTTTTGCATATTGCTTTCCAGTTCTGCAACCATTTCCTTTTGGTACAGTGACTCTGTGTATTCCTTCCATCTTCTCTTGATGCTTTCTGCATCAATTTTCAATAATTTGCCCAGAGAATCCTTCAATAATGAAAGCCGAGGCTTGAATTTTTTCTTCAGTTCCCCTAGCTTGAGAAGTGCTGAGTGTGTTCTTCCTTTTTGGTTTTCTGACTCCATATCTTTGCACATTTTGTTGTAATATTTGGTTTTATCTTCTTGAGCTGATCTTTGAAATTTTCTATTCAGCTCTGTACCTCCTCTTTTATTCCATTTACTTTAGCATCTCTACACTGGAGAGCAAGTTTCAGTGTCTCTTCTGACATCCATTTTGACCTTTTCCTTCTTTCTTGTCTTCTTAATGACTTTTTGCTTTCTATCTGTATGATGTTCTTGATGTCATCCCACAACTCTTCTGGTCGTCAGTCTTTAGTATTTAAGGTATTAAATCTGTTCTTGAGATGATCTCTAAATTCAGGTGGAATATATTCAAGGTCATATTTTGGCTCTCATGGACTTGTTTTCATTTTCTTTATCTTCAGTTTGAATTTGCATATGAGCAATTGATGGTCTATTCCACAAACTGCCCCTGGCCTTGTTTTGACTACAAAACTGTTGTTGTTGTTGTTGTGAAATGCCGTTGAGTCGGTTCCGACCCATAGTGACCCAGTATAGGGTTTCCGAGGAGCAGCTAGTGAGCTTAAACTGCTGACCTTGCAGTTCAAATGGCTTTGCAGTCTGGCGCATTAACCCACAGCACCACACCAGAATTCCTGGTGTTAAGTGCATATATATTTATAATTACTATCTTCTTGGTGAAATGACATTTCTATTATTACATAATGTCGTTCTTCACGTTTTATAATAAATTTTGATTTAAAGCTTTTTTAACCTGACATTAGCATGGTCACCCCTGCTCTTTTTGATTATTATTTGTATAAAATGTTAGTTTCTATCCTTCTACTTTCATTCGGTTTTTATGCATAGAAAGGTGTGACTCTTGTTATACAGAAATAGGATGGATCATATTTTGTTTGTTTATGTATTCTTACATTCTTTGCCTTTTAGATGGAAAGTTTAAACAATTTAAAGTAATTATCAAAAATGAAGAACCTACTTTATACATTTTGCTGATTTTTATTTTATTTTTAAAAGATAAAACAGTTTGTTTCCTCTCAGCATTTTATTGTGGTCTGGATAGAAGTTTACAGAGCAAATTAGTTTTTCATTCAAAAATTCATACAAATTAATTTTGTTTTGTGACATTGATCACAAGTCCCACATTATGACAGCACTCTTTCCACTTCCTCCCTGTGTTCCCATTTCCATTTGCCTGTTCCTGCCTTCTGAGCTTTGTTTCTGAGTAATGCTGCCCTTTCATCTTATATGGTTGGTTGTTCTAAGAAATGTACACCTCTTTGGTGTTATTGCTGACTTTATAAGCATGCCTACTGTTCATCTGAAAGTTAATCTGCAAGAGTGAGCTTGATTTCATGTTTGAAGAATGTCCAAAAGCCATAGTCTCCAGGATGCCACCAGCTTCTATCAGACCAGTAAGTCTGATCTTTCTTATGATTTTAAGTTTTGTTCTTCATTGTTATCCCACTCTACCCAAGACCTTCTGCTGTGATCCCAATCAGAGCAATTGGTAGTGGTACCTAGACATCATCTCATTCTTATGGTATCAGGGTCATGGAGGTTGAGGTTTTCATGGTCCAATAGCCCTTTAGACTAATTGTTTCTGTACATCTTCAATATTCTTCATTATTCTTTGCTCTGAAGAAAAATCAACATTTGCACCTTAGATGGCCACTCACAAGCTTTTAAAACTCTAGTTACAACTCAACAAAGTAGGATGTATACATATTTTCTTTGTGTATTGTAATATGCTAACTGACCTAGATGTCTCTCAGGACTGTAGCCATGAATCTCCAGGCACATCAACTCTTTCCCTCAGTGTGTTTGGTTATGGCTAAGAAGTTTCATAACTTTGCCCCTGGTATGCTTTACTATATTCATAGATATATTTGCATTATTCTGGTAGCATAGTGGTTACGAATCGGGCTGCGAACCTTAAGGTCAGCAGTTTGAAACTACCAGCTGCTCTGTGGGAGAAAGATGAGGTGTTCTGCTCCCATAAAGATTTATAGCCTCAGAAACCCTGTACAGGGTCGCTATGAGTCGGAACCGACTCCACGGCACATAACAACAACAACAACAACATGTTAATATACAAGTACAAATATCCTCTGTCAAACCTATATATTTTCATGGGTATAGTCCCATTCACCGTCCCACATCTGTTGTGCTGTGTGTCTATCTTGTAGACACATTTGTAGATTATTGCTATTACTGTTATCGCAGGATTGGCTATGTAATAAATAGTATTTCCCTCTGTTACCTTTAACTTTTGTGCACCTCCTAGTGTCTTCCTTGGCCTTGATCATTCTGTACTGATTTCCTCCTTATTGTGCATTGCCTTCCCCTTCATTCAAGTTAATATGTGTCTACCTTATAGTTTGTGATTTACCCTTCGTTCCCTCCCATGCCTGGTAACCCTTTTCTTGACTTTTTTTTAAATAATAGTAGTCTCATACAATATTTTTCCTTTTGTGATTGATTAATTTTACTCAATATAATGTCCTTGAGGTTCATCTATGTTATAAAGTGTTTTGCAGATTTGTTGATATTCTTTAACACTAGAAATATTTTATTGTGTGTATGTACCAGTTTTTTATCCATTCATCCATTAATGAACATTTAAGTTGTTTCTATTATTTTGTTATTGTGAATAATACTGCAGTGAATATGGGTGTACATATATCTAGTCATGTAATGACTCATATTGCTCTAGAATATATACACCTATTACTGGAATTGCTGGATCATATAATATTACTATTACTAACTTTTAAGGAAGTGCCATACCATCTTCCACAGTAGTTGTGACATTTTATAGTCCCAACAGTAGTATATTAGGGTTCCGAGTTCTCTATTTCCCCATCAGAACTTTCTTTGCTGGTTTGTTTTAAAATTTACTATTAATGCTGGAGTAAGATGATATCTCAATGTTGTTTCCATTTCCATCTCTCCAATGGCTAACAATCACAAGTATTTCTTCATGTGTTTGTTGGCTGCCTGAGAAAGTATTTGTTCATACCCTTCCCCCATACTTTACTTGGATTATTTGTCTGTGGGTTGTTGAGGCATTGAAGTTTTTCATAAATTTTGGAGATTAATCTGTTGTCCAATATGTTGTTTCCAAAACATATTTTCCAGTTGTGGATTCTCTTTTTACTCTTTTGGTGAAATTTTTGATGTACATAAATGTTTATAATGTTTACGAGGTCCATAATGTTTAATGTCTTCTGTTATTGGTGTGTTTTCAGTTATGTTTGATAGTGTATTTACACCATGTATTAGGACCCTTAAGTTTGTTCCTATTTTTACATTGTCTATAGTTCTAGGTTTTGCATTTAGATCTTTGATCCATCTTGAGTTCCTTTATGTATATGGTGTGAAATATGTATTTGCATCGGTGACGGCTCCTTGGTGGTCTTTGGGGACCCCGAATTCTGGGCATAACAGATGGGGGCTCGTACCTGATCCCCAAAATCCCCATTGTTGTTGTTGTTATGTGCCGTGGAGTCGGTTCCGACTCATAGCAACCCTGTACAGGGTTTCCGAGGCTGTAAATCTTTACGGGAGCAGAAAGTCTCATCTTTCTCCTGCGGAACAGCTGGTAGTTTCTAACTGCTGACCTTGTAGTTCACAGTCTGATTCATAACCACTACACTACCAGAGCTCCTATAGGACCCCCGAAACCGGAGGGTTGTCACGGGTCAGTAAGTCTGAGTCTGTGTGTCACCCCTTTGTCTGTGTTTGGTTCTGGAGCCCATGTTTCAGTCTGAAGTCAGAATTACAGCCTAGGCGGATGCCAGAAGGTTACCGACAGGGGGTCTTGGAAGACATTCCAGACTCCCCTAAAGGGGGATAGAATGCCCCAGTGTCCCAGGGCTACTGGTGAAAAGACGATCAGGTTGTGTCCGCCAGCGCAGCGTGAAGCTGCCGTCTTGTTTTTGGCTCTGCCTCCAGGCTGATGGAGGATTTTCAGTGTCCCAGGGCAATTGGTGAAAAGACGAGCGGCTCCAGTCTGCTGAAGCAGCGTGAGGCTGCAGTCTTGTTTTTATAGAGGGGACAGAGTGCCCCGGAAATCTAGATATCTAGTGAAGAAGCTGGCATCTTACTTTTGGTTTTGCCTTCAAGCTAGCGAAGGAGTGTCATGTTTCAGTTTATGTCTGTCTCGTTATTGTCTCTGCTGTTCATTGAGTGGATGAATAGACAAATGTAGTAAGGGTGAATTCCCCTGTCCATCATCCAACCTAACCTCATGTTTTTCCCCGGGTTTGTGTGATCAAACTTAAGTTTTAGACTTGCTGTAACTGCTTCTGCAGGTGTGGGCTCTAGGGGTAGGGAAAGGGGCACCGCTGGCTGTGGAGTCCTGGGTCCAGCGGAGGTGATGGTGGCCTGAGCATCACCAAGGCTGGGATCTGCGACCTTCCTGTGAGTTCAGCACTTCCCTGGCTGCCGCCCAGACTCCAGTGCAGCCCGCTCTCGCTACTGAAGTTTTGGCAGCTTGCCTCCAGCTACATCTTCCAGCCGAGTCTGCACAGGCCTCCGGGCTTGCCCTCCCCTCTCTGCAGGGCTTCCCCGCCCCCTTGAACCAAAGCCACGGAAACCTGAGCAGCCTGCCTCATGGTACCCCTCGGCCCTGTCGCCCATGCTACAGCTGGTCTGGAGCAGCGCTCCCGCTGCTAGAACACGCTGCTTGGTGACCTCTGCTTAGCCGCTGCCCACCTCCTCGAGCCAGGCTCACTTAGCCCAGAGCTCAGGAGTGAAACACATGCCCCACAATAGCTCGGCTGTCAGCCGGCTGCTTGTTGAGACCCGCCCAGCTGAGAACTGGTGGGGCCTGGGCACTCCCAGCCGCCTGCTTGCCGCTACTGCCACCACCAGGTGAGGAGGCACTACCGCTGCTGCCGCCACCACTGCTGCTCCAGTGCCAGGTCCAGTTCCTGCCGCTGCCACCTCCCTTTCGTAAGCAGGAGGCCCGGCCGAGCCTGGATCATTGCTCTAACCCCGCCCCCATAGTCAGGCAGAGAGCGAGCCAGGGGGAGCATGAGCCAGCGCTGGGAAGAGGCCACAGGACCAAGTGAGCGGGTGTGGTGTGAAGAGAAGCTGCCTGCTCATCCCCTTTGCCTTGCCCTCTCTGCCTCCTTCTCGCTCCCCCCCAAGCAGAGCAGACCATGTCGGTGCTGGCAGCCAAAGTCAGAGAAAAAGAGCTAGGCACTGAGTGCACCGCTCCCTCCCCCTGCGCAACAGAGGCCTGCGGAGCATTTTCCTGCCAGATTGTTTTAAACCTTGGCATGGAAGAGAAAGTCCACGAAAGTGCCCCTTTTGTCCCTTGGTCCCGCCAGCTAGGCCTCTGTGAGTGAGCATAACTCCAGAGCCTCAGCCCCTTACAAGGAGAGGCAGAAACCGGAGCCCACTACAGGCTAGGGAGGGAGCAAGCCCGCTCCCAACCATTCTACTAAAAGTGGCCCCACCCTCGACACCCGATACGAACGAGCCGCACCATTGGCAGGACCCCTGCAGCAGATCCTACGTACTCCTTCTAAAAACAGTAGGGCCCCCTGTTAGGAAGCCTCCCATGTGGCCCCCAACAGCTGGTAGAGTCTGTCTCCCATTGGATGGGACAGCAGGCACCTCAGGACGTGAGTGTTCTCCAGGCTTCACCCCATGTCCCAGGCACTTTAGGGCCCAAATCACACTCCCTATGAGGCTCAAGGTTGCTAAGAGAATCTTCTGGTGTCCTGGGAGGCTGGCTCTCTCCACACTGCTGTATCCACCGCCAGCCCTTAATTAGTATTTAGTGTTCATAGGAACAGTGGTAGTATTTTTACATGTTGGCAGTACTCCTCCGGAGAATTAAAAGTGATATGCAGCCAATTTGCACGTTTTTACCAGCTGCAACGTCACCTCTTCTACCGGGTTCTCTGACACACTAAATAGTGACACAATGTTGCCTCATCCTATACCAACATGTGAATATCATTCACTGTTACTATTCTATCACCCAGCAGTAGAAGTTTCTACTTCATTTTCCAGGGGTGAGAGAAGTCATTATAAAGGACAATGGTAAGATGGGAAGCATGAGTAGATAGTGTTTCTGAGTTTAGGGATATAGAAGCATCAGACAAGACAGTCAGGGATGGGAGAAAAGTACTGAAGACAGGGTTAACAGTGATCCAGTAGATGTAGCTGAGAAGGTAGCTAGAATGATGACTACTGATTAGGACTCACGGTCAAGTGTGGGGAGTCCTAAACCCAAGTGCAGGTTCCTAAAACAAAGTGCTGGTTCCAAGAGAGAGACACTTGAGGAGTAAGGCCAAGAGAGAAAATATTGTAGACTACAAAGGTAGATGGGCTGTGTAAGTGTTAGAAGATAGTACTAGGCTGAGTGTCCGTACTGAAAGAAATGTCAAATGAGATTGAAGACAGTATTAGAAGAGAACATTATGAAAATAAATGAGAGAAGAAGGAAAAAGGAGAGGCAGACCAGAACACCAAGCAAAAGAGAGATTGCTCTCTGCAGAGCTGAAAATCCAGATGAGCAAATTACAGATGACAGCTGATAAAATAGCACAGGGCTAAGGTCTAAGAGTAATTTGCTATGCAGTCTAGTGGGTCTGCAGGAGAAATAGTTATGTTAGTTCAAGAGCTAGGAGATCAGGTGAGAAGTGTAGAAAATGGGAGAGTATGATAGCCAAAAAAAGTAGTCCAAGGATGAAAAGCAGCAGCAAACAATGTATGCCAGCAGCTAAGAGAGAAGAGGCTTGTTCAAAAGTTTAGAGAATGTAGTGATTACCAGTTAGCCAGGACAAAGAACACAAAAGAGGGAAAGAACTTTGCTTTCCAAAATGTGCAAAGTGTGTAGCTAACACAGTGGAAGAAACAGAGTAAGGTTTGTGGAATGTACAATAAGTGAGATGAGGTCAAAGCAGAATAGAGTTGAAAGGGTGATATCAAAAGGCATAAGCCAGACCATGACAGTAGAAGAACTGTTAGAAAATCAAGAAAGGACAGAGGGCATAAAAGAAAGAGAAAGAATGTTTTGAAACAGTGAGTAGGATTGAGGACCAGTGAGGAAAAAGAGAAGGCAAAATCAGCAGTTTCCAAACTGGGAACCTGGATAGACCTCAGGAGGCAGATCGGTGGCATTAGGGTATTCAAGTCAGATTGTAGAGTGTAGAGCAAAGAAAGAAAGAGAATACAAAGCCCAGAATGTGAAGCAGTGAGGGGAAGTTGGGAGAAAAAGGCATGATGAATTGAGAAGAAAAGAAAGAGTAAAGTTGCATATGAAGACGTAACCTATTAACAACCCCCAATGGCACGCTAGCTGAAGGACATGTAGACAGAGTCCAGTATGTAAGTAGGAAAAGATGGCAAATAGTAGAGGAGTTTATTTTGTTTGAAAAATGTTTAGAAGTGTAAAGTTTAAGACTTAGAAAATTAAAATGACCTTAGAATTATAGGGCATTTCTAGTAAGTAGCAATCTGTCAACTAAGTATATCAGTAGCCCACTTTGCACAAGACTCTGGACACCAAGAAGGCTGTAGAACAGAGAAGGCATAGTCCCAAGAGTTAGGCATTTTAACCCTGAAAAGACAATGAAGTGGCGCTCTCAACACACCAAGTTTTCAGATAACCCTAGAGATCTTATTAACCTGTTAGAAACTGTTCTGCTCACCCATCAGCCGACCTAGGATGATTGTCAGAAGCTCCTCCAAATCCTATTCATCACAGAAGAGCGAGAAAGACTCCAGACAGAGGCCAGGAAATTGGTTCCTGGTAATAATAAGCAACTCACCACAAATGCTGACATCATTAATACCTCTTTCCCGTTGTCCCGACCAGACTGAGATTTCAACGTGACAAAAGGTAAGGAGAGACTCCAGACCTACTGCCAGGCTCTGTTGGGAGGTCTCAAAGTGGGTGCAAGAAGCCCACCAATTTGGCCAAGGTAGGAGATATGCAGCAAAAGTTAGATAAAAGCCCCGCTGCATTTTTTTTTTTTTAATTCAGAAAGTCTTCTGTAGGTATTCTCCTATAGATCTAGAAGCTTCAGAAAGTAGATAGACTGAGAAGAGGAAAGTATCCAAGATTTAGTAATAGTAGCTGAGAGAGTGTATAACTATAAAGAAATGGCAGAAGAGAAACAGGTAAAGTCAGAAAGTCACCAGACTCAGAACCTAGCTTGAGTCTTGCTAGCCACCACTGCAGAAGAGCCGAAAGAATGTGAGCGACAGTTGAAGAAAATTGCAGGAGATAGACAAAACCAGAGTGAGTGTAGAGAGAAACCCTGACTAGTGAAAAATCAGTGTGCTTACTGTGAAGAAAGCCATTGAGCCAGAGAGTACCCCAAGAAAAGACCAGAGAATAAACTGAAAACTCCCATCCTGGCAGTTGATGAACTGAGTGACTAGGAGAGATGGGGTTCAGTGCCCCTCTCAGAGCCTAGAGTAACCTTTAAAGTAGAAGAGAAGCCTGTTAAGTTTCTGGTAGACACGGGAGCCCAACATTCTGTTCTGTTAGTGCCACACAGTCAAGTGTCTAGCAAAACCTCTTAGGTCCAAGAGACTACCGGGATGAGACAGTATTCATGGATTACTCGGAGAACAGTAGACCTGGGTGTGGGTCGAGTATCCCACTCATTCATAGTTATTCCAGACTGTCCATATCCCCTACTTGAGAGAGATTTGCTCACCAAGCTAGGGGCACAGTTTCACTTTTATCCTGAGAAGACAGAAGTCCTAGACAAGAGAAGAGAGCCCATTCAGGTATTGACTGTAAATCTTGAAGAAGAGTACCAGCTACATCAAAGGCTGGTACAGCTGAACCCTGACGTTGACTAGTGGGCTGGCAGCGTTTCCTAAAACCTAGGCTGAGACTGGGAGTATAAGCCTGGCCAGACACAGGGTCCCAGTGTTTATTGAACTAAAGCCTGGAGTAAACCCTGTATGAATCCATCAGTACCTTATGCCCCTAGACGCCCACAAGAGAATAACTCCACACATCAGAAGGCTACTTGACCAGGGAATCTTGAAGCCCTGCCAATCATCCTGAAACACCCCCTTGTTGCCCGTACGTAAACCCCACTCTATTGACTATTGGCCCATACAGGACCTCCGTGAAGTAAACAGGAGAATACGGTCGTTGCCAGAGGCAACAACTTAGCCAACCAGACGGCCAGAGAAAATTGCTTTAAAAGCCAGTGTGGCCCTAGTGACTCAGCTGCCTGACCCAGGAGACGCCACCTTGCCTGAGGACCTGCCTTACACCGAGGCTGACCTAGACTAGATCAACATCTGACCGTGACACACCTCATAGAGAAGTAGTGGGAAACATCTGATGGTAAAACAATAGTGCCTGAAGCTTTAAGAGAGCGTATTCTCACAAAAATGCATCAGTCCACTCACATAAGCATTCGTAAAATACAAGACCTCCTGAGAGAAGCAGAGATCAAAATTCTTAATGCTAACTACAAGATTGAGCACATTATTGCTGCCTATAAAGCGTGCCAGCTCACCAACGCAGCTAGAACTAAAGCTAATCCAGGCTGCAGGATGAGAAGAGATCAACTTGGTGCCTGCTGAGAATTAGACTTCTCAGAAGTAAAACCCAGAAAATATAGTCACAAGTATCTGTTAGTCTTTATAGACCCTCCTTCATTTCCAAAGTAAGTCAGAGTTTAGCTAAAGTACTGGGGGCCGATTGAAAATTACATTGTGTATACAGACCCCAGAGTTCAGGTCAAGTAGAAAAGATCAATAGAACCCTAAAAGAGACCTTAACTAAGTTAACCTTAGAGACTGGCAATGACCGGATAGCTCTTCTCCCCTTTGCCTCTGCAAAGTGAGAAAATGTCCAACTGTAATTAGTAAATATTATATACCTCCCTCGACGGCACTTAACAACAATAAGTAGTAGGCTTGGTCCACAGGAACTCCCTGCATGCATAGAGAAGATTTTGTTTCTTGGTTCAATTAATCCCCAGACTAATTTACCATTCTGAAGAAGATGTCTTCATGCGTTTCAGCGACAACCTTGCTAGAGTTAAACGTGAGCCCATATCTACCCTTACATTGACAGTACCTCTAAGATTAGAGTTAGGCAGTGTAGGAACAGGTGATTCCTCCTTAGTTCTGCAACATCAGCACTACAGTGCTTTGAAGGCAGCTATAGACATAGATATTGAAAGACTAGAAAATTCAATCCCTCATCTGCAAGAGTCCTTGACTTCCTTAGCAGAAATAGTATTATAGAATAAGAAAGGCCTAGACCTAATCTTCTTACAACACGGAAGAATCTGTGTTGCACTAAGAAAAGAATATTGTTCTATATAAATCATTCAGGAGTTGTCAAAGAATCTATAGTCAAAGTCAGAGAAGAACTGGCAGAAAATTGAACTAAACCCCTAAGTCCCATGATTGGGCCTTTAAATTTTTCTTGTAAAGGGGGGAATGTAGGACCAAAGAGAAGAATCCATTTTGTATATAAGCTTTAGCACGTCCTCTAGCTCCAAGAAAATGATATATGTATAAATAGCCAGGCAGCTCAAGACCAGATGCCAGATGTTTTCCTTTGCCCTAGCCTAAGAACAAAGACCACCAGTCCTGACCAATTAAACTGTAACATCTCATAGTTTGCCAATTGTTAACCAATCCAAAAATTGTAAAGCTGAGAAACCCAAGCTTGTTTGAAAACGTTATAGAAACCCGCAGACAAAGGGTTCAGGGCTCTATGCCTAATCCGCTGTGTCAGATGCAGGTGGAGTCCGAGCTCGAGCTTGAATAAACAACCCTTATGTATTTGCATCAGCGACGGCTCCTTGGTGGTCTTTGGGGACCCCGAATTCTGGGCATAACATTCTCTGTAATCATAATTCTCAATATTCATTCATAACACACATGTATATCTATTCTTCAATAGTTGTTGTTGTTGTTGTGAAGTGCTGTTAAGTTGGTTCTGACCCATAGCAACCCTGTATAGGGTTTTTGAGGAGCAGCTGGTGAGCTTGAAATGCCGACCTTGCAGTTCAAGCGGCTTTGCAGTCTGGCATATTTACCCACAGTGAAACACCAGTACCCCTTCAATAGTAATATCATAAGGCAGTTGAACACATAAACCTTTTAAAAACACCTAAGTTCAATATTTTATTCATCCTTGGACTAACCCCCATTCATAGGCATATGGACTCAGGTCTCTGGCAGGGTAGATCCAGTAGGCACTGGCCCTATCAGACATCTTATTTAACCAGTTTGACATCTGCTCTGGTCAACTCCAGAAGCTGGTTTTCTTCCCTCAGCTGAAACATTTTATCTCTTACATTCCTTTCAGCCATTAAAGGTAACAAAATCTAAACTAACCATCTAAAAATCAAAAGTTTAATTTCTCATGCCCATGGTTCTTTCTCTTACAAAACCTCATGCTTCCATGAATCTGGAGACATTACAATAAATCCTGCTCCTGATGCCAACTACAAAAACCATGTGGGGGCCATGTTTGATTTCCTCTCACTTCACAAGAGAGAAAAGGACCAACCTCAAAATTAGCCCTCTGTTGATTCCTATGAAGTGGAGATTAGACATGCCTCCACCCTACAACATTCTTTACTAGTGGAGTCAGAGTTACCAGTGCCTTCAAAATCAGTAAGACTTGAGAAACAATTTAGAAAACTTATCCTTGTGATTTTGTTTCTCTAGAACCAAACTCTTGGTACCACTTGTCTGGGTTTTCTAGAGAAGCAAAACCAGTGAAATGTGTGTGTGTGTGTGTGTGTGTGTGTGTGTGTGTGTGTGTGTAGATAGATAGATAGATAGATAGATAGATAGATAGATAGATAGAAGTTTATATCAAAGAAATGGCACAAAATTGTTGAGTCCTAAGTCCCTAGTCGGGCACTGTTTCATTCTGCAGTGCATAAGGTCACTATGAGTCGGTGTCGACTTGATGGCACCTAACAACAACAACAACAAAATAGAAAAGAAAGCAAGCTTTTCCTTCATGTCCATTATATTGGGAACAGGCCACACCCCCAAGGAAACAACCTTACAATTGATTCCTCAAATGCCTGTATTAAGTTCCACCATGGGGATAACTACACATACCAACAATTAAATGACTGGGAATCCTGGCCCAATCAAGTTGATACAAAACCTTGACTATCACACAAAGTGTATGGTTTGTTGAATGTAAAATTAATGATCTTGTCTGTAAAACTTCATTTAATTCATAATAAAAAGTTTAAAACAAAAAACCTCAGAGTTTTCAAATGGTCTCATGCTTACTTCAGATTGTACAGAACATTATCAGATGCCCTCCCATACATACAAAGGAAGCCAATAAACTTAATCTTTTTAGTTGGTCACAGTGTTACCAAGTAAAGCAAAAGCAGAATTCAGTTAGTAAAGATGAATGGGTAAAATGGACATTGAGTAGGCAAGTAGTAGCATCTGTTAATCACACCATACCAGTTATACATGAAATTTGTTATCATAATTTTAATATGCAAAAATCCTTTGTAATGTCATCTTATATTTTCAAAATACCTTTCTGAGTAATAGGAGTCTTTAAAAATTATATCTTATTCTCTGTTTTTTTGTTGTTGTTTGCTTGCTTTTTTAGAGATTCTTCTATGCTGAACTTATGGAACACAGTTTGGACACCATGTTGTTGTTATTAAGTGCCATTGAGTCAGTTCCAACTCATAGTGACCCTGTAATAGGGTTTCCAAGGAGCAGCTGGTGAGCTTGAACCACTGACCTTGCCGTTCAAACCAACCTTGCAGTCCCGAGCATTAACCCACAGCACCACACCAGGACTCCATAGAAATTGTTTAAATCTGTATGGTCAGTTGGAAAAAAATGTTCTCTTAGTAGTCAAAGAACACCATTAGAATCATTGCTTTTAGGTGCTGTCAAGTTGGTTCTGACTCATAGCAACCCTATGCACAACAGAATGAAATACTGTCCAGTCATGCACCATCCTCACAATCTTTGTAAAACTTGAACCCATTGCTGTTACCACAATACCTTCCTCTTTTTTGCTGACCCTCTAATTTACCTAGCATGATGTCCTTCTACATGATGTCCCTCCTGATAATACATCTGAAGCAAGAGAGACAAACTCTGACCATCCTGGATTCTAAGGAGCATTCTGGCTGTATTTCTTCCAACATGGAGTTGTTTTTTCTCTTAGCAGTCCATGGTACTTTTAATATTCTTCTCCAACACCATAACTCAAATGCATCAATTCTTCTATGGTCTTTCTTATTCACTGTCCAACTCTCACATGCATATGAAGCTATTGAAAATACCATGGCCTGGGTCACTGGTATGCTAAAAAGTAAACATAAAACTATTCCCCGAAAAGTTAGAATCAGACTTTTTTTTTTTTTTTCATTTAAAATGTCCTGAGGCTTCATTCCTTTCCATTAGGTAGGTAGAGAAAATGTATTTATTCATTCTTAGAATAAACTATCTCATAATGCTAATAAGCTCCTCCTAGTCCCTCTCTTCTCCACACACAGCTTAATGAGTAGCAGACTTCTCCAGTAGCGCCTCCAGGCTGGTGTTTGCTCTTGCTTCCAATGCAGGAGGCCCCCCACCTTGTTTTTTTTTTGCAGAAAGAGCCATGGCTGGAGAATGTAGGCCATTTCCTGTTTCCTGGTGGGCCATGTCAGGCCCCATTAGCTATCAGAAGTCCCATTAGCCATCAGAGACAGGCAATGTGGCTTCTCCCCCTGATGATGACCATAGGACTGGATTTCCTAACCCTGGGATATGCCAGCTTCTGTCTTGGTGTGGCACTGTGAGATAAGCACTGGATTGCTAACCACAAAGGTCAGCAGTTCAAACTCACCAGCTGCTCCTCAGAAACCCTATCACAGGAGCTAAGAGTCAGAACTGGTTCAACAGCACTTCACAACAAAGTCCACGTGAAGTCCACCAAAGGTGCTATAGGATGCTTAACCATTGCTCTTGGGGTCATCTTAGCAAATACTAAACAGAGGCACGTTAATGTGGATTTTTTTTTTTTTTAAGTTACCATCAAGTAAATTCCTACTTATGTGACCTGTTTCAGAGAACTACTACTACACAGGATTTTCGTAGCTGTGATTGTTACCTAGAAGTAGGTCCCTGTCTGGTACCATTCCTGCCAATTAGAAACCACATCAAGAGGGAAAACCCCAAACCTTTACCATTGAGTCTATCCCAACTCCAAATGCCCTGTAGAGGATTTCCAAGGCTGCAAATCTTTCCGTGGTGCTGTCAGATCAGCACTGGACTGCGAACCACAACGCTGCAGTTCAAACCCATCAGCTGGTTCTCAGAAACTTATCTATACAGGGTCGCTATGAGTCGGAAAGGAGCTCTGGTAGCGTGGTGGTTATGAATCGGGCTGCTAATCTCACAGGTCAGCAGTTCGAAACTACCAGCTGTTCCATTGGAGAAAGATGAGGCTTTCTGCTCCGGTAAAGATTTACAGCTTTGGAAACCCTGTACAGGGTCGCTATGAGTCGGAACCAACTCCACAGCACATAAAAACAACACCATGAATCGGAAACGACTCGATGGCACTAAACAACAATAACAAAATATCTCTGTGAGCAGAAATTTTCAGCTTTCTCCCATAGAGTGACTGGTGGGTTTTAAATGCCTATGTGTGGTGCCCTAGGATAAGTACTCAACCTCAAAGTCGGTTTGAATCACAAGGTCAGCAGTTCAAACTCACCAGCAGCTTCTTGGAAACCCTATACAGACAGGATCCTCTCTATGAGTCGGAACTGACTCCACGGCACTTAACAACAACAATAACATCTTGAGGTTAGCAATCCAGTGCTTATACTACAGTGCCCCCAGGAATTCCTAAGAGGGGAAAACGGGCTTTATTCTTAAAGGTGCAAAGGAGACAGTTGTCTGACCTCATATTCTGTCTGTCGTCTGGCAGCCTGGTTGCTAAGTCAAGAAGGTGGTATTATCACAGATACATGTTAACCATGCAAAAGCAAGCATGCAGATTTGCAAAAAATGAAAACATTTTCTTATTAAAATATCAGTGTGTGTCATTATCACACTAACTTTCCACCCAGGGGTGTGAATTTTTACTATGTTAATGTAAACACAATAATGTAAACTTTTACCTACTTTACTGACCACTGGCTACTGCCCAGGCAGTAAAAGTTAATAACTCCTAAGGAAACTGCTGTCATTCAGTCAATTCCACTTATTGTTGTTGTTAAGTGCTGTCGGGTTTCCGAGGAGCAGCTGATGAGCTTGAACCACTGACCTTGCAGTTCAAACAGCTTTGCAGCCTGGCACATTAACCCACAGCCCACACCAGGACTCCAATTCCACTCATAGTGACCCTATAAAGGGTTTCCAAATCTGTTCATGTTTACAGGAGTAGTCAGTCATCTCTTGCCCACAAAGCGGCTGGTCAGTTTGAACCACTGACCTTGAAGTCAGCAGACCAACACCTAACTCACAGCACCACCCTAAAAACAGGAATTGCAAACCTTTTTACTATAAACCTTTCTACAAGAGCATGATGATCAGTAACTTGGAATACCTGGGGGTTTGGGCCCCTTGTTCTTATGGAAATAGATCTCCAGGTCTTTCTTCAGTGGCACAGATGGGTGGACTTGAACCAGCAACCTTTCAGTTAGGAATCTAACACAAACCATTAACACAACCCAGGGATTTTGTGCATGTTCATTATGCCCTTTAAAGCATGTTCCTTCGAAGTCCCCAGACTTATCATCCTGGGGCAACAAATGATGCTTGGTCCTTTAGCAGGACAGCAAGTCTATAAAACAGACTTAGATATTGGGAAACATATTGCAATTTCCTTGAGCTTTTAAAGAACCAAAGTTGAAGAGCTCAAATCATTATGACTAGACCAGGATTGGGGGTAGGGCAGAAAGAAGGTATAAAATTTAAACTTTATACTTCTAAAGGTCAGAAGTTCAAAATGGGTCTCACTGGGCTAAAATCAAAGGAGCTCTGGTAGCATAGTGGTTACGAATCGGGCTGCGAACCGCAAGGTCAGCAGTTTGAAACTACCAGTTGTTCTGCAGGAGAAAGATGAGGCTTTCTCCTCCCATAAAGATTTACAGCCTTGGAAACCCTGCACAGGGTCGCTATGAATCGGAATTGATTCCACCGCACACAGCCAGCCAGAGCTAAAATCAAGGTGTGTTTCAGGGGAGAAAAAGACACCAACTTCAAATGTATAATATGTTGTTATTGTTAAGTGCCGTCAACTCGGTTCCGACCCATAGCGACCCTGTATAGGGTTTCCAAGGAGCAGCTGGTGAGCTTGAACCACTGACCTTCCAGTTCAAACGGGTTTGTAATCTGGCTCATTAACCCACAGAAACATACCAGGACTCCAAAATGTATATTACAGAGACCACTTTATTAAGTCTTAACCAGGACAAAGACAAGACTAAGACAGAGAGATCAGGGAGATCATCAGCATGAGACCATAATGGTGTCTACCAGATTCACAGGCTATTTGTAGACGATGGAAAGAAAAGAAATCCACCACGATTGGTGATAGATCCATTTGTGACAGTCCCAGTCTTGACTAAATAAGTGGAAAAGGGATCATGATCAGAGTACCTACACTACGCAGATTAGAAAAGTTTATAGGATTGGTTCTGGGGCCCTCTTATCACCTTTGTCAAGGCATGACTCATTACAATGCACTTCTGATACCCCAATTTCCATTAAGGGCACTCCAAGACAAATCCTTGAGAGGGAGACTGCACCTCCCTAGGCTATGAGAGAATCTTAATCTACTTTCAAATACATGCTGCCTGAGGGCAAAATTTCCTCTCCCTGTTGTTTGTGGTTGTTATGTGCTGTGGAGTCCGTTCTGACTCATAGCGACCCTGTACAGGGTTTCCAAGGCTGTAAATCTTTACAGGAGCAGAAAGCCTGATCTTTCTCCCACGGAACAACTGGCAGTTTCGAACTGCTGACCCTGAGGTTAGCAGCCCGATTCATAACCACTAGGCAACCAGTCAGCTCTGACTCATAGCAATCCTGTATAGGGTTCACAAAGTGCAGATGTTTTTGAACAGCTGATCTTGAGGTTACCAGTCCAGTGCTTATCCTACAGTGCCACACCTCTCCCTGCTTTCCTGGATTTATCTTGGTCACTTTAGCAGTTAAGCTGTCAAGGCTCAAAATGGAGTTAGGGCTCTAACTAACTACAGGCTGCAGCCTTCTGTAAACCATATGCCTTAAGTTTCAGGTTCTACTGCAGGTGTCAGCAGGGCTGCATTCCTCCTGGAGACTCTAGGAGAAAAGCCTTGTGTTGGCCAGGTTTGAAAGACCACCTGCATTCCTTGCCTTTAGCCTCTTCCTCCATTTTCAAAGCCAGCAAAGTTGAGCCAAATACTTCTCAGGCTGCCCAATCACTGGTTCTCTGGCTTCTGCCTTCTTCATCCTCTTTTAAGACCCCTTGTGATTACACTGGACTCACCCAGATAGCCCAGGGTCATCTCTCTATTTAACGTCAGCTGATTAGCAACCTTAAGGTGGGATTGTAGCGAGAAATGAAAGAGCTCGCTGTAAGTAAACTAAGGTCACATAGTAAATGTGTGCAGTACATGTTCAATCCCACCTTTGATTAAGCCCTGGGTCTCAGGCTTGTACTAGCCTGCTCTTCATCATTTCATCAACACAAAGACTGGTGAAACTTTTTACCAGGTACAATTCAGACATTCAAAAATGGTGACTGCAGTTAAGACTAACCACACACTTAAATTAAATGTCATGGAGTCGATTATGACTCATGTTGACCATGTGGTGGCAAAGCAGAACTGTGCTGCATAGAATTTCCAATGACTGTGTTTTTTGGAAGAGGCTCCTCAGGATGGACTTGAACTCCCAAATTTTTGATTAGTAGAAGGGTGTGTTAACCATCTGCACCACCCAGGGACTCCACTGCCCACTTACTCCTAGGCTTGTTGATAAGTGGATGGTGCATTGAATGTACAAGGCACGTGGTGCGTGTTAAGTGAGACCCATTCCAAACAGGTGTGCACAGAAACTGCCAAAAGTGCTATCCTGCCTCAGAGTGGAGAACAGCTACAACTAAACTGATTTTCAAAACTAATTAAGTTAATGCAGTTACTCTCATTAGTGTTTTAAAACAATAAACCAAAAAATAATTACCCTAATACTTTTCATTATAAAAAGTTATGAAGTTTTTTGGTTTTTGTTTTAATTATTGTTACATTTAAGCCCCAATTCAAGCTTTGCTATCCCCTGGCCAGAGGTTCCACTCGACAACTTGTGGACAGGATTGACATTTACATGTTAACCTGTAAGTGTGTGTGTATGTGCACATGTGTGCATGTGCAGATGTGTGTGTGTGAATGGCAGGGGCAGGGAAGTGATGTATATGAAACCCACAATTTACCAATTTCCATGGTTAAAACAAAATAATCATTTAAAATTTTAGTGAAGGACCAGATAGATACAAATAAACACATATGCCTTCTGTAATTATAAAACATTATAAAAAATTAATGCTGGCAACTAGCAAAGTCACCTAGATGAAAGTTACTATTAAATTGAAGGTGTTATTCAACAATATCATCAAAGATAACACAAGGGTTTATCCACATTATTGCTATAATTATCCCAATTTCATAAAGGTCAAACAAACATTATACCAACTATCTGATATCTTCTGGGAATGGGGCGGGGAAGATGTTATATCTATCTTCAGAATCAAGACAAAAGCTTTCTTTAGCTGGTAATTGCAATTTGAGTTAGAAGCATAATAGTTTGATTTTGTGTGAGATGTTGTTGCTAAATGCCATAGAGTCAGTTCCTACACATAGCGACCCTATATAGGGTTTCTAAGGTGGCTTTGAACGTCCAACCTTGAGGTTAGCAGTCGAGTGCTTATCCTACCCTTGTCTGAAATAAAGGTCTTTTTAAAAGGCACATATCAATTATAAATGGGATTAAACCAATTTGTGCTTTCCAGCCTCAGCAAGTCTCAAGACATAAGACTACATTGCCACCTGGTGGCAGGATTAAATTTTACAATTGATTTTTATTGCTTCGTAAGGAGCTCTGGTAGTGTACTGGTTATGAATCCGGCTGTTAACTTCAAGGTCGGCAGTTCGAAACTATCAGCTGTTCTGAGGGAGAAAGATGAGGCTTTCTGCTCCCATAAATATTTGCAGCCTCGGAAACCCTGTGCAGGGTCACTATGAGTCATAACCGACTCCACGGTACTTAACAACAACAAGTGCCATTGAGTCAGTTCTGACTCACAGCTACCCTGTATAGGGTTTCTAAGGAGCAGATGGTGGGTTTGAACCACCAACCTTGTTGTTAGCAGTCCGGGGCTATTCCTATAGCCCCACACAGCCTTTCAAAAGTGAAAAAGTATGTGCTTATAGTTCAACTTCAAGGAAGATAAAATGGGTAGAAGGGCTGTGAGTGCCCTTCTGCATAATAAAGCCCAAACATGAGCCCTTCTGCCTAGTAAAGCCCAAACCCACCATTACACAATACAGAAATGTGCCCTTGGAGCTGAGCAACACACTAGTTCTTGGTTACCTTAAAATTCAGCAGGACCCCCCTTGCAAGACAAAGGCTCAGGGGAATACACACTCAGGGGAAATGAGGGGTAAATAGCAATGAACTTGTGAGCTAAGTCTGACCACGTTCAATAGACTCCTGTCATCCCGGATTGAGACCTGGTTGGCCAGCAGTATGGCAAGACCTGGGGACTCCTGGACCCAGAGACAGTGACACAGCCGCAGAGGACTAGAGCAGAGAGTGAAACATCCAGCTGATATGAAGTGAGGGGAGATGCCCAAGAACACCCATACTTGCAGACAGTACCCACTTGACCTGGCTTCAATGGCTGGATAATCAGAACTTAACTAGAAAAAAGAAAGAAGGGGAAAGAATAGTAATCTGTTAGAATTTGATGAACTTGATCTATACTTATGGATGTAGTAGCTCAAAAGAGGAAACAAATCTTTATAGTGAGGATCATTCCCACCCCCTCAATACATAGGGTAGACAGGGATGAGCAACTTGGACATTGGCTACCCAAAATGGGGGGG
>NW_006408886.1:1740396-1759220 GCF_000296735.1 Chrysochloris asiatica | reverse complement strand
AAAAGCAAGAACTGACTGGCTTACAAGCTTCCAAGAGAGTGCAAGGGAAGGCAGAATCTCCACTGAGTGGTTTCTAATCTGCCTGGACAGGGCTGATGAGAGGAGATGGGGATAAGACTCTTGTGATACAACAGTGAATAATTGTTATCAGGACTGATTGTGAGGGTTGGAAATGTAAAGGTAGACATTTTGTAACAAAAGGAGGGGAGTGGTTGAGCAGAGGTCCCTGGGACCTTCAAGGAAGAGGAGTGGAGTGCGGGACCCTACCCAGAGAAGCAGTAATGCCAGAGATGGAGGCACAGATGATGATGTGGAGAGATGAAGTGTCTGGGGACTCTGGATGCAGGGAGGGAGAGGGGCTGTGTGCTAGTGGCTGGGGGGCAGGCTTGCAGGGTGTACCTTTTGGTAGTTTGATGATGCATGGAGGGGATTGTAATCATTGCAATGAAACAAAATACAATAGGATGAATGTAAAGCTAATGTAAACTATTACATAATTCACAATAAAAACTTTAAAAAAAGAGAGAAAAAATATTGTAAGGTTTTTAAGGGACAGAAAAATTAGAATGCAGGAAACATGGCAAGAAGAACAGAATTATACAGATTGTTGACATTGTGGAAAATGTGACTAATATTGCTACACAATCTGTGTAAAAATTTCCAAATGAGAACTTAATTATTACGTTAAACTTTCACCAAAGACACAACAAAATATTATTTTTAAATATTGTAAGATTTCCTATTGTTGTTGTTAAGTGCCGTTGAGTAGGTTCCAACCCATAGCGACCCTGTACAGGGTTTCTGAGGGTGTAAATCTTTACAGGAGTAGAAAGCCTCATCTTTCTCCCGCGGAGCTGCTAGTAGTTTCGAACTGCTGACCTTAAGGTTCACAGCCCGATTCGTAACCACTATGTTTCAAATACTCTAGAATTTTTAGAATTGGCAAGTGACTAAATGTAATTTTTTTTTTGCTATAATAAACAATTCATTAAAGTGGTCTACAAACAAAAATTCAGCAGTACCATTTGACCAAAATAAAATCAGTAAGGCTTTTGAGGTTAGGAAGCCAAGCTGTTATCTACCTGTTTTAGAAAACCTAAAAGAGCTTTAGGCAGAACTAATACTTGAACCTAACATATGCTGTGGTTCTCGCTTCAAGCCCATCACAATAGTTAAAATAGTGGGGTTGAGTTATTAAAGAGAATGCCATAGTCAGATTATAAAGTCAAGTATCATGGCTCTCTCTCACCTCTTGCCACCTCCTAAAAGCAGAACTCAAGCAAGTTTCTTGGCTCATCCCTGCAACAGCCACACCCAGCAAGCTGGTCCCAATGGCCCTGACAATTCTTAGCACTCACCACGCTGGAATATGGACTCCTGGTGTGGCGGTGTAGGATCAGAACTGTGCTGCAAACACAAAGTTGGCAGCTGAAACCCACCAGTTGCTCCTCCGAAACCTTACACTGGGTTGCTATGAGTCAGAGTCGACTCGCTGTCACTTAACAACAACAACAACAACAACCCTGGAATAGATTTCTGATTCACCCAGTAACTCCTTTAAAGATGAAAGAAGAAGAACTTTCCAGGGTGTTTCTCTGCAACACTGCTTGCTTTTTATGATCTATGCTAAATTTGCGTGTTGGGAGCCTTTTCTCACAGCTTGCCCATGAACTCTAGTGGCTGAAGTGAGGTTTCACATTAGCCACATTCCCCTCAGACAGGGAGAAACTCCTGCTGTCCTACCTTCCTCACCTTGCTGGCCATTGGAGTCAGAATATAGACAATCTCTTTCAGGGCTGGAAGGATCCTCCAGAGTTCTGCCACCACCATCTCCTCTGGTGGAAAGAAACCAAGTTCTATGAGACCCCAGGTAGATCCTCCCTCAACCCAACCCCTCCAGCCTTCTGTTCTTGGACACAGAAAGCCAAGGAAGCTCCTCCTCCCCAAAGACCTAAATTTTGCCCATTTCCAAATAACCACTCTCAGAATGACAAATCAATATCTTTTCAGAAAAATTCTCCACCTAGTGGCCAGCACTGATTTATTTCCCAAAGTCAGGATGATTTTGTTTTATACATAGGTACTCACCTTGAGTGCAATATTGAACGGGTGGACCTGAAACCAAAATAAAAGGAATGCCCAAGCTACCTAAAGCCCTTTGCATTTCCTAGAACCTTCCCTATCTTCTGTGAATCCAGAAAGGGTTGGTGTTTGCTTGATGATTTGGGTAAGGGACGGCACTGAAGCTACAGAGCTGAGAGTACTCACTAAAAAGGGATTCAAATAATGAATGGTGGAATCAAATCCATACAAGAAAACTGAGAAAAAGCTATTGCTTAGTGATAAAGGAGTGGGCTTTATGGGTGTAAGATTTAGACAAATCAGACATTATGGCAATAAGGAATATTTATGAAACGAAGTTGAAAGAATAGACAGCTGTGATGAGAAAGTGATATACTGCAATTAATTCAGAGCTATTTCTGTTTCTGGTGATAATAAAGTTCAGGAATGGCTATTACAGTGGGTGGTGTGGAGATGTGTGGTCAATAACCAGATACCCAGCTCATGGAAGCCCCTAATGATGAGGAGTGCAAGGAGGACGATGTGTGGGGCTGCAATGTTCAATGATAAGGGAGAGGAGCAAGTGAGTTCTCAGAAGGTATGAGATAGAAATGAGTAGTAACTTTTGCAACAAGGAAGGAAACAGGAAGAGAAATGTGGAAGGAAGCCAGTCCCTCTGGCTCTGAAGTAGATAGTGTGAAGAAAATAGTCTCTACTTGAGTAGACTGCAGGCCCTCAAGGAATTGCGAGGGATCAGGCCAGCCCTTAGAAGCTGAAGGTAAGAAGTAGTTTATTGACCACATACTATGAACTCCAGAACTCTGTGCAGACACAGAGATATGTAGAAGTGTGAGGGAGACAGTCAAATTAAGTCAGACATTGAAGATAAGGAGCTTATTGATCACATACTGTGAATTCCAGAGCTCTGTACAGATACAGAGATATGGAGAAGGGTCAAATTAAGTCAGAGACCTTCAGATTTTTCTCTTAACTTCAACCCACAGTAAGAACACATTTAACAGTTGCCCAGCATGCATGCAAAATCACACATGCACTCACTCTCCCTCTCAAGAAAGATGTCTTTAGCTCCCACTATAGCCTAGCAGCCTGGAATACAGCAGTGAGCACACATACAAAGCCCCTGTGTTATGGAACCTGCATTCTACTGGAGGAAGTAGACAATAAGCATGGTAGGTAAAGGAGTTGTTGTTGTTGTTAAGTGCCGTTAAGTCAGTTCTAACTCATAGCAAACCTGTATAGGATTTCCAAAGAGCAGCTGGTGAATTTGATCCACTGACCCTGCCGGTCAAATCAACCTTGTGGTCCAGTGCATTATCCCACAATGCCACACCAAGACTCCTATTAAATGGAAATGAGGATGTCAGGGAAAATGGAGCACAGAAGACACCAAGAGCGGGTTATCACAATTGGTGTAGCCTGGGACCATCTTGTAAAGAAGATGTTATAAGTGAAGACTTGAAGCAGGTGAGGGGGATTATGTGGGCCCTGGGGGAAGAGCATTCGAACAAGGGTAACAGCAAGCACACAGGTCTTGAAACTGGAATGTGCCAGAGTATTCCATGAATGAGGGGTGAAAGGGAAGGGAAGCTGGAGAGATAAGTGGGGCTGGGGCTAGGGAAAGCAATGGAGTCCACTAGGGTGTTGTTAAGTCTTGACTTACCAAAATGAAACAGGAAGGCATTAGCACATGCTGAGCATAGGAAAATGAGACTCTGACTTGGTCTAAATGGGCACCTTTGTTCTGATACAAGAGCAGAATGAAGAGGAACCGGGAGGAGACAAGAGACCTGGTAAGAGACTGCTAACAAAATGAGGGACATGAAGATGCTTAGACCAAGGATGTAGCACAGGCGATGAGGAGAAGTGACTGAAGTATGAGTGTATTTGGAAAATAGAGCCAACAACATTTGCAAAACGATTGGTTGTGGCTTGTTAGAAAATGAAAAATGTCCAGGATGAAGCCAGGATTTGATCTAAACACCACAAAGGCATGGATGGAAAAGGCCTGAAGGGGGTCAGGTTTGGACATATCTTGTTCAAGATGTTGAGTGGATATCCAAGGTATCTGGAGGTATAAATCTGGAATTCAGGGAAGATATCTGGGCTGGGACTGTAACTTAGAAGTCATCAGCAGAGAGATAGGATTTAAAGTAACAAGCTAAATGAAATCACAAGGAGTGAGCATACAGAGAGTACAGCCCAAATATTGATTGTACATTGCAGACAGGTAAATCAGGAGGTTACCATGTAGCCATGATACTATCATCTATGCTGCCAGCATTTAAAACACAAATAGAGTATCCCATGATGGACAGGTTCTAGCAGAGCTTCAAGCCTAAGACATTTAGAAAGACAGGCTAGTGAGCTACTTTCAAAAATTAGTCATTAAATCACAGTGGATCACAACAAAACATTGTTTGGCTCACTTGCTTTGGATGTATCTTCTGGAGGGATCAGTTACTGAAGGAGGACATCATGTGTGGTGAAGGAGAGGGCCAGTAAGGATGAGGGGGAGCCTCCATGAAATGGATTTGCACAACAGCCACAACGATGAATCCTTAATCACACTGATAATCATGAGGATAATACAGAACTGGACAACATTTTGTTTTGTTTTACATGGGGTTCAAGCTGACTCAACAGCAGCTAACAACAGCAACATATGAACAGTTGGCTGAAGAGTGATCAGTGAGATAGGGATTAAACCACAAGAATGTCATGTTTGTGGAACCACATAGAGTGTTTCTAGAAGGAAATGAGCAATTGTGTTCTTGTGATAAAGAAAAACTTTATCCTAAAATTAAAGAGAGCAAGAAAAAAAATAATAAACTGTCTTCCTGAAGTCCCCATATCACAAGAGAAAATTCATGAGACATGTAAGTTCACAATAGTCCTTTCCATGTTGTATACTTATATAAAAGCCTTGGATGGTTAGCTGACCAGAACTCAACTAGATGAAGATAAAGAAGTTTGATACAGGGAACAAACATAAACTGCTACAATTTGATGAGCTGGACCTTTGCTTAAGGATGCAGTTGCTCAAAGTTCCAACCAAAATGGAAGGATTCTTCGTATTAAGGATCAACCCCATACACTGGGTTGATAGGAACAGACAACTTAGACATTGGCTATAAAAATTGGGGGACCATAAAGGCACAAAGTGACTGGCTTACCAGCTTTCATAAGTGTGCTAAGTTTTAGAATGAGAGGGGTAAGGTAGAAACCCCAGTGAAAAGTTTTCCTCTTTTCCAGATCAATCTGGTAAAAGTGGATGGGGGATGATGGTGTTAGGATTTTCTGACTTAATTGTGGGTAATTGATATCAGGACTAACTGCGACTGTCACAAATATAAATGTAGAAGATGTGTAACTAAAAGGGGGTAGCAGTTAACCTTTCATTTCAGGAACAGAAGACCATCAAGAGGAAAAAGCATGAGTGGAGTGTGAGATGCTAACCAGATAAGTTGCGATAGCAGAGATGGTGGTAGAGGCAATGGTATAGAGAGATAGAGCAGCTGAGGAATCCAGATCTATGGACTGAGAAAGGCTGTGTGCCTGTGGGCAAGAGGCTGGCTTGCAAAATGTGCCCTTTGGATATTTAAATTAATATATATATATATATATATTTTGTTTTGTATGTGTACATCCAAAAAAAAAAAGTGGGGGGGTGGATAGAGGTAAACACTGTTACCTGATGGTACATGGAGGGGATTATAATCATTGCAATGAAACAAAGTATGATTTATTGAATGCAAAACTAATAATCTGCTTGTTAAACAGTCACTCAATTCACAATAAAAACTTAAAAATATATAAGTAAACTAAAATTATTAACAAGAATAAACTCCCATTCTCTTTAAATCACCAAAATTTAGGAAAAAGAGAACATCACTCCAGTCCTCAAAACTAAGAGTTAATTAACAAAGGTAAGGAGGAAGCTTTGAAGTAGATAAAGTTTCATCACATAAGGAGAAAAAGAAGCCCTTCCGAGGAAAGGGCAAGAAAAAGAGTGAGGACTCATATGAAATCTGGTGGGGGCAGGAGATCATAACAAAAGACCTAAAACTCCCAGGATAGAAAAAAAAAAAGGGGGGGGGGTGCATGGAGAGCAAGGCTCTGCTTTTTGGTTAAAACCAGTGGAGGAGTTCTTCACAGTGGCAGTTTCAAGATGAAGAAAAATCATCCTAGGAAGTAAAAGGGGTAAAAAGTAACTGGAGACAGGGAGCATACCCCTGAGGTGAGAGGTCTTAATGCTGGTGGTAGAGGATGGGAGACACTGGGGCATGGACAGCTTGCAGAATGCCACTGAGAACCAAGGAACCCAGAACCATGGAAACCAAATATTTGAATGAATGGTATCCATAGTATTTGAACCTTAATTTGAATATTACTAAACTAATCTGAAAAGAAACCATCCATCCCTCTCCCACTTTCAGTTAAGGGACGTCATATTGACCTTACTTCCCCAAAGGGGAAACTAAACTCAAATCTAACCTCTACTGGCTCAGAGAACGGAATGTGACTCAGTTAGAGCCAATGAAAAAAGATGAAACGACGACTTAAATAAATGTTTCTCCTGATTTAAAAATTCCTTTCAGATTGTTGTTGTTAAGTGTCCTTGAGTCAATTCCCAGTTATAGTGACCCTATACACAGAACAAAATATTGCTGTGTCCCGTGTTATCCTTACAACTGTTGTTATGTTTGAGCCCATTGTTGCAGCCATAGTCTATCCATATCACTGAGGATCTTCCTCTCTTTTACTGACTCTCTATCAAGAATGATGTCCTTCTCCAGGGACTGGTCTCTTCTGATGATATGTCCAAAGTAAACAAGATGAGGTCTCATCACCTCCTTCTCAGGAGCATTCTGACTGTGTTTATCTAGTCATTGAAGTCTGATCAAATGGGTATCATCTGCAAGTGTGGATGTTCTTACGTCGGTCTGACCTCTTTTTATCGCCTGGCTGCCCTGCTCTCCACTCTAGACCTCTGTGGCTGTGTCATTGACTCTGAGCCCATGAGTCCCCAGATGTTGCCTCGCTACTGGCTGACCAGGTCTCCTCCACCCGGGTTCACAGTGATTTGCTGAACGATGTAGGGCTTAGCTCGCCACTTCATTGATGTTCTTCAGTCACTTTCCCTTCTGGGTGATGTGCGTGGTTGTCAGTCAAAGCATCGACTTTCATTATTGAGAGATTCTCTGGGCAAATTATTGAAAGTTGATGCAGAGCATCAAGAGAAGATGGAAGAATACACAGGGTCACTGTACCAAAAGGAAATGGTTAATGTTCAACCATTTCAAGAGGTAGCATATGATCAAGAGTCAATGATACTGAGGGAGGAAGTCCAAGGTGTATTAAAGGAATTGGCAAGCAACAAGGGACCAGGAATTGATGGAGTAAAAATCGAAATCGGTCAAGAAAGTGAGGCAGCACAGGAGGCACTCACTCATCTCTGCCAAGAAATTTTGAAGACAACTATCTGGCCAACTGATTGGAAAAGATTCATGTTTGTGCCCATTCCAAAAAGTGGTGACCGAACAGAATGCACAAATCATCAGACAATCTTTTTTATATCCCATGGCTGCAAGCATACATTGACAGAGGTTCAAGCCAAATTTAGAAGAGGCTATGGAATGAGGGATATCATTGCTGATGTCCAATGGATCTTGGCTGAAAGCAGAGAATATCAGAAAGATGTTTACCTGTGCTTTATTGACTACACAAAGGCTTTCTATTGTGTGGCTCATGACAAGCTATGGACAACATTGTGAAGTATGAGTATTCCAGGATACTTAATTGTGCTCATGAGGAATTTGTACCTGGACCAAGAGACAGTTGTTCAAACAGAACATGGGAACACCGAATGGTTTAAAATTAAGAAAGGTGTGAGACAAGGTTGTATTCTTTCACCATACTTATTCAACCTGTATGCTGAGCAAATAATCTGAGAAGGTGGGCTATAGGAAGAAAAATGTGGCATGAAGATTGGAGGAAAAAGTATTACTTTTGGAACTATGAAACAGCGCAAGCAAAAATTTATACAAAACTAATACTTGATGTTGAAATTATAAAAATGTGGTAGAAAATAATTTCCACTCAGTATTTATTCCAACTTCCTTCTGCTAGCTTGTACTATAGAAGCACTACAAACTAAAGAAAAAGTTACATTTCTTTCACTCCCTTGCAGCTGGGGTTCTGGATGTAAATTCAATGAAATTCATGCAGAAGATGGAAACTGTTGTCTTGTAGCTCTGCCCATTTCTGCTGGGCCCAGTTGGGGCCTGTGGAGCAGCATTGCAATGTTCACCTCTAGCTGTGAGTTGAGAGGGGCTTATGGTGGTGCTGATCCAACATAGATAGTTCAAGGAGACAAACTTCAAATTCCCCACTATGCCAGGCAAGCCAGGTCTGGGAGTGTTGTTCATTTTGGGGAGTCTTTCCAGGACACAAGCGTAAAGTCAACCTTTCCAGCAATTTTACAATCACCCATGTCTTTATATGGATTTTTTGTAAGGTGTGAAATGGTTAAGCACTAATGGAAAGCTTTGAAATTACCCAGAAGTGAAGAAAAATTGGAGCTTTGGAACCCCTTTGGAACACAGTTCTACTCTGACACACATGGAGTCACCATGAGTTGGAACCAAAGTTCACAGCAACTGTTTTGTTTTTAAAAGTCATTCTAAGAACATCAATGAAGGGGCGAGCTAAGCCCTACATTGTTCAGCAAACTACTATGAACCCGGATGGAGACCTGGTCGGCCAGTAGTGAGGCAACATCTGGGGACTCATGGGCTCAGGGTCAGTGACACAGCCACAGAGGTTTAGAGTGGAGAGCGGGGTGGCCAGCCGATAAAAAGTAGCCGGACAGACATAAGAACACCCACACTTGCAGATGGTGCCCATTTGATTGGACTTCAATGACTGGATAAACAGAGCTCAACTCGAAGAAGAAAGAAGAGGAAAAAAGCGTCATCTGATACAATTTGATAAACATGACCTATACCTATAAATACAGTAGCCCAAAAGAGGAAACAAGTCCCTGCTACAAGAACTATACCCACCCCCTCCACACAAAGGGTAGACAGGGATGGGCAAATTGGACATTGGCTACCCAAAATTGGGGTAGGGATGCAAAGGCAAGAAGTGACTGGCTTACAAGCTTTCAAGAGGGAACCTAAATCCAAAGGGCATGGAGGAAGGTAGAGCCTCCAGTGAATAGTGTCCAGCCTGTCCAGGAAGGGCTGATGAAACAAAATACAGATGGGTCTAGTGCTTATCTTACAGCACCACACTAGGACTCCACCACAATCCTTTCGCAAGATTGCAAAAGAAGTGTTAAAAATCAAGTGGTTAAGAGATGAAGAATTTGAGACTGTGGAGAGGTTAAGTAATCTGTTCAAGGTCATGTACCTAGCAAGGGCAGAAATGAACTTCAAATCCCAATTAAAAAAAAAAAAAAAAGAAATCCCAGTTTGACTCTTCTTCAAAACCAATATGTATATGTCTCTGTAGGTGCACAGTAAAACTGTGTTGCCTGTTAAATCAAGAGTCAACCACAAGACTAATGCTAATAACTTGAAAAATAAATTGAATTCCAAGCTGGATGCCCATTGTTTGAATATCTCATTTGAATTTTTAACCCAATCAGGGTGGCTGCACAATTTTTTACTTCTCTTGTACACATACAATTAATGGCTAAGATTTGTTGAGATTTTGCATTGTGCCAAACTCTGCTCTTAAAGTTGTACCTATTTAATCGCCTTTGCAGTCAATGTGGCACTGTAGCACTAGACCACAAGGTCTGTTTAACCACAAGGTCTGTGTTTCAAACTCACCAGCTGCTCCTTGGAAGCCCAATATGATGGCACTTAACAACAATAGTCATCAATGAGGAGTGTAGGTTATTATTCTGTTGCAGAATTGAAAACTGGAGCAGAGAGAAATAAACTGTTCACAATCATAACTAGTAAATCAGTACAGCCAAAATTATAAATTCTGTGGTTCTGTGCCAGGCTCAGAACCACTGCTAGCCTTAACAGTGGGATCTACAATGCTAAATACCATTCATATAATTATTAATCTAAGTTTACTGGTTAAAAGTCCAGTGACAGAGCCTGGAAGTCAAAAAATCTTAAACATTGAAATAAGATTGTTATCACATCTGAACTTCTAATCAATAATGCAGTGTATAATTAGCTTTAGTATGTTATTCCTTGATTAAAAAAAAAAAAAATTTAAGCAGGAACAATTTGTTTTATAGTCTGAATACTTGGAGCTGCTAAAACCAAAGTTAGGTCTCACTTGAATTGAGTTGAATGTTATTAAGTCAATTTCAGTCTTTTTCCTGTCTTTGAAGGACAGCATGTACAGAGAAGGCACAAGACTTGGCCCTACCATGGTAATCCAGGACAGGTCAATTTCTCTGAGCATCTCATCATTTTGTCAAATAGTTCAAAAAGTTATTCATATAAAGGCACTACATGTTAAGTAGTTTTTATTGCTCAAGCTTTATGCCTATGTTTCAAATTACCATGTTTTGGACTTTCTGAGTGCAATCCTTCATTGACTAGGAATAAATGTTCTTCAGTATTCTTTATCTCCTGACAATAGATATTTAGATCCCAATATCTGGAACTAAATGCTAATCTGGTATAATCTTACCATACTTTCCACCACACCTCCACTCCCAACATGCTCAACACAAGGGACCTATTATTTACGAGGGTAAGTAACAAAAGCATTGCAACAAAATCATGGAAACCTTTATTAAACAAAAGTACCCAAGATATCTAGATTTACGCACTTCTGAAGGTGGTGCTTCTATCTCTCTAACCTTTCCCTTAAAGAATGCTGCACTTTTCCACTTTCACCATGTGAAAATGGCAGTTCAGTCATCCGTGAAGGGCTCAAATAGTGTTTCTTCTAAATGTTCTATGAATTCTGGGAACAAAAAGAAGCCTGACAATGCAAGAGAAGTGCAGTGTGGTGAATGAGGCAAGGATTCTCAAAGAAATTTGTATAGCCCTTGCTATCCTCGAAGAATGAGCAGATGCATTGTCGTGAAGGGAAAATCTCCTCGGTGCAACTTTGCTAGCCCTTTTCTCACCATTGCAGTTTACAGTTTTCTTAAAAGCATCTTCATAATAAGCCGTGATCATCTTGTGTATCCCTTTGGGATTGCAAAATAGTTTCCATAAACTTCTGAGCTGACCCCTATGCCCTGAATCTAACTCAGAAGTTTTGATTGGACCTTGTTTTTGAAGTCACCCTAACTAAACTTCTTGTTGTTGTTGTCAGGTGCCATCAAGTCAGTTCCAAATCATAGCACCTCTATAGGGTGTCCAAGGTGAGTTTGAACCACTGACCTTGTAGCTCAAACTGACCTTGCAGCCCAGTGCTTTAAGCCACAGTGCTTTATCTCTAAGACAAGAGTATTATTGAGAGAACTTGTCTGCAGTCATCCATAGATTGCAGATACATGTTTAACATGCTTTGTTTGAAGAGTTGTGTGTATGAATTGGAACCCTAGTAGCAAAACTTTTTTACTTTTCCTTGTATTAATACATGAGCATCGAAACCAGGGATTACATATCAAATGACTACAAGGATGATATAGGTAACAGATAGATAAAACAGTATGAAACAAGACATAATGGAGAAGTATGGGTAAAAATGTTCCAGCAAACATTTGCCACATAGTAATGTGTTCCAAATCTTGAATTTTCATTAAGTATAAATTCCAGACTTTTGTGACATGTATCCATTTTTAAAACAGTAGAAAAATCACCACCACATCACATAGAGCCCACAACATATGCATACATAAATAGTAAGGATTAGTAGTAATTTGTAGATCTCATATATTACTTGTGCATTTCATTTCTTCCCTTAATGTTACTTACTAATATCTAAAATTATGTGTGAATATATACATATATACAATCACACATAGGAGCTGACATTTAGGGCAACATTCAACAGACTAATTGTCTTCTGGCCAGGTTTTATACCAGAGTCCTAAAGCAAACAAAAAGCGGAGTTCTGTGTGGTGTTAACTACATCTGTGCCAGAAGCATTGAAAGATGTCATTCTCAACAGCACCTAGTGTTAACATCAGACACTGAGTCATAAATAAAGTGTAGCAACAAAAGTGATACTTTGGTGTCTTTCTTTCAAGTTTAGCATTGGCAAGTTAACGTCATCACAATGGGTCTAAGCTGGTACCAGACTAAAAGCAAACCCACTGCCATTTGTTGATTCTAATAGAGATCCAACGAAAAATGATGCACTAGATGAAATTCTGTGAGTCGGAACTGACTCGATGGCACTGAACAAGTTAATGGAACATACATGAAACATACATTTCAAGAGGTTACTTGAAAGTTGGGGATGCAAAAAGTTTTATGAAGGTAAACCAAGTTTGCTGTGGCATCACCTCCAACTCAGTTACAATGTATATCACAATATAACTGCTCTGGATAGGGTTTTTAATGATTGCTTTTTCAGAAACAGATCACCAGGCCTATATTCCAAGGCATCTCTAGATGGACAAACAGACTCAAACCTTTAACATTTCAGTTAGTAGATGCGCACTTAACCATTTGCACCATCCAGAGATGTAGGGAGAGGGAGTTGTTACTAGGTATTATTAAGTCAGTTCCACCTCACAGCGACCCTACTATACACAACAAAATGAAACACTGCCCGGTCTTAAGGCCATCCTCACAATATTTATGTTTGAGCCCATTGCTGCTGCTACTCAGTCAATCAATCTTATTGGGGGTTCTGCCTCTTTTTACCTCTCTACTTCACTTTTCTCCGTTGATAAAAATGTTGTTTATTAGTCCAGTGGTGAGGATTTTTGTTGCCTTTACATTGAAATGCAACCCATATTGAAGACTGTGATCTTAGATCTTAATCAGTAAATATTTTAAGTCTTCTTCACTTTCAGCAAGCAAGGTTGTATCATTTGCATATCGCACGTTGTTAATGAGTCTTCCTCCAATCCTGATGCCACGTTTTTCTTCATATAATCCAGCTTGTCAGATTATTTGCTCAGCATACAGGTTGAGTAAGTATGGTAAAAGAATACAACCTTGTCACACACCTTTCCTAATTTTAAACCATTCAGTGTTCCTACGTTCTGTTCAAACAACTGCCTCTTGGTCCAGGTACAGATTCCTCATGAGCATAGTTAAGTGTTCAAGAATATTCATACTTTGCAATGTTGTCCATAGCTTCTTATAATCCACACAATCGAAAGCTTTTGCATAGTCAATAAAGCACAAGTAAACATCTTTCTGATGTGCTCTGCTTTCAGCCAAGATCCATAGGACATCAAAAATTATATCCCTCATTCCACGGCCTTTTCTGAATCCAGCTTGAACTTTTGAAAATTCTCTGTCTATGTATGCTTGTAGCCATTTCTGTACTACCTTTAGTAAAATTTTACTCGCATGGGATATCAAAGATATTGTCCTATGATTTCTGCATTCCATTGGGTCACCTCTCTTTGGAATGGGCACAAATATGGATCTCTTCCAATCAGTCAGCCAGATAGTTGTCTTCAAAATTTCTTGGCAGAGATGAGTGAGTGCCTCCTGTGCCACCTCACTTTCTTGAAAGATTTCAATTTTTGTTCTATCAATTCCTGGTCCCTTGTTCTTTGCCAATTCCTTCAATGCACCTTGGACTTCCTCCTTCAGTACCATTGGCTCTTGCTCATATGCTACCTTTTGAAATGGTTGAACATCAACCATTTCCTTTTGTTACAGTAACTCTGTGTATTCCTTCGATCTTCTCTTGATGCTTTCTGCATCATTTAATAATTTGCTAGAGAATCTTCCAATAACAAAAGTCGAGACTTGAATTTTTTCTTCAGTTCCACCAGCTTGAGAAATGCTGAGCATGTTTTTCCTTTTTGGGTTTCTGATTCCAGATCTTTGCACATTTTGTTGTAATATTTGGCTTTATCTTCTCAAGCTGCTTTGAAATTTTCTGTTCATCTCTTGTACCTCCTCTTTTCTTCCATTTGCCTTGGCATCTCTACACTGGAGAACAAGTTTCAGTGTCTCTTCTGACATCCATTTTGACCTTTTCCTTCTTTCTTGTCTTCTTGTGACTTTTTTGGTTTCTTCATGTATGATGTTCTTGATGTCTTCCATCAGCTCTTCTGGTCTTCTGTCTTTAGTGTTTAATGTATCAAATCTGTTCTTCAGATGATCTCTAAATTCAGATGGGATATATTCAAGGTCATATTTTGACTCTGGTGGACTTGGTTTTATTTTCTTCAGCTTCAGACTGAATTTGCATACGAGCAATTGATGGTCTGTTCCACAATCAGCCCTTGGCCTTGTTTTGGCTGATGATATGGAGCTTTTCCATCATCTCTTTCTGAAGATGTAGTCAATTTTATTTCTATATATTCCATTTGGAGAGGCCGATGTGTAAGTCGTCTCTTATGTTATGTCTAAAGAAGGTACTTGAAATGAACAAAGCACTGACTCTGCAAAATTCTATCATGCAATTTCCAACATCATTTCTATCATCAAGGTCATATTTTCCAACTACTGATCCTTCCTCTTTACTCCCAACTTTTGCATTCCAATCACCAGTAATGATTGATACATGATTGCATGTTTGATCAATTTCAGATTGAAGAACTTGGTAGAATTCTTCTATTTCATCACTGGCTTTAGTGGTTGGTGTGTAAATTTGAATAATAGTGGTATTACTGGTCTTGCCTGTAGGCACATGGATATTATCCTATCACAGATAGCATTGTACCTCATGACTGATCTGGATATGTTCTTTTTGACAATGAATGCAACACCATTCCTCTTTAGTTTGTCATTCCTGGTGTAGTAAACCATGTGGTTGTCAGATTCAAAATGGCCAATACCAGTCCATTTCAGCTCACTAATGCCTAAGATACCAATGTTTATGCGTTCCATTTCATTTTTTACAATTTCTAATTTTCCTAGATTCATACTTCATACATTCCATGTTCCAATTATTAATGGATGTTTACAGCTCATCATTTTGAATTGTGCCCCATCAGCAAATGAAGGTTCCCCCGGGCTTTTCTCCCACGGGTTTTACTCCATTCACATCATCATGGTCAACTCTATCTGAGGAGGCAGCTCTTCCCCAGTCGCATTTTCCAGCACTATATCTGAAAGTGTTTCTCTGTTATTCATAAAGTTTTAAGTGACTAAATATTCAGAAGTAGTTCATCACTCCTTCTGACTAGTCTGTCTTTGTCTGGAAGCTCATCTGAAACTTTTCCACCATGGGTGATGCTGCTGGTATTTAAAATACCAGTGGCATAGCTACGAGAATCACAGCAACTCACGAGCCAGCACAGTATGACACACTGACAGAAAAATGGTAGACGTGCATATAAGGCAATTGAAATTAACATGGCTTGGATCAGGTGCATCATAGCCCTCAGAAGTGTTACCTTTGTTCTTCAGCACATCTTTTGCAGAAGATTTGTATAATACAGTATGTCGTTTTGAGTGTTGAGTGTGAATGAAAGCAAAACGAAGTCTTTAACAATCTTTTTCCATTTATCATTATGTTATTTATTGGTCTAGTTGTATTTTTTTTCTTTTTCTATTTTTTAATGTTTTATTGTGAATTATATGATAGTTTACATGAGAGAACCTCAGTTTCATATTCATTCCATTGTATATCATTACACTGCCATGGTTCCAATCCGCTCCATGCATCATCTTCCGACCAAAGGGCATATCCTAGAAGCCCGTGCTCTACACTCCCCCTTGCCCCCTCAGTCTTCGGCCCACAGTTCCTCTTCCTCTCTGAATCCAAAGTCCCCAGCCGCTTCATCCCTCCATGTCATCATCTCTGTCTCCATCTCAGGCATCCCGGTTCTCTGGGTGGGGTCCCGTTCACAGCTCTTATCCATTGGTGGTCCCAGAGACCTCCGCACCTAGACTGGAGAAATAATCGCTCTCTTCCTTGCTACAAAACATCTACCCTTGCATTTCCAACACTCACAATCTGTCTTGATAACCATTATTCACTACAGTATCACACATAACCCATCTGTATTTCATTTCATCAACTCCACCTAGACAAATTGGATAGTACTCACTGGTGATTCTGCCTTCCTCCATGCCCCCTAGCTCTAGGTTCCCTCTTGAAGGCTTATAAGCCAGTTACTTCTTGCCTTTGTAGTCCCTCCCTCCCAATTTGGGTATTCAATATCCAAGTTGCCCCTCTCTGTCTACTCTGTGTGTGGAGGGGGTGGGAATGTTCTTGCTGTAAGGATTTATCACCTCTTTAGTGTCACTGCATTCGTATTCATAGGTCAAGTTCATCAGCTTGGATCAGCTCAATCTCCCCCCACCACCACCACCTTCTTTCTTCTACTGGTTGAGCGCCGATCATCCAGTCATCCAGTCCTGGTCACGGGGGTGTCCACTTGAGTCCTCCGTGGCCACGTCACTGACTCTGGGCCCAGAAGTCCTCGGGTCTCCTCGCACTGCTTGCCAACCAGGTCCCCAACAGGGTCCACAGAAGCCCTCTGAATATTGTGAGATTTAGTTCACCGATTCATTGCTGCCTTTACCCCATTTCTCCCCAATGGTGATGCATGTGTTTACCAAACCAAGCGTACATTTCCACCGAGTCTCAGTTTTTTGGGGGGAGCCGACGTTGGTGGGACCCGACCGACAGCCCCAATGTCTCCTAGGGGAGCCACCCATTTGTTCCCATAGTAGCAGTCCATCTGTCTCCATTGTGTCATATTTTTCCTGTAGGTCTTCCATTAGAGACGTATCTTTTGTTCTTCTCACCATTCCAGGCTCATCAGCTGGTCCCTTCAAGTGGGGATTTCTCATCTCTGGTGATCTGGATGTGGTTCTGGTTTCTACCTATAGTTTTATGTATGGCAAAGGCTCCACAGAAAGCCTCGTTCAGCAGGTACGCTGTAGCCCCATTTTAGGTATTCCAATCAGTTAAAGGCAGAAGATGGACTTACAAGCCTTCCAGTGTGATGCTTCTGACTATTCCTTTCTCTCCCCCTCCAGTGTCTACTCTATATTATAATGCAAGGGAAACCAAGATTCAAAAAAATAGTCAAGCATCTTAACATGATTCCCCGCCCATTCCAACCATGGGTCAATCCCTGTATCTCACAGCCCTGGAGCTCCAAGGCTGTGCCCACATCCTCCTTTATCTCTGTCCCACTTGATCCGCCTAAACATGCCCTATTGTTCTCCCATCTGCCCCTTTTCTCCACTTCCCTCTCCCTCTCTGTATATTGCCCTCCTCCCCATCACCCATCACCCAAGCTCTCCTGAGCCCAATCCCCACCCTATGCTCCTCCCTCCGCCCTTCCCCCCAGCCACCACCCATTGCCCAGCAACCAACAAAAACTTCCCCCTAACCCCCTTTAGTACAATTTCTTTTTCTTAGTCTTTTACAGTAGTGGTCCCATGCAGTATTTCTCTTTTTGTGACTAACTAATTTCACTCAGCATAATGTCCTCAAGGTTCAACCATGTTATGGGGTGGCTTGCCGCTTCCTTGTTATTTTTCAAGGTGGCATAATATTCCATTGTGTGTATGTACCACAGTTTGTTTATCAATTCTTCAGTTAATGGGCACTTTGGCTGTTTCCATCTTTTTGCTATTGTAAACATTGCTGCTATAAACATTGGTGTGCATATATCTTCTCGTGTTGTGGCTCGTTTTTGTTGTGGGTAAATACCGAGTAGAGGAATTGCTGGATCATAAGGTATTTCTATTTTCAACCTTCTGAGGAAACGCCATATTGCTTTCCAGAGAGGTTGGGCCATTTTGCAGTCCCATCAGCAATGCAGGAGTGTCCCAGTCTCTCTACATCCCCGCCAGCATTTATTGTCTTCTACATTTTTCATCTTTGCTGTTATTGCTGGTGTGAGATGATATCTCATTGTTGTTCTGATTTGCATCTCTCTAACGGCTAGTGATCGTGAGCATTTCTTCATATGTTTATTAGCTGCCCTGATCTCTTCCTTAGTGAAGTGTCTGTTCATATCCAGTGCCCACTTTTTAATTGGGTTATTTGTGTTTTTCTTGTAGAGGTGTTGCAGTTTCCTGTATATTCTGGAATAAGTCCCTTATCTGATATGTCATTGCAAAAGATTCTTTCCCATTCTTTCATTGTTTCAAACATTTGCATATCATTTTCCAGTTCTGCCAGCACCATCTGTTGAAGAGACTATCCACTCATCATGTGATATATTTTGGTGTTTTGTCAAAGATCAGTTGGCTGTATGTAGAGGTGTTGATTTCTGGATTCTCAATTCTGTTCCATTGATCTATGTACCTTTCGTTGTACCAGTACCAAGCTGTTTCGACCACTGTAGCCATGTAGTATATTTTAAAGTCGGGGAGTGACAGGCCTCTAACCTTATTACTGTTCTTAAGCAGTGCTTTGCTTATCCTGGATCTCTTTCCTTTCCACATAAAGTTTGTAATTGCTTTTTCCACCACTTTGAAAAATGTCGTTGGAATCTGGATTGGGATTGCATGATATGTGTAAATTGCTTTGGGCAGTATTTGCCGGGGTCTGGCCTCGGCAAGGGGGTGAGGACCCGAAGATGGGGTGTCCGGTGACGATGGTGAGAGAGAGATATATAGAGAGAAAACAGATACAAAGAAGACAGACACCCGGGCTTGATGAAGCTGCCAGACAGAATGCTCAGTGGCTGACATTTTCCCTTCTCG
>NW_006408886.1:1721732-1723332 GCF_000296735.1 Chrysochloris asiatica | reverse complement strand
CTACTCCCGTAAAGATTTACACCCTCGGAAACCCTGTACAGGGTCGCTATGGGTCGGACCCGACTCGATGGCACTTAACAACAACAACAACAAATATAGATCTCTTCCAATAAGGTGGCAGTTTCTTGGTATAGATGAGTGAGCATCTCCAGTCCTGCATCAGTTTGTTGAAAATTAGTATTCCATCAGTTCCTTGAGCCTTGCTTTTCCACCCTTCTTCCTTCAATACCATCAGTTCTGGATCATATGCTACCTCTTGAATTGGTTGAACATGAACCAATTATTTTTGGTACACCGACTGCATATTCTATCTTCTTTTGAGGCTTCCTGCTTCATTCAATATCTTGCTTAGTTTGTTGTTAAATGCCATCTATTCCATTCCAAATTATAACAACCTTGTATAGGGTTTCCAAGAAGTGACTGATGGATTTCAACCACCTACCTTGCAGCTCTGGCAACGCAGTAGTTACAAATTGGGCTGTGAACCGCAAGGTCAGCAATTCAAAACTACCATCTGTTCTGCAGGAGAAAGATGAAGCTTTCTGCTCCCATGAAGATATACAGCCTCAGAAATCCTGTACAGGTTTGCTATGAGTCGGAACTGACTACACGGCACATAACCACAACCACCACCTTGCAGTTAGCAGTCCAGTGTTTATCCTACAGTTCCAGGCCAGGAGAACAAAGATCAGAGGGCAGGTCTGGAAGGCAGGAGTCCCAAGTGTGGTGCTGTAGCCAGGCAGCAGCAGGGCAGAGGATGACCAAGATGCAGGGCTGGGCGGGGCGGGGTGGGGGGGGGGGGGGCTTGGCAAGTCGAGCCCCACCCCTACCCTCCACCCCTACACAAGCCAGGGTGACACAGGAGCAGGTGTGCAGTGCAAGGCAGCTGGTTTTCCAGGGAAAACGCACAATATACATAGAGGCCAATGGGTCAGATTCAAAGAGAGCTTGGAAAACGACCCAGATGAGATCCAGATCCACTAGGAAAAAGAGCAAGACTTTTGTGTATGCCCATTATATTGGGAGCAGACCACACCCCAAGGAAGCATGCTGTCAATTGATTGGCTGCTCATAGCCAATCATCATAGAGTTAACTTGTTGTTGTTATGTGCCGTGGAGTCCGTTCAGACTCATAGTTACCCTGTACAGGGTTTCTGAGGCCATAAATCTTGAAGGACGCAGAAAGCCACATCTTTCTCCCGCAGAACAGCTGGTAGTTTCGAACTGCTGACCGTGAGATTAGCAGCCCAATTCGTAACCACTACACTACTAGAGCTCCTTATAGAGTTAACTTGTTGTCAAGTGCCATCGAGTCGGAACCGACTCATAGTGACCCCATGCACAACAGAACAAAACAATGTCCAATTCTGGGCCAACCTCACTACCGCTGCCACACTTGAGTCCATCAATGATGCCACCTGGCCAATTCATGTCATTGGGGGTCTTCCTCTCTTTCTCTGACCTTCCACCTTACCCCAGCATGGCATACTTCTTCAGCTACTGTTCGCTCCTGACAATATGTTCAAAGTATGAGAGACGAAGCTTAGCCATCTTGTCCTCCAAGGAGCACTCTGGCTGCACTTCTTCCAAAACAGATCTA
>NW_006408886.1:1718844-1721428 GCF_000296735.1 Chrysochloris asiatica | reverse complement strand
CATTGATAACAATGTTGTTTATTGGTCCAGTGGTGAGGATTTTTGTTATCTTGACATTGAGATGCAATCCATAGCGAAGGCTGTGCTCTTTGATCTTCATAAGTAAATGCTTCAAGTTCTCTTCACTTCCAGCAAGCAAGGTTGTATCATCGGCATATCGCAGGTTGTTAATGAGTCTTCCTCCAATCCTGATGTCACATTTTTCTTCATAGAACACAGCTTCTCGTATTATTTGCTCACTATCAACTATCAAATAACTGGGAATCCTGGCTCAATCAAGTTGTCATAGAACCTTAAGAATCACAAGTTCTTTCAGCTTGAGAAATGCAAAGTTTGTTCTTCCCTTTTGGTTTTCTAACTCTAGGTCTTTGCACATTTCATTACAATACTCTTCTTTCTTGAAATGCCCTTTGAAATTTTCTTTTACTTCATCATTTCCTCGAGTCACTATAGCTTCTCTATACTCAAGATCAAGTTTCAGAGTCTCTTTTGCCATTCATTTTGGTCTTTTTAATGCTTTCTTCCTGTATGGTGTTCTTGATGTCATCGCACAACCCTTCTGTTGCTTCGGTCTCTAGTATCTAAAGCATCAGATTCATTCTTGAGATAGTCTCTAAATTCAGGTGGAATGTACTCAAAGTCATATTTTGGTTCTCATGGACCTGTTTTAATTTTTAGTTTCAGTGAGAATTTGCTCAACTGCTCTGTTTCAGTCCCCCACCTTGCTTTGGCTGGTGGTATTGGGATTTTCATTAATTACTTCCCACCTATGTATTCCATCTGGTGAGGTTCATGTGTATAGTCGCCTTTCATGTTGTTAAAAAAATAGCTGATCTTGCAAAATTCTATCATGCAATCTCCAGCATTATTTCTTCTACAAAGGCCCTATTTTCCAACTACCTGAATAAGAAGAGGGTTGTTGTTAAGTGTCATCGAGTCAGTTCCAACTCACAGCAACTCTGTATAGGGTTTCCAAGGAACAGCTGATGAGCTTGAACCACCTACATTGCAGTTCAAATGACCTTACAGTCCAAAGTATTAAACCACAGTGCCACACCAGGACTCTAAGAAGAGGGTGGTGGTACCATGGTGGTGGTTATGTGCCGTGGAGTCAGTTCCAACTCATAGTGACCCTGTACAGGGTTTCTGAGGCTGTAAATCTTTATGGGAGCAGAAAGCCTCATCTTTCTGGTAGTTTCAAACTGCTGACATTGCAGTTCGCAGCCTGATTCATAACCACGATGCTACCAGATCTCCTTAAAAAGACGGCAAAGCTAGAGAAATATTCTGAATCGGAAACCTACTTTTAACATTTTAAAGAGGTCAAACACACCATATACTAATTATGATATATGTAAGATGCTGAAATGTGTAAAAATGATACACATGACCTTCAGGTTAGTGTGGTCAGGAAATGTGGTAAGGGAGGCTGGTCATAAGGAATGCTTCAAATATATATACAATGGTTTGTTTACTAAAAGGAACAAAAAAGTCTAAATCAAGTATGACAAAATAAAAATCTATTATTTCTTGGAGAAATTTCAAAACCAAAATTTTAAATCAAAAGAGAAAGGAAACATTCTGTGACTATTATAGCTCATCTTGTGCTCACACTACTGTGTAATAGGAAGAAATTATGCAAACACTTCTATTTTCTATTGCTTCTGCAATGTACTTTTTTTTACATTTTTAATGTGAATTATGTGATAATTTACATGGGAGAACATTAACTTTGCATTCATCATATCATATTTCACTTCATTGCAATGAAATCCCCTCCATGCATCATCAAACAACCAAAGGGTACACCACACAAGCTTGCCCCCCGGCCACCAGCACACAGCCCCTCTCCCTCCCTGAGTCCAGAGTCCCCAGCCACTCCATCTCTCCACATCATCATCTCTGCCTCCATCTCTGGTGTCACTGCTTTTCTGGGTAGGGTGCCAGGAACCTCTGTTCCTCTCCCTTGATGGTCCCAGGGACCTCCGTTCCTGGACTGCAAAAGCAACCACTCTCCTCCTTTTGTTACAAAACGTCTATCTTTATATTTTCAACTCTCACAGTCTTGATAGCAATTTTATTCAATATTGTACCACAAGAGTCTTATCCCTATCTCCTCTCACCAGCCCCATCCAGACAGGTTGGAAAACACTCAGTGGAGATTCTACCTTCCCCCATACCCTCTGAAATGAGGCTCCCTGTTGAAAGCTTGTAAGCCAGTCAATTCTTGCCTTTTTGGTGGTGGTAGTGGTAGTGTGCCATGGAGTATTTCCGACTCATACTCAAACTGTACAGGGTTTGCGAGGCTGTAAAATCTTTACCAGAAGAGAAAGGCTCATCTTTCTCCCATGGAGCAGCTTGTATTTTTGAACTGCTGTAGCCCACCCCTTTTGGGTAGCCAATGTCTTAGTTGCCCATTCCTATCTACTCTGTGTAACAAGGGGGTAAGAATGATCCTCGCTGTAAAGATTTGTTCCATCTTTTGAGCTACTACATCCATAAGTACAGATCAAATTGTAGCAGATTACTCTTTTTTTCCTCTTCTTGTTTCTTCTAGTCAAGCTCTGATCATCCAGCAATTGAA
>NW_006408886.1:1692772-1718512 GCF_000296735.1 Chrysochloris asiatica | reverse complement strand
ATTCCCTTTGAGTCTTAGTCTTGGAAGGGGGTTTGCCCTGAGGGGACCTGACCACTTGCCTTGATGGCTCCTGGGAAAAAAACTTGCTTTTTCTTGTAATAGTAAATTAGACTGCTGCTATTGTATTTTATTTTTCCTGCCAGTCTTTCTTTCAAAAAATATCTTCTGTTCTTCCAGCTGGTCCAGGATGGTATGCCTGTCCTTTGAATTGAAATTTTCCCACCTCAGAAGATTCTGGAAGGGGTTCAGGATTCCACTTATGGTTTCATGCAATGCAAAGACTTCGCAGGAATCATCCTTCACTGGGCAAGTTCAAGACCCATTTTAGGTATTCCATTCAGTTATAGGCAGAAGACAGACTTACAAGCTTTCTATGGTGATTCTTCTGGCTATTCCTTTCTCTCCCACTCGTGTCAATTTTACAATGGTAGGCAAGGGAAACCAAGCATCTTAAAAATCTTCCCCTCTCTTACCCATTCCAATTATGCCTCAAACCCTGTATCCCAGAGGCCTATTGTTCCAAGATTGTGCATACATTATTATTTACCTATGTACCACTTGGTCCATATAAACTTGCTTAACTATTCTCCCATCTGCCTTGTTCTTTCATACCCCCCCCCATCTAATGTGTTGCCCTCCCACCCCAGCACACAGGCTATCCTGTGTCTATTCCCTACCCTGTGCTCCACCTTAACCTCCCTCTCCTCAAACCACCACGTCCCGCTAACCAGCAAAGAATTCACCCCCCTTTTAGTGTGGTTTCTTTTATAAATCTTTTACAGTAATGGTCCTATGCAGTATTTTTCCTTTTGAGACTGATTTCACACAACATAATGTCCTCAAGTTTCATCCATGTTATGTGTCAGGTTACAGCTTCCTTGTTGTTCTTCAAGGTAACATATATTTCATTGTGTGTATGTACCACAGTTTATACATTCTTCATTTGATGGGCACTTGCTCTGTCTCCATCTTTTTGCTATTGTAAATAGTGCTGCTATGAACCTTGGTGTGTATATATCTGCTCCGGTTATGACTCATATTTCTTGTGAGTAAATACCAAGTAGAGTAATTGCTAGATCATAAAGTATTTCTATTTCCAACCTTCTGCGGAAGCACCATATTGCTTTCCAGAGAGGTTGGATCATTTTGCAATCCCACCAGCAATGCAGGAGTGTCCCAGTCTCTCCACATCCCTGCCAGCATTTATTGTCCTCTACTTTTTTCATCTTTGCTGGTGTGAGATGATATCTCATTGTTGTTTTGATTTGCATCTCTCTAATGGCTTGTGATCATGAACATTTCTTCATATGTTTGTTGGCTGTCTGGATCTCCTCCTTGGTGAAGTGTCTGTTCATGTCCTGTGCCCAGTTTTTAATTGGGTTATTTGTCTTTTTCTTGCGGAGGTGTTGTAGTTTCCTATATATTTTAGAAGTGAGTCCCTTGTCTGATGAGTTATTGCAAAATATTTTTTCCCATTCTGTGGGTTTCTGTTTTACTCTTCTGGTGAAGTCTTTTGATGCACACAAGTTTTTAATTTTTAGTATGTCCCAAGCATCTGTTTTGTCTACTTTTGTTTGTGTAGTTTTCAAAATATTTGGTAGTCTCTGTATTCCATGAATTAGAGCCCTCACATTTGTCCCAATTTTTTCATTGATGGCCTTTATAATTCTGGGATTTATATTTAGGTCTTTAATCCATGCTGAGTTTTTGTATAAGGCATGAGGTAAAAGTCTTGTTTCAATCTTTTGCATATTGCTTTCCATTTCTGCCAGAACCATCTGTTGAAGAGACGATCCCCTCCTCATGTGATATATTTAGGTACTTTGTCAAAAATCAGTTGACTGTATGTGGATGGGTTAATTTCTGGATTCTTGATTCAGTTAAATTGATCAATGTATCTTTCATTGTACCAGTACCAAACTGTTTTGACCACTGTAGCTGTGTAGTGAATTTTGAAATCAGGGAGTGAGAAGCTTCCAGCCTTATTCTTCTTCTTAAGCAGTGCTTTGCTTATACTGGGTCTCTTTCCTTTCCATATAAAGTTTGTAATTGTTTTTCCATCTCTTTGAAGAATGTCGTTGGAATCTGGATTGGGATTGCATTATATGTGTAAATTGCTTTTGGCAGTATTGACATTTTCACAATGTTAAGTCTTCCTATCCAGGAGCATGGTACATTCTTTCACTTCTGTAAGTCTCTTTTGGTTTCTTGTAGTAATGTTTTGCAGTTTTCTTTGTATAGGTCCTTTGTTTCTCTGGTTACATTTAATCCTACATATTTCATCCTATTGTAAATGGTATTGCTTTCCTAATGTCCTTTTCAGCGCTGTCATTGTTACTACAGAAGAATCCAACTGATTTTTGTATGTTGATCTTGTTGTTGTTGAGTGCCATCGAGTCGATTCTGACCCATAGCGACCCTGTATAGGGTTTCAAAGAAGTGACTGGTAAGTTTGAACCACTCACCTTGCGATTCAAATGACTTTGCAGTCCAGCGCATTAATCCACTGCTGATCTTATACCCTGCCAATTTGCTGAATCTTCCAATGAGGTCTAATAGCTTTTTTACTGTGTCTTTGGGGTTTTCTATGTATAGGATCATATTTTCTGCAAATAGAGTTTCACTCCCTCTTTGCCAATTTGTTGTTGTTGTTAAATACCGTGGAGTTGGTTCCAATTCATAGTTACCCTGCACAAGGTTTCTGAGGCTGTAAGTCTTTACGGGAGCAAAACGCCTCATCTTTCTCCCACGGAACAGCTGGTAGTTTTGAACTGCTGAGCTTGCACTTGGCAGCCTGACTCGTAACCAATATGCTACCAGAGTTCCTTGCCATTTGGATGACTTTAATTTCCCTATCTTGCCATATAGCTCTGGCTAAGACTTCCAGCACAATATTGAATAGGAGTGGTGACAAAGAGCATCTTTGTCTGGTTCCTGTTGGCAGAGGGAAAGCTTTCAAGTTCTTTCCATTGAGAACAATATAGGCTGTTGGTTTTGTATACATGCTCTTAATTATGTTGATGCATTTCCCTTAAATTACTACATTGCTGAGTGTTTTTTATCAGGAATGGATATTGGATTTTGTCAAATGCATGATTTCTTCTGAGAGCTCTGAGCTTAATCTGATTTGCTTGCCTTTGTATGTTACACTTCTCTTTTCCCTAGCTGCTTTCAGGAAACTGTCCTTATCTTTGATTTTGGGGAGCTTAATTCTGATATGTCTTCATGATTTTCTTTTAGGGTCTATCCTTCCTGGGGTTCATTGAGCTTCTTGAATACTTATCTTTTCACTTTTCAGGATGTTAGGGAAATTTTCTTCCAGCAGCTCTTCAACTATCTCCTCTGTGAACTTGTGTGATTCGTTCTGTTTCAGAATGCCAATAATTCTTAAGTTATATCTTTTCATGATATGTAACATGAGAGATTTGTCTTCAGCTCACTAGTTCTGGCTTCCATCTCTTCAATTCTATTCCTTTGCCCTTTCAGTGTATTGTTCTACTATTAATCATTTGGACCTCTTTCTGTAGGGTTTGAATTGTTTCCAATGCTCTATCTATCTTATTTGATTGTTCCTGGAGTGCTTTCCTGACTTCTTCCTTATTTTTCTCAACTCCATTGTAAAGTGTTTTGATACATTTTTAAATCACTTTTCTGAATTCCTTCTCAGGCATTTCCAAGACCTGCCCTCCTTCCAGTGTGGAGTATAGGTCTACCTTCAGCTCATTTGTCTCAGCCACTTTATCTTGTTTCTGGACATGTGCTAATATGGTCATTTGTTTCTGTTTCTTGGGCATATTCAGTAGTTAGCTGTAGCCTTAATACTTAAATGAATGTGTGTTTTACTGTTTTTTATGCTTCTGATTGCCTCCAGGTACATGTGATCAGGAGATGGGATTCCCTTTTTATTCTTACTACTCACCTCAGAGTAACTGTTGCAGGTGTTGTCAGCCTACCTGGCGTATGACAGTTAGTATTGGTTTTTACCTGGATTGTGGGGTTTTATAGGATGTGATTGTAGCTTGACTATATGACAGCAATTGCTGTCTCTTCTTGGGTAATATAGAGAGAGAACGAGCCCCCTATAGGTAAAGAGGGGAACAAAAAACAAAACTGCAACAGCAAAAATCAAAACAATACAAAAAACAGATTGGATACAGTAGTCTATAAACACAGAAAAGAGAGAAGAAAACAATCTGTTGCCTAATGAGTATGACTTTAATATCTTCTTTCAGCTTCTTGCCTTCAAGGCCGCCTGAGAAGTTTCAAGATGGTACTGTTGGTTGTTATGATGTAACTCAGAATTTTTTGGCCAGTTTCATTTTTAGTCTGTCTGTTCTGCTACACAACCCCTGTTCTGGCCTTTACCCTAGTGATAAACTGTTCAAGGCCAGCTGTGGCCGTTTTGCACTGCTGTTTGGTTTTAAGTGGAATCAGACCCTTTAAATTCTAAGAAGATCTGTGCACATGTGTAGTAGAAACCTTCAGGGCTGGGGTGGGAGGTGTCCACTCACTCAGGCAGCCCCTCTGGTCACCAGAATGGAGGTGCACAGACAGCAAGAGGCCAATGAACAAATACCAAGAAAAAAGGAATGTCCACACCTTTATCTCTGCGCTTCCAGCAGCCGTCAATCTATGGTAGCTCTGATCCTTTCCCTGCTTCATCTTGCCACTTGATCTTGCCCAAGATGGTGGCTCCTGGCCACTGAGCCAAGCAGGTTTGAAAGTACAAGATTTCTTGCTTCCACTAGAAATTTTACTGACTACAAGCCTCCAAACTTTTTTAACATTCCTAGATATGTGGTTCAGGGTTTTGGAACTGTTCCCTGAACCTGCTTCATGCAGTATTCTGTGTTACTGCTGATGGAGATCCTCACTGCACTTCTACCCTGTCTACCCTGTCTTGTTCTTAATGGCAACACCATATAGGTTTCTGAGGAAGGGATGGTGGATTTGAACTGCCAACCTAGCACTTAGCAGTTCTTCCTTTATCACTACTGTCCTCTGTATAGTCACTAGAAGGTAGCATGCAGGATTCAAGGAGTAGCTCAAGGGTAATGGAGGAAAGCAATCCAGGCCAACAAAGGCCCCATGTGTATCAGGGACAGCGTTCTGACGGTAGTTTCTGCTGTTCATTCCCCACATGAGAACTCATCCCTGTTAGTTCTGGTACCTATTTGAAGGCAGGGAAAGGCCATTGTTCAGTTACTTTCAGCCACAGAATAACAATGATAAAACATTATTAACAATACTAGGAGCCACCTGCTCTTCCCTGCAGTCCCAATTTCCAATATAATTAGAGAATTAAGCTTTTGGAAATATTGGGATGGGGGGGTTAGCTCCCTTTTCTTGTTATTGAGCTCCTCCATACTTAACATCTGTGATATGCAGATACACTCTTGCTTGCTGAAAGTAAAGAGGACTTAAAATACTGCTGAAGATCAAAGAACACAGCCTTCAGTATGGATTTGCATTTCAATGTAAAGAAAACAAAATCCTCACCACAGGACCAATAAATGTTCTTATCAATGGAGAAAAGATTGAAGTTGTCAAGACTTCATTCTTTTGGATCAGCTATCAAGATTCATGGAACCAGCAGTCAAGAAATCAAATGACGTATTGCATTAGGCAAATCTGCTGCACAAAACTTTTTTTTTTTTTAATGTTTTATTGTGAATTATATCATAGTTTACATGGGAGAACATTAGCTTTACATTCATTCTACTGTGTATGATTTCATTCATCCCTCCATGAATCATCAACCAAACCAAAGGGTATACCCTGCAAGCCTGCCCCCTGGTCATAAACACAGCCCCTCTCCCTCTCTGGATCTAGAGTCCCCAGGGCTGCTCAGTCTATCCATGTCATTGTCTCTGCCTCCATCTCTGGTGTCATGGTTTTTCTGGGTAGGGTCCCGCACTCTGCTCTTCTCCATGATGGTCCCAGGGACCTCCGTTCCTGGACTCCCCTCCTTTTGCTACAAAACGTCTATCTTTACATTTCCAACCCTCAGTCAGTCCTGATAGTAATTATTCACTATTGTACCAAATGAGTGCTATCCCCATCTCCTTTCATCAGTCCCACCCAGACAGATTGGATACTATTCAGTGGAGACTCTACTTTCCTCTATGCCCTCTGGATCTAGGCTCCCTCTTGAAAGCTTGTAAGTTCCCAGGAGAACAACTTGATTGTTCTTATAGTAGTCAATCAGACTGCCATTATTGTTTTTTATTTTTCCTGCTGGTCATTCGTTCAAAAAGTATCTTCTGTTCTTATAGCCAATCCAGGCTGGTCTGCTTGTCCTTTCAAGTGGAAATTTCCCTCCTCAAAAGATTCTGGATGGGGATCAGGAAGCCTCCTTCACTGGGAAAGTTCTAGCCCCATTTTAGGTATTCCAATTAGTTATAGGCTGAAGATGGACTTACAATCTTTCTATGGTGATGTTTCTGGCTATTCCATTCTCTCCTCCTCAAGTGTTTATTTTACAATAGTAGGTAAGGGAAACCAAGATTCAAAAGACAGCCAAGCATCTTAACACTCATTCCCCCTTTTTGCCCATTCCAACAATGCCTCAATCCCTGTATCCTAGAGCCCTGTTGTTCCAAGGTTGTGCATATATCATTATTTACCTCTGTCCGACGTAGCCCATGCAAACCTGCCTAATTGTTCTACCATCCACCGTGTTCTTCCATTCCCCTCCCGCTTCTTCTGTATTGCCCACCTTCCCAGCACCCAAACTATCCTGTGTCTATTTCTTACCTTGTGCTCCACCTTCCCCTCCCTCCCCTTTTAGTATGGGTTATTTTTCTTACTCTTTTACAATAGTGGTCCTATGCAGTATTTCCCCTTTTGTGACTGACTAATTTCACTCAACATAATGTCCTCAAGGTTCATCCATGTTAGGTGGTGGTTAGGACATGGATTGGCCAGGTGGCAGCATCAATGTACTCAAGCATGGCAACAATAGTGAGGTTGACCCAGGATTGGACAGGTTGACCCAGGTGGTTTGTAGCTTCCTTGTTGTACTTCAAGGTAGCATAATATTCCATTGTGTGTATGTACCACAGTTTGTTTATCCATTCTTCAGTTGATGGGCACTTGCTCTGTCTCCATCTTTTTGCTATTGTAAATAGTACTGCTATGAATCTTGGCGTGCATATATCTACTCTGGTTATGGCTCATATTTCTTCTGGGTAAATATAAAGTAGAGAAATTGCTGGATCATAAGGTATTTCTATTTCCAACCTTATCAGGAAGTGCCATATTGCTTTCCATAGCAGTTGGACCATTTTGCAATCCAACCAGCTATGCAGGAGGGTCCCAGTGTCTCCACATTCTCTCCAGCATTTATTGTCCTCTACTTTATTTTTGCTGTTATTACTGGTGTGGGATGATATATCATCGTTGTTGGATCATTTGAGTTATGGTGTTGGAGGAGAATATTGAAAGTGCCATGGGCTGCCAAATGGACCAACAGATCCGTGTTGGAAGAAGTGCAGCCAGAGAACTCCTTGGACTCCAGGATGGCCAAACTTCATCTTTCATACTTCAGACATATTGTCAGGAGGGACCAGTCACTGGAGAAGGATATCATGTTTGGTAGGGTGAAGAGTCAGAGCAAAAGAGGAAGACTCTCAACGACATGGATTGGCCAGGTGGCAGCATCAATGTACTCAAGCATGGCAACAATAGTGAGGTTGACCCAGGATTGGACAGTGTTTCGTTCTGCTGTGCATACGGTCGCTATGAGTTGGTACCAACTCGATGGCACCTAACAACAACAACAATGACTAGTGATCATGAACATTTCTTCATGTTTGTTGGCTGCATGGATCACCTCCTTGGTGAAGTGTCCGTTCATGTCCTGTGCACATTTTTTTAATGGGTTGTGTTTTTCTTGTAGAGGCGTTGTAGTTTCCTATATATTTTAGAAATGAATCCCTTGTCTGATGAGTCGTTGTAAAAGATTTTTTCCCCTTCTGTGGGTTCCCTCTTTGCTCTTTTGGTGAAGTTTTTTGATGGTCATAAGTTTTTAGTTTTTAGTATGTCCCACTCATCTATTTTGTCTACTTTTGTTTATGCAGTTTTCAAAATGTTGGGTAGTCTCTGTATTCCTTGAATTAGAGCCCTCACATTTGTCCCAATTTTTTCGAAGGCCTTCATAATTCTGGGATTCACATTTAAGTCTTTAATCCATGCTGAGTTGGTTTTTGTATAAGGTGTGAGGGAAACATCTTGTTTCAATCTTTTGCATATAGCTTTCCAGTTCTGCCAGCACCATCTGTTGAAGAGACTGTCCCCTCCCCTTGTGATATAAAAAAATCAGATGGCTGTATAGCAATGGGTTAATTTCTGGATTCTCAATTCTGTTCCATTGATTAATGTATCTTTCATTGTACCATTACCAAGCAGTTTTGACCACTGTAGCCATGTAATAAATTTTGAAGTCGGGGAGTGAGAGGTTTCCAACCTTATTCTTCTTAAGCAGTGCTTTACTTATCCTGGGTCTCTTTCCTTTCCATATAAAGTTTGTAATTGTTTTTTCCATCTCTTTGAAGAATATCATTGGAATCTACTTTGGGATTGCATTATATGTGCAAATTGCTTTGGGCAGTATTGACATTTTCACAATGTTAAGTCTTCCTATCTAGTAGCATAGTACATTCTTCCATTTTTGTAGGTCTCTTTTGGTTTCTTGTAGTAGTGTTTTGTAGTTTTCTTTGTATAGGTCCTTTGTTTCACTGGTTACAGTTATTACTAGATATGCCTACATTTCTCTGGTTACATTTATTCCTAGATATTCTCTATATTTCTCTGGTTACATTTATTCCTAGATATTCCTACATTTCATCCTTTGGTCAGCTATTGTAAATAGTATTGCTTTCCTAATGTCCTTTTCAGCACTGTCATTATTGATATAGAAGAATCCAACTGATTTTTGTATGTTGATCTTACATCCTGCCACTTTGCTGAATCTTCCAATGAATTCTAGTAGCTTTTTTACTGAGTGTTTGGGGTTTGCTATGTATAGGATCATATCGTCTGCAAATAGAGTTTTACTTCCTCTTTGCCAATTTGGAGGCTTTTGATTTCCCTGTCTTACTGTATAGCTCTTGCAAAGACTTCCAACACAATATTGAATACCAGTGTTGACAAAGGGCATCTTTGTCTGGTTCCTGTTGCCAAAGGGAAGGCTTTCAGTTTCTCTCAATTGAGAATAATGTAGGTTGTTTGATTTGTATACATGCTCTTAATTATGTTGAGGAATTTCCCTTCAATTACTACTTTGTTGAGTGTTTTTATCAGGAATGGATGTTGCATTTTGTCAAATGCCTTTCCTGCATTAATCAATATGATCATGTGGTTCTTTTCTTTTTTCTTATTTATATGGTGGATTACGTTGATCTTTTTCTAATGTTGAACCATCCTTGCATCCCTGATATGAATTCCACTTGATCATGATGTATTATCTTTTTGATGTGCTGTTGGAGTCCGTTGGCTAGGTTTTTTTTTTTTTTTTTTACTGTTTTATTGTGAATTATGTGATAGTTTACATGGGCGAACATTAGATTTTCATTCATCCTATCATATATCGTTTCCTTGCCATGGTTACAATCCCCTCCATACATCATCAACCAACCCCGCAAGCCTGCCCCCTGGTTGTCAGCACACAGCACCTCTCCCTCTCTGATTCTAAAGTTCCCAGCTGCTCCATCTCTCCACGTCATTGTCTCTGCCTCCATCTCTGGTGTCACTGTTTCTCTAGGTAGGGTCCCACACTAAGCTCTTCTCCATTGATGGTCCCAGGGGACTCTGTTCCTGGCCTGGAAAGTCAAGCACTCCCTTCCTTTTGCTACAAAACATCTATCTTTACATTTCCAACCCTCACAGTCAGTCCTGATAGTAATTATTCACTATTGCACCACATGAGTGCTATCGTCATCTCCTTTCATCAGTCCTGCCCAGACAGATTGGATACTACTCAGTGGAGATTCTATCTTCTTCCATGCCCTCTGGATCTAGGCTCCCTCTTAGAAGCTTGTAAGCCAGTCACTTTGTAGCACCTGTTTAGCACCCCCTTTTGGGGTAGCCAATGTCCAAGTTGCCCATCCCTGTCTACTCTGTATGTGGATGGGGTGGGAATGATCCTCACTGTAAAGATTTGTTCCTTCTTTTGAGCTACTACATCCACAGGTTCATCAAAGTTCATCAAATTATATCAGATGACTTCTTTTCCCTCTTCTTTCTTCTTCTAGTAGAGCTCTGACCATCCAGCCATTAAAGCCAGGTCAAGTGGGTATTATTTTGCAAGTGTGGGTGTTCTTGTGCTCACTTCTTATCAGCTGGACACTTTATTCTCCACTCTAGTCCTCTGTGGTTACATCACTGACTCTGGGCCCAGGAGGCCCCAGTTCTTGACAAACTTATGGCCAACCAAGTCTCTACCCAGGTTCACAGGAGTTTATTGAACATGGTTGGACTTAGCTCACGGCTTCATTGCTGTTTTTCCCTCACTTCCCCTTAATAGTGACCAACATGGTCACCAGTCTGCACATGTGTCTGCTCATGTATTCCCATCAAGTCTTAGTCTTCGAAGGGGTTTGCCCTGAGGGGACCCAACTGCTTGCCATGATGTCTCCTTGGGTGAGCAACTTTCTTCTTGTAGTAGTCAGTCGGACTGTTATTATTTTGTATTTTTCCTGTCGGTCTTTCTTTCAGCATGTATCTTGTTCCTCTAGCCACTCCAGGATGGTCTGCTTGTCCTTTCCAGTGGAAATATGCCACCTCAGAAGACTCTGGATGGGGTTCAGGATTCCATCTATAGTCAGTCTTATGTAATGCAGAGGCTCTGCAGGAAGCCTTTTTCACTGGGCACATTGTAGTATTGGCTTGGATTTTGTCGAGACATTTTGCATCTATGTTTATGAGCAATACTGGTCTATAATTTTCTTTCTTAGTGATGTCCTTCCCTGGTTTTGGTATGAGGGTTATGCTTGCTTCATAAAATGTATTAGGAAGTTTTCCATCCTCTTCTATATTCTGGAATAATTTCAGTAGAATTGGTAACAGTTCTTCCCTGAAAGTTTGGTAGTACTCACCAGTGAAGCCATCTGGGCCTGAATTTCTTTTGGTTGGGAGTTTTTTGATGACCTGATCAATTTCTTCTTTTGTTATGGGTCTGTTCAGGTTTTCTACTTGACTCTGTAAGTTTAGGTAGGTCAGATTTTTCTAAAAATATATACATCTCTTCTAAGTTTTCATATTTTTTGGAGTACAAATTTTCATAGTATTCTGTTATTATCCTTTTGATTTCCTTTGATTATGTTGTGACATCACCCGTGTGGTTTTAATGCATGTTATTTGTGTCTTCTTCCTCTTTTCTTTTGTTAGGTTTGCCAATAATTTGTCAGTTTTATTAATCCTTTCAAAGAAAAACTTCTTGTCCTGTTGATTCTTTCAATAGTTTTTCTGTTTTCTATCTCATTTATTTCTGCTCTAATTTTTATTATTTCTTTTCTTTGGGTGGCTGTAGGTTCCCTCTGTTGGTCTGTTTCTCATTGTTGTAGATGCTGTGTTAATGTGTTAATTTTGGTTCTTTCTTCTTTTTGGATGTGTGCATTTATTGCAATACATTGTCCTCTCAGCACCGCTTTTGCCATGCCCCAAAGATTTTGGTATGTTGTGTTTTCAGTCTTGTTTGTTTCTAGGAACTTTGTGAGTTCACGTTTTATTTCTTTTACTACCCCATCACTTTTCAGCATGGTGTTATTCAGTTTCCATGTATTTGACTTTATTTCCTTACTCTTCTCAAAAGCTTTTTAAAGTGTTGAAGAGCAAAGATGTCAGCTTGAGGACTAAGGTAAGCCTGACCCAAGCCATTGTATTTTCAATAACCTCATATGCATGAGAAAGCTGGAAAGAAAATTATGAAGACTGTAAAAGAATTGATGCTTTTGAGTTATGATGTTGGAGGAGAATACTCACAGTGCCACAGGCTACCAAAAGAACCATCATATCTGTGTTTGAAGAAGTGCAGCCAGAGTGCTCCTTGGAGGCCAGGATGGCCAAACTTCATCTCTCATACTTCAGACATAGTGTCAGGAGGGACCAGTCACTGGAGAAGGGTATCATGTTTAGTAAGGTGGAGGGTCAGAGAAAAAGAAGAAGATCCACAGTGAGATGGATTGACAAAATAGCAGCAGCAAAATAGTGGCAACAACTTTAAGGTTGGCCCAGGACCGGGCAGTGTTTCGTGTTGTGCATAGGGTTGCTATGAGTTGGTATCGACTGATAGCGCTTAACAACAACAACAACAAATATTTAACTACTCCCTCATTGGAAAGTCACCAATAACTAGGAAAGTGGTCACTTCACATATTGCCCAACTCTTGCTCTATCACCCTTTCTTTCTCTCCTTGAACTTACATTTAGGCCATAAGCTTTCCCTGTTGTCTCTGCTTCCAGGTGATAAATAGACCCAAGGTGGGGGAGCTAAGCCCAATCTGGAAGACTCCGGACTTAATCATCTCTAGACATTCCATACCATAACTGACCATGGCAGCCCTAAGTCCCTCCTTGAGTATCCCAAAATCTTAGTTTTTGAAAAAATGTTGGGAACTTTATTTTGATCTCCAGCCCAATTTACCTAAAATCATCTAACGTTTTTATCTCTAGATACTTTATGGGCAACAAAATGAAATACTACTGGACCTGTTGTATCCTCCCAATTGTTGCTATGTTTGAGTCAATTGTTGCAATCACTTTTTCAAGTCAACCCATTGAGGCTTTTTTTCTTTTAAACTGTCCCTTTATCAAGTATGATGTCTTTCTCCAGGGATTGGTTTCTCCTGATAACATGTCCAAAAATACGTGAGATGAACTCTTGCCATCTTTGCTTCTAAGTATACAGGCTGTACTTCTTCCAACAGACATGCATTCGTTCTTCTGGCAGTGCTTGGTGTTTTCAGTATTCTTCTCCAATTCAAAGGCATCAATTCTGTTTCAATTATCCTTTATTCATTATCCAGCTTTTGCACGCATAAAATACAACAGAAAATCTGATGACTGTAGTCAGGCACTTTAGTCTTCAAAATGATATCTTTACTTTTAAACACTTTAAAAGAAGTCTTTTTATTGCAATAAATGCACACACCCAAAAAGAATAAAGAACCAAAATTAACACATTAACACATCATCTCCAACAATTAGAAACAGACCAAGACAGTGAGCCAGAAGAAATGAAATAATAAAAATTAGAGCAGAAATAAATGAGATAGAAAACAGAAAAACTATAGAATCAACAGGACAAGAAACTAGTTCTTTGAAAGGATTAATAAAACTGACAAGCCACTGGCAAACCTAACAAAAGAAAAGAGGGAGAAGACACAAATAACATGTATAAGAAACAATATGGTGATGTCACAATGGAACCAACAGAAATAAAAAGAATATTAACAGAATACTATGAAGAGTTATACTCTAACAAATTTGAAAACTTAGAAGAGATGGATAATTTTTAGAAAAACACGACCTACCTAAACTTACACAGAGTTTAATACAAACTTGAACAGACCCATAACAAACGAAGAAATTGACAAAGTCATCAAAAAACTCCCAACCAAAAAAAGTCCAGGTCCAGATGGCTTCACTGGTGAGTTTTACCAAACATTCAGGGAAGAGCTGTCAAAACTTTTACACAAATTATTCCAGACTATAGAAAAGGAATGAAAATTTCCTAATACAGACTATAAAGTAAGCATAACCCTCATATCAAAACAAGAAAGAACATCACTAAGAAAGAAAATTATAAACCAATATCCATCATGAACATAGATACAAAAATTCTCAACAAAAACTTAGCCAACAGAATTCAACAACACATTAAAAAAGTCTTTTGCAGCAGATTTGCCCAGTGCAATGTCATTTAATTTCTTGACAACTGCTTCCATGGGTTTTTACTGTGAATCCAAGTAAAATGAAATTGTTGACAACTTCAATCTTTTCTGTTTATTATTATGCTGCTTAGTGACTCAGTTGTGAAGATTTTTGTTGTCTTTATGTTGAGGTATAAACCACACTGAAGGCTGTTGTCTTTGATCTTCATCAGCAAGTGTTTCATGTCCTCCTCTGCTTTTAGCAAGCAAGGTGTGTCATCGGCATATGGCAGGATGCTATTGAGTCTTCCTTCAAGCCTAATGCCACTAATGCCATGTTCTTCTTCATAATCCAGCATCTCAGATTATTTGCTCAGCATACAGATTTAATAAATATGATAAAAGGATATAATCCTGACATTCACTTTTCCTGATCTTAAACCACACAGTATACCCTTTGTTCTGTTCAACTAACTGCCTATTGGTCTATGTTCTGTTTCCTCATGAGAACAATTAAGTGTCCTGGAATTTCTATACTTCATAATGTTATCCATAGTTATGATCCACTCAGTCAAATGCTTTTGACAGTCAATAAAACACAAGTAAATATCTTTAGGGAGTCCTGATGTGGTGCTGTAGGATAAGCACTAGACAGTTAACTACAAGGTTGCCAGCTCAATCCCACCAGGTCAAAAACCTTATACAGGGGTGCTATGAGTTAGAACCGATTCAACAGCACTTAAAACAATAGCAACAAACATCTTTCTGGTATTCAGATCCATCTGATATCAGCAATGATATCATCTTTTTCTGAACCCAACTTGAATTTCTGATAGTTCCCTGTTGATGTTTTGCTGAAATAGTTATTTAATTATCTTAAGAAAAATTTTACTTGCATATTGTATTAATTGTATTCTCCAATAATTTTCATGTTCTGTTCACTCAGCTTTCTATGGACTAGACACAAATCAGGAACACTTCCAGGTAACTGTCTTCCAAATGTTTTGGCAAGTGTTTCCAGCTCTGCATCCCTTTCATTTGGGTTCAGTTAATTCCTGGAGTCATGTATTTTTGTTTTGTTTTTCAATTCCTTCAGTGTTCCTTGAACTTCTTCCTTCAACACCATTTGATCATGTATTATCTTCTGAAATGGCTGAGCATTAACCAACTCTTTTTGGTAAAATGATTCTGTGTATCACTTCCATTTTCTTTTTCTTTCTTCTTTTCTTAATGTTTTATTATGAATTATGTGATAGTTTACATGGAAGAACAATAGTTTTACATTCATCCTATCATATATCGTTTCATTACCATGGTTACAATCCCCTCCATGCATCATCAACCAACCAAAGGGTATACACTACAAGCCTGCCCCCCTGTCATCAGAACACAGCCCCTCTCCCTCTCTGGGTCTAAAGTCCCCAACTGCTATCTCCACGACATCATCTCTGCCTCCATTTCAGGCTTCACTGCTTCTCTGGGTAGGATCCCGCTGTCCGCTCTTCTCCCTTGATGGTCCCAGGGACCTCCGCTCCTAGACTGAAAAGTTAATCACACCCCTCCTTGCTATAAACGTCTACCTTTACATTTCCAACCCTCACAAGCAGTCCTGATAACAATTATTCACTATTGTATCACAAGTGACCCATCCACATTTCATTTCATCAGCCCCACCTAGCCAGATTGGACTACTACTCAGTGGAGAGTCTACCTTCCTTCACGCCCTCTGAATCTAGGTTCCCTCTTGAAAGCTTGTAAGCCAGTCACTTCTTGCCTTTGTAGCCTTCCCACCCCCCATTTTGGGTAGCCAATGTCCAAGTTGCCCATCCCTGTCTACTCTGTGTATGGAGGGGGTGGGAATATTTGTTCCCTCTTTTGAGCTACTGCATCCATAGGTGTAGGTCAAGTTCATCAAATTGTATCAGTTTACTCCTTTTTTCCTCTTCTTTCTTCTTCTAGTTGAGCTCTGATCATCCAGTCATTGAAGCCAGGTCAAGTGGGTATTATCTGCAAGTGTGGGTGTTCTTGTGCATATGCCCTCTCTTATTATCAGCTGGATGCTTCATTCTCCATTCTAGTCCTCTGTGGCTATGTCACTGACTCTGGACCCAAGAGTCCCCAGGTCTTTCCACACTGCTGGCCAACCAGGTTCACAGGAGTCTATTAAATATTGTAGGGCTTATCTCACAGCTTCATTGCTGTTTTTCCCTCACTTCCCCTTATTGGTGACGACTGTGGTCACCAATCAGAGTGTGTATTCCCACTGAGTCTTAGTCTTGGAAGGAGGCTTATAATGAGGGGACCTGACCACTTGCCTTGATGTCTCCTGGCAAGCAACTTGCTTGTTCTTGTAGTAGTCAGTCGGTCTGCCCCTATTGTTTTGTATTTTTCCTATCAGTCTTTCTTTAAAGATGTATATTCTGCTTTCCATTTTCTTCTGATGCTTCCTGCATTGTTCAATATTTTGCAAATAGAATCTTTCAATATTGCTGCTTAAAGTTTGAATTTTTTCTTCAGTTATTTCATCTTCAAAAATGCTGATCATTTTCTTCCCTTTCAGTTTTCTAACTCCAAACTTCCTAAGGTCTTTGTACATTTCATTATAATAATTTATCTTCTTTAGCCATCCCTTGAACGCCTCTGTACAGCTGTTTTACTTCTTAATTTTTCCAGAAATTTTAGCTTCTGTACATTCTTTACATTCTCTACATTCTAAGATTCCTGGTGTGGTGCTGCAGGACAATGTGCTAGACCACAAGGTCAGTTTGAGTCACAAAGTCTGCACTTCAAACCCACCAGCCAGCCCTTGGGAACCTTGTACGAGAAGTCACTATAAGTCGGAACCAAATTGATGGCACTTAACAACATTCAAGAGCAAGTTTCAGAGTCTCATCTGACATCCACTTTGGTCTTTTCTTCCTTTCCTGTCTTTTTAATGATCTTTTACTTTCTTCATGTATGTTGTACTTGATGTCATTCCAGAATTCATCTGGTCTTCAGTTGTTACTGTTCAATTAGTCTAATCTATGATCTCAAAATTCAGAAGGGATATAATCAAAGTCATATTTTGGCTCTCATGGACTTGTCTTAATTTTCTTCAGCTTGAATCTGAACTTTCACAAATGGATCCTGGCCTTATCTGATGGTACTGAGCTTCTACATTGTCTCTTTCCAGAGACATAGTCTATTTGACTCCTGTGTGTTCCATTCAGCAAGGTCCAGGTGTACAACTGCCATTTTGTTGTTCATAAAAGGTATCTGCAATGAATGAATCATTGGCCTTACAAACTTTTATCATATGATCTCTGGTGGTGTTTTCATTACCAAGACTATTTTTTCCAACTGCTGAACCTTCTTTGCAACAAGAGCTGAAAGGCAAGGCCAAGTCTTTCTCCTAGCTGGCCAGAGGGCCTACAGCCAGGATTGTGCATGTGCAGTTGTGTGGCCTGCTCCAGACTAATCCTTAAGCATTCCCACCCGATTCCAGAACCCTTAGGGAGGGTACTTTCTTATTAGATAAAAGTGCTCAGAACTTGCTGATATGGGGGCTATAAAGAGATTAAATTTTATAAAACCCTTTCCAAAAAGGTCTGCAATATGTGGTTCCTCTGATAGGAGCCCCATAGTCTGAAATGTTTTGTGAGTGCTTTGCTGTTCCAGATAAAACTCTTTCTAGAGTCCCATGAAGACTTCATTTGTAGCAGGGAAATTAAGCCCTTACCCTAAAAATGATTTCCAAAATTGCTAGTGCTTACTTCTAGAACTGTGTCTTGCTGGCCAGGAAGGTGTGATTCCCACTCTATTTGGGGCCATGGGTGGTAATTTGGAAAAGAAATAGAGCTGGTTGATTTGGGTTCCAGGTCAAGGAATGCAGCTTTGTCTATAATTCTACCTCTTCCAGTGACTTGCTCAGAAAAGTCACACTGATTTTCTCAGCAGGAGACGTAGTGCCTAGAGCATTGGGATTACAGGCGAAGTCAAAGTCCTTAACACTGATAGGCAGAACCCCAAGACTGTATTTCTCCCATTACTACACTGCCGTCTACAGTGTCTGATTACTGAATAAGCAAGGAAAACACTAATCTATAATGATTGATTTCACATTTTATTGAATCAAAGTTTCTGTTTTAAGGTGTGGCCTCTCTCAGACCTCCCAGCACTTTCCTACAGAATCATAGACTCTTTTCAAATTTACAATCCTTGTTATCCATAGGGGAGTTCAGGTGTGGCACTGTGTGTTAATGCGCTGAACTACCAAGTCTGTTTGAACCAAAGGTCAGTAGTAGTTCAAGCTCACCAGCTGTTCCTCAGACCTTATATAGGGTAACTATGGGTCAGAACCGACTCGACAGCATTCAACAACAAATTATGCCTAGGAGTCCTGGTGTGGCACTGTAGGACAAGCACTGAACCACAAGGTCTGTTTGAACTGCAAGGTTGGCAGTTCAATTCCACCAGCCGCTCCTTGGAAAGCTGCTCATGAACAGACTCATGACATTTAACAACAACAACAGGAGGTGGGGCAGTGACTCACAGTTCAGCCTAAGGAGCCTTCAGGGCAGTCCCATCTCACTCTGAGCCTGTGTGAGTACTATGAGTCTTTGGAGCATCTGTGCTCAGCTTGGTTACCCACCTGACCCAGCAGGAGCAGTTGAAAGCACAGGAGATTGCCAAGGGCATTCATATGGAGTGCTGGTGTGGTGCTGTAGGATAAGCACAGGACCGAAAGGTCAGTTTGAACCACAAGGTCGGCGGTTCAGTCACCAGTTGCTCCTTGATTCGGAACTGACTCGATAACACTTAACAAAAATAACAGCAACAAAGTTAGCATGGACTTACTAATCTATAGTGAACAGTTTCACATTTTTCACAAGTAAGCCATGCTTGCCTTGATTAATGGGTAATCTGCCCCTGGCTCTCCAGTTTCCCAAAGGGCACCTCAGTATTTCTGCAAAAGTTAAGAGAACTTGAAACATTTACTTATGAAGATCACAGAGCACAGCCTTCCATATGGATTTCATCTCAATGTAAAGGAAACAAAAATCCTCACCACTGGACCAATCAACAACATTCTTATCAATGGAGAAAAGATTGAAGTTGTCAAGGACTTCATTCTTCTTCCATCAAGTATCAACACTAATGGAAGCAGCAGTCAAGAAATCAGAACAACGTATTGCATTAGGCAAACCTGCCACACAAGACCTTTTCAAAGTATTCAAGAGCAAAGATGTCAGCTTGAGGACCCAAGCTATGTGCCTGACCCAAGCTATGGTATTTTCAATAACCTCATATGCATGCGAAAGCTGGACAGTGAATAAGGAAGACCATTGAAGAATTGACGCATTTGAGTTATGGTGTTGGAGGAGAATATTGAAAGTGCCATGGGCTGCCCATAGAACAACAGATCTGTGTTGGGAGAAGTGCAGCCAGAGTGCTCTTTGGAGGCCAGCATGGCCAAACTTCGTCTCTCATACTCGGACATATTGTCAGGAGGGACCAGTTGCTGAAGAAGAATATCATGTTTGGTAAGGTGGAGGGTCAGAGAAAAAGAGGAAGACCCCAGAGAAATGGATTGGCCAAGTGGCAGCATCAATGGGCTCAAGTGTGGCAACAATTGTGAGGTTGGCCCAAGATAGGGCAGTGTTTCATTCTGTTGTACATAGGGTCACTATGAGTCTGTACTGACTAGTTGACACCTAACAACAATAAACACTTTTTCAGAAAGATCTCTGGTAGTGTAGTGGTTGTGAATCAGGCTGCTAACCTCAAGGTCAGCAGTTCAAAACTACCAGCTGTTCCACAGGAGAAAGATGAGGATTTCTACTCCCTTAAAGACCTAAAGCCTCAGAAACTCTATATAGGGTCTCTGTGAGTCAGAACCAACTCCATGGCACACCTCCAACAGCAATTCAGACCTCTTTCACTCTGGTCTACCTTTTATCATTGTTGTTGTTGAGTGCTTTCGAGTTGGTTCCAACTCATAGTGACCCTGTATAGGGTTTCCAAGGAGCAGTTGGTGAATTTGAACCACCAGTCTTATAGTTCAAACCGACCTTGCAGTTCAGTGCTTATCCTACATCACCACACCCGGACTCCTTTCATCATTAGAGCAGATGAAAAAGCTTGGAAGGAATGGGAGAAAAGGAGGGAGGTCCAAGTGATATAGAATATTTACTTCTTCCATTTATTAACCTATTACTACTACTGAATAAATCCTGGCCTCCTACAGAACCCCTGTGTAATTTCTAATCTCACACCCAGGGGGTCTATGTCCTAGTTTAAGAACTGTGGGGTAGTTAGTAATAATCAAGCAAGTCTGTGACATAAAAAAATCATTCTTTGGGAAACACATCATTTACTAGAAAACCCATTCTGGATAATACCATAAAAAGGCTTATCTTACTTTATACGCCAAATCCTTAATCAAGTAACAATGTATAGCTGGTGCCTGCCAAAACTTGTTGGATAAAAGCCACTACAATTTTTTCCAACAGGGTTATACAAAGATGGAGTCCAATGTATTCCACATAATAGGAATTAACAAGGAAATGAAGAAAGCTACCCAGTGGTTCTGCTTAAAAACAAAAACAAAAACAAAAAAAAACCCTTAAAATCCGCAGTCATTGAGTTGATTCCAACTCATAGTGACCCTATATAGGGTTTCCAAGACTATAATCTTTAAGGGAGCAGATAGTCTCATCTTTCTCCTATAGAGTGGCTGGTGAGGTTGAACCACTGATTTTGTAGTCAGCCACCCAACAATCTAACACCTATTCCACAGCTTTAAATAATAAATAACCTGTTTCTTCAATCTGAACTTGCAGATTGAATGAACAAATGCTGCTGCTTTTAGTTCATGGCAATGCTTACTAAATTAATGGACGAATCACCAATGGTGCTAAGTGGGAAATGTTCATAGGTGGGAAAAGTCAGGAAACTGTCCTTGATCATGACAGGAGGGAAGAAAAATTGTACATTCTATGAAAATATTATCTTAGACACAATATACTGATAAAGCCTAAGTAAACTAAACTTTTTTGCTGTAAGGTGCCATCCAGTTAGTTCCACCTCATGGCAAAACAGAATGAAATACTGTTCAGTCCTGTGCCATCCTCATAATTGTTACGTTTGAGTCCATTGTTGCTGCCACTGTGTCAGTCCATCTCATTGAAGGATCTTCCTCTTTTTAATTGACCCTCTACTTTAACAAGCATGATGTCCTTCTTCAGGAATTGGTCCTTCCTGACAATGTGTCCATAGTATGAAAGACAAAGTGTCTCCATTCTTGATTCTAAGGAATATCTGTATTTGTTTGTACTCCATGGTGCTTTCAGTATTTTTCACCAACACAGTAGTTCCGGTGCATCGATTTTTCTAATTTTCTAATATAGGGAGAGAACGAGCCCCCTAAAGGCAAAGAGGGGACCAAAAAGCAAAAAAAAAAAAAAAAAACCTAGAATGGATACTGTAGTCTACAATCACAGTCATTCCTTGGAGACACTATACAGGGTCACTGAGTTGGGACTGACTCAACAATACTTAACAATATTTTGGACGGAAATAATGTACATATTTAAGTGGTTTAAATATTTGTTGCCATGTCTTCTCAACCTAATTTAAAGGTATGTTTGTTAAATATTGTTAGCTATTTCCCTCATACCACATTGTGATGTAAACATAAGAACAGAAACTTTAAAGATTTAGAAGTTCCTGTTGAAAAATTTTAAGTGTATATTCCAATACACGATCTCTTCAAATTTATTTCACCCACCATCTTAAAAGGAACCCTTTTACCAAATAATAATAATTAAGATTGCTAAAGCATCTCCCTATTGCAAAATCTGTATTCTTGGTAGGATACTGTGGTTTCCTAAAACATACAAGGAAATTTCCCATTTGATGAATTACCTGGGCATCTCAAAGTACAAAGAACATTTTTCCTTTAGGAGACATGAGAATTCACTTTCACAGTACATTTAACACGATCACTGAACTTTTTAAAAACCCAAATTTTAATGATTTCATACATTTGCTTGGTAGTAAATAATTTCACAAAAGCAACAGAGAAATACATTGCAACAAAAATTTCCTTTCATTCTTAAAAGCTTGTCAAAAGCTTGTCTTTAAACATCGAAGTATTCATCTTCTTACCATATATTTAGAATATATACTTTGGATCAAAATAACAAAGAAAATCAAATTTGCCTCCCTTTGCCCAATATATTAAAAACTTTCCACATTATTCCTAAGCAACACTGACTTCTTGAAGCTAGACATGAGAAGTGTCTTACTAAAATGAGAAATTCTTGACTAAAATTTCAATTTACTTGGCAATTCCAATTCACAAGAGAAACTTGTGTTATTGTCTCTCCATCAAGGATCTATACGTTTTTTCCCCCTTGGTGTGCCTATATTAGAACCTTTGTTCTTCATTAAAATAGTTTCAAAAATTTAAACCACTAAGTCAATTACTGGAGTCCTGGTGTAGCACTGTAAAATAAAGTACTGGCCTCGCAAGGTTGCTGAGTCAGAACCGAGTCAATGGCACTTGTCAGTTATGACTAATGTCAACCATTTATAGGGTTTCCAAGGCGTTGCTGATAGGTTTGAACTGCTGACCTTGTGGTTAGTAGTCCAATGCTTATCCTACAGTGCCACACCAGGGCTCAAAAAATGTAAAAAACAACAAAAAAATACTTCTGTTTAAATAATCATTAAATCTTAAAGGGTCTTATAAAATATTATTCTCAAAGGTCATATTGCTCTTCATCCTTAAAGGACACGTAACCATATCCATAATTCAAGAGCATTATTTTGAAAACGCACAGTAAGAAAAATTTGTTTGGAAATGATCATGTTGGTTTTATTCAGGAAGTGAGATTGTTAATGGGCAGTTTATTTCTTCACTTCTTTGAGGAATAAAGGGGGGAAGGGGATGGTGAGTTTGAAAATTAAGACCATAAGTTTTCATAATGCATATTACTCTTAAGCTGCAATCAAAGATAACACAGTATTACAACATTCTAAGTAGACGGTATTTGACTAAGCATAGATTGCAATGCTCAAGGGCACAGAATACCTAGATCCATTTTCCAGCTTCTGGTACTTACAAGCTATGTAAACCCAAGCAGCCTCTCTCAAACTGTTTTCCCTCCATACAATGGAGATAGCATCCACCTACCTACCTCATAAGATTTCTGTAAAGATTAAATGAGATGCCATAAAACAAATGCCTGACACACAATCCAAAAACCAAACCAAACCTACTGCTATGGAATTGATCTAGACTCAGAGTGAGTGAGGTCATAATCTTTACAGAAGTGAAAAGCCTCATCTTTCTTCTGTGGAGTGGTTTGAACTGCTGACCTTCAGTTAGCAGTCTGGTGTTTATTTTCAGCATCACCAGGACTCATAACACCTTAAAAAAGAGATTTACACTCTAAGGAATACATATGATGAGAAAAATAGTTCAGGTGCATAATCATTTTGGATGTTCCTAAGTGGTCATCAAAAGTATACCCTGAAATATTTTTCCTCAAACTGTTTCTATTCTTATATACAAATACATGAGGTAAAAAACTTGTTCTAGTAATGTTCTACTACACAGATAGCTTTTGCACTAGGCAATACTGAAAGGTGAACCCTGTAATATTTTATTTTAAAACCAATAAACAAATGAATTCTGAAAATATAATTTTCCTGTATTACAGGACTTAAAAGTCTAATTAAAAACTATTTTATATCTGGTTTTGACATTTAAAAGCTGTTGTTCTGGCTGGAGATGAAAATAACCAGAACATTAAATTAAAAAAAAAAAAAAAAGTTACATCAGATCTCTACTTCAGACAATATCTCTAAGATATTGCTCAGACAAGTTTTTTCTAAGCTTCCCAGATGAGTCAATGTCCTGCCATAATTGACCACCATTATTAAGTTTACTGTATCTTCTTTCAAGATGATTATTCCATGTAGGAACAGGAACACAGTGAATTTTAAGCAAATGTTATGAGAACAATGGTACCTAGGAATCATCAGTAGCCAGTATAATGAAGTTCTACATTGTTAATGATCATCTCATCCCATGGGTCCATTTTTAGCCATGCAAACAAGTCTATAAAGTAAACAATTAATACCAGAGAGATATTATACTCCTTAGAATAATCAACCACCAGTGGTTATGAATCAGGCTGTGAACCGCAAGGTCAGCAGTTCAAAACTACCAGCTGTTCCACGGGAGAAAAATGAGGCTTTCTGCTTCCGTAAAGATTTACAGCCTCTGAAACTCTGTACAGGGTAGCTAAGAGTCGGAACCGACTCCACAACAAATAACCACCAGAGATCAAAAAAGGGTCCTGGTATGGCGCTATGGGTTGATGCGTCAAACTGGAAAGCCATTTGAACTACAAGGTCTGTGGTACAAGCTCACCAGTCACTCCTTGGAAACCCTATACAGGGTCGCTATGGATCAGAACGGATTCAACGGCACTTAACTAGAGTTCAAAAGGGTAGCATTTGTCCAAGGACAAATTTCAGAAGGCAGAGAGGGTTAAGAAAGGAGGAATGGAAATAAAAAACAAAAGGTAGAAGTGAGGTGAGTGATTGCAATCAATGACATAAAACAAAACATGTATGAATGGTTGAATGCAAAATAGATATGCTTCATTAAACCTTCACCTAATTCACATTAAAAATTTAATGTTCATAACCTTAAGTTACCCGCCCCCCCAAAAAAAAACACAAAGCAAAATATTCCTGCAGTCATTTAAAACTACGTTGTTGTTGCAGACTGATGCATTTGCTCACAGCACCACACCAGGACTCAAAACTGTATTAGTTTCTTAGTTTATCATGAGATGGTGGTGGCTGTGTGCTGTGCAGCCTCACAGTGATCATGTATAGGGTTTCTAAGACTGTAAATCTTTACGGGAGCAGGAAACCTCATCTTTCTCCCACAGAACGGCTGGTAGATTCATTAAATTGCTGACCTTGCAGTTAGCAGTCCAACTAGTAACCAAGATTTACCACTGTTGTTATTGTTAAGTGCCATTGAGTCTGTTCCGACACACGTAAGTAACCCTGTACAGAGTTATTGGGTTTCCAATAACTGGCTGGTGGGTTTGAATCGCCGAACTTGTTCAAACCTACCTTGTTGTCCAATGCTTTATTCCACAGCACCACACAAAAGAATAAGAAACAAGTTTATATATACTGTTGTTATTGTCAGGTGCCATCGAGTCGGAACCGACTCATAGCGAACCCATGCACAGCAAAACGAAACAATGTCCGATCCTGGGCCATCCTCACAACCGCTGCCACACTTGATGCCATCAACAATGCCACCTGGCTGATCCATCTCTTTGGGAGTCTTCCTCTTTTTCTCTGACCCTCCACCTTACCCAGCATGACATCCTTCTCCAGCGACTGTTCTCTCTGGACAATGTGTCCAAAGTAGGAGAGACGAAGCTTAGCCATCTTGGCCTCCAAGGAGCAATCTGGTTGTACTTCTTCCAAAACAGATCTATTGATTCTTTTGGCAGTCCATGGCACTTTCAGTATTCTCCTCCAACACCACAACTCAAAGGCATCAACTCTTCTACGATCTTCCTTATTCACTGTTCAACTTTCGCATACATATGAGGTTATTGAAAATACCATGGCTTGGGTCAGGCGCATCTTAGTCCTCAAGCTGACATCTCTGCTCTTCTACACTTTAAAAAGTTCCTGTGCAGCAGATTTGCCCAATGCAATACATCCTCTGATCTCTTGACCGCTGCTTCCGTGAGTGTTGACAGTTGATCCAAGAAGAATGAAGTCCTTGACAACTTCAATCTCTTCTCCATTGATAAGAATGCTGTTTGTTGGTCCAGTG
>NW_006408886.1:1639523-1690707 GCF_000296735.1 Chrysochloris asiatica | reverse complement strand
GACAACTTCCAATTTTCCCAGATTCATACTTTGTACATTCCATGTTCCAATTTTCAATGGATGTTTACAGCTGTTTCTCTTCATTTTGATTTGTGGCCCATTAGCAAATGAAGGTTCTGTGAGCTTTTCTCTACTTGGAGAAGGCATTTATTTTCCCCAGTCACATTCTGAGTACCTTCCCACCTTCTGGTCCTGTATCTGACAGTGCTTCTCTGCTATTCATAGAGTTTTCAGTGACTAGAGATTCGGAAGTAGTTTGTCACTCTTTCTTCCTAGTATTTGTTTGGAAGCTCATCTGAAACCTGTCCACCGTGGGTGACCCTGCTGGTTATTTAAAATACTGGTGGCATAGCCCTCAGAATCACAACAATTCAAACCACCACAGCACGACAGACAAGTGGCACTTGTGTGGTTGCAGTTAAACACGAAACTCCTTGTGCTACGGCCCTTAAGTCCAGCTCAAAGGTGGGATTTCCGTCCTCGGATGTCGCGTCAGTCAAGAGGCGAAGCGCAGCAGGGGCGACAGGTTTGTAATGAGACACCTTGGGCTGCACTTGTGGGTGTCTCAGTCGACCCTGCCTCAAAGCCACGATCCAATGGCTAGTCTGGGTGGCGCCCTTCGGGGTAAGGACAGCCTGGCTGGCCGCTGCAGTCTCTTCCCACTAGGCAGCGTCCCCCCATCGACCTAGTCTCCAGACACCTCTCACCCCGCCGCTCCGTGGTCTGGGTTTCATTTAACACCTCCACCAGGTCTGCTCAGTTCTCGCACATCGTTCAGCCGCCGCCCCCCTCCATTAGGTCGCTCAAAAAAATTTATGAAGAAACGTCATTACCTTTCAATTCCATTATTCTCCAAAAATTTTAAAGCCCCTTTATACAATTATGCTTAAAGAGCAATAAAAGGATTAAATAAAAATATTCATAGTAATTGCTGCTGCTAGATAGCAGAAATAACTTATTTCTTAAAAGTTACTCTAAAAATTGTTGTCAAAAATGCACACATCATTTTTATAATCAGAAACGTTGTACAGTTAAGTTTAAATATATATTTTCATTAATGAAAGGAAAATTAATTTTTTTCATTAATAAAAGTATATATTCAAACTTATTGTACAAGCTGGTCATTCTCCAAGATATTACAATTTTTGCACAGAACACCAGCAGCCCCCATTAAAAAGATCTTATTAACCTCCAGGGTCACTAAGCAAATGGCTCTGTCCCAGTTCTGATGGGACCATCAGAACTCAGGTCCCAGTTGACTCAGCTATTAATGGTGATCAGAAACAGATATACAAACCATCATAATTGAACGTAAAACTGTTTGCTTTCTGGAAAGGAAAATGAAACTTCACCTAATTTTTAAACAGCTTATTTATTCACGCAATATTTTAATTTACCTTGAAAGCTATAAAATAAAGACCATAGTTTGCTTTTTTCCCATATGATAAATATTGCTATTTTCTTCTCCTCAAGGTCATTAAAAAAGAGAAAGAGATATACACACACCAAAATTATTATATAGGAATGTGCAAATCTTTAGGAAAACTATTATTTATATGTTTCTAAAATGGCAGAGCACAATTTGGAGGTGTACCCTATAAGAAAGGTTTTCTTTTCTTACCTTATTAATAAAACTGTTTTCAAAGTGGTATATTCTAAAAGATTACAATCCAAAAGTAATTTCCATACCAAATACCAACTTTAAAGAACTTCTGAGCTAAGATACTTAAAGGAGAAACTAAAATTACTTTTCTTTGAATTTCTGAATTTGATATGCATTTTTCTGCTATTTCTTTTAAAAAGTAAAGTTAAATTAACCATAATACTTAGAATAAAATTCTTAAACGTGTTTCTTGTAAATACAAGAATAAAGGACAATATTAAGATACATTAGGTATAGAAAAAAGGATAGTGCATTTAGCATCACATATGAACTTAAGGTCTTAGTTATTTGATTGTAATTTTAATATTAGCAACAGTATTATATCACTCATGCTTATATACACCGGTAAGCAAAGCAAATATTTCTAAACATTTAAAGAATGAAGACAAACAACCTAATCAGTCTACACAGTTGTACTGTACTCTTTGAAAGTAATTGCTGATAGTAAAACCTGATCACATTTCATACAGTAATAAAAATAATAGAAATTAAGTGCCTGCTATGCAATCTGAACATCTCCTGGTATGCAAAACAAGTTAAAAGCCAATGTATACTTCTTGTTTGAAAATACTATTGAGATTATCATCGATCTCAAAGCCAACCATTGCATGACACATTTTATAAAACATCTAATAATTATTGGCATGGGCGATATTTCTAAACATGAAAACCAAACACATATGTGAAGTATCCTACAAGAAAATTTCATAATAGGAAATTTCACAAACACTGATTAAAGAACATCTTGTATTTATTAATTTAGTCATTGTTAAATTAGGATTTTTTTCTAGAAAGTTCCCAGAAAAGCTGGAGTCAGGATAACATATTCTAGTTCCAACTTTGCCTTACCTACCTAGGAAATACAGAAACGTTTCCTTAACCCTTAGATTAAGGCCTCATCCTCAACTAAAAGCAAAGTGGTTGAATAAAATAAAGGATCATTCCAATAATACAAAACACTTTGCTTTGGTAATTCTCAAAAACTATTATTTTAAAAAAAAAGTAACTATGAAACACCAACTTTGATATATATCACCAGTTCTATTACATCAAGAGCTTTATGCCAAAGAATTACTAACTCTGCATTTATAAAATGAATATGGCAAGGCTTTTTGTTGTCATACATTGTCAGTTATTAGAAAGGTAGGGAACTTTTACAACGATAGTTGTTGTTGTTGTTGAGTGCCATTGAGTCAATTCTGACCCATAGCGACCCTGTATGGGTTTCCAAGGAGCAGCTGGTGAGTTTGAACCGCCGACCTTGTAGTTCAAACAGCTTTTGCAGTCTGGCACATTAACCCACAGCACCACACCAGGACTCTACAATGATAATACAGCACCCAAAAATGGAAATATTAGCTGCTATAGAAATGGATACACAATACTTGTGTGTTTCTAGTTATTTTTACACACAAGAGATTTTATAAAAGATACCATAGAGAACTATGACACAATACATGTGAGCTGACAAATTTAACAGTTAAAATGAAAAGGCAACCAAAAAAGAACACTTTTTTATGAAATGTGTATGCACATAAACATGGGCCTAACTTCACTGTACTACATCACGCCCCTTTAATGAAAACCTACACATATTTTCAAGAATCAAACTTTACTTGTTGTTGTTTGTTGTTGTTGTTAAGTACCGACGAGTCGGTTCCGGCCCATAACGACCCTGTATAGGGTTTCCAAGGAGACGCTGGTGAGCTTGAACCTCCAACCTTACAGTTCAAATGGCTTTGCAGTCTGGTGCATTAACCCACAGCGCCACACCAGGACTCCAGTTATTGTTAAGTGTCGTCAGACTGATTTTGACTCACAGCGACCCAGGATTGGGTTTCCAAGGAGCAACTGGTGAGTTTGAACCACCAGTGTGTGGTTCAAACTGACCTTGCAGTCCTGCGCTTATCCTATAACGCCATACTCAGTTTAAATAAACCTCAGTGTTTTCTCTGGCTCCAAAATTTTCTCTTGTGAATGAAGACAGAAGACTAAGTGCAAGAAAGTACTACACCCTACAACGTGTATTTATACAGAAATGTGCTTCATGGGGTTAACAGACAGATTTCCAAAGGGTAAATCATTTTTCACACACACACACACAAAAAAACAACTCTAAGTCTTGTGCAATAATAAAACATTTCCATAATGGAAATTTATTTTGAATGTCAAATTAGGCAGGAAAAAAACACCTATGTTTAACTATTATTATGAAATGTTTCAATTATTACATAAGTATTCAATTCCTAAAATTAAAATCCATTATGCTGGTTAAAACACTTGACTAGAACAAAGGAGAATTAGTCTTCTTTTAGAAGATACTAAAATAACCTGATAGGAACATGATAAATTAAATGCAATACAGCCAGATGGCATACATATAAACTCACTAAAAATATAGTACTTTTAAGCTAATGGCATTTGCTTATTTAACATTATCTTGAATATAAACTAATTGCGGCCTCCCAATACCAAAATTAACTGCAAATTTTATCAATTATTTTTAATACAGTGAAGACTTTTCATTACAAATATTTTAATATCTGAAAGAGTTTCAATGTGAGAAAGAATATGCCTGATAAATTTCAAATTACCATACAGTAGACTCCCTGGTATCCCCATCTAATGACACGACAGACACAAACAAGCTATCGAGCAAGAATCTGTTAACAGTTTTATTATTTTTTTAAATGTTAAATACCATGGGACAGGATTGTAAGGATGATAAACTCAGTCAACAACTGCCTCACAAGGGATTAAGAAAAAATTCTGCCATGATATTAGCAAAGGTAAAGGAGAAAATTTACACTGTAAGAGGCACCATTTCCCCACAGAATACCTCTTGGCATTTCCTGAATGAGTGGGATTAGCAATCTAAATATAAATCATATTTCAAGAGGTAACAGCAACAGATAAAATTTAAAGGGATTATTAAAATAACATTTACAAGACTTAACAATTCTTGAGCTCTTATTAAAACCACAAAGAAAGAACAATTCTTTATTTATGAATTTCATAAAGGACTGAATGTACAACTGACATCTGCTATTGATGATGTGGTAATATACAATTTGTCCAGTAGGCGAACAGTTTGTTTTTACTGTGTTTTCTAACCATAAGAGATCATTAAAGGCAAAGCCTATATGACACTGTACACACACAAACAAAAATGGTCACCGTGGGCCATACTACCAATGAAATGGTAGGTAAACAAATCATTTTCTGGTCAAGGGGGGGGGGGGGAGCGAGGGGAAAGCACTCTGCATGCTTCACTCTACAAGATGAATTTTCCTAGAAAGAATCCAATGAAAATGGCTGCAATTACAACAAGAAGCGAAGGAAGAGGACTGGTGACGTCTCTGAAGGATGCAACTGAAGTTGATCCAGGTTTATCCGAATGTGCTACCTTTCTGAGCCTTAAGCCTTCATCCTAGAAAGTACACACAAAAAAAGAGGTTTTAAAGACAAATATCCATTTACTGAGATTACTAGAACTTTTGCTTGAAACTGAAGCTGAAAATCTACAGACAGAAAGTAGATGAGTGGTCTGCCAAGGGCTGGGAATGGGAAGAGGAATTAACTGCTAACCAGTGTAAGGAAACTTCCCTCATTGCACTGTGAAATAAATTTGTTAAAAATCAATAAATTATCCATTTATAATGAGTGTGTTTTATAGTAAATGAGTTTATACTCCAATAAAGCTGGTTAAAAACAACAACAGGGGGCAAAGCTGGGGACATGAAGAGAGGAAGCAGCTGAGGACTCTAGAAACATGGGAAGAGAGGGACTGAGAGCTGGCGGCCAGAAGACAGGCTTGCAGAATGTGCCCTCTGTTAACTTAAATTATTATATATGTCTGAGTGGGGTGTTTTTTTTTGTTTTTAAAGAAAAAAAAAAAAAAAAGCACTAAAATGAATAGAGAAATACCATTAACTGATGGTACATGGTGGGGATTATAATCATAGTAATGACACAATGCATAGGATTCGTTGACTGTAAAACTGATGATCTGCCCTGTAAACTTTCACTCAATCCACAAAAACCTTATAAACACACACACATACTGACACTAAGAATTATAACCCTAAAAACCCCAAAATCAAAAATAGCAATATTTACAAGGGTAAGTCAAAAAGTATTGCTACTGGGGTTCCACTTCATAAATGCACAAGTCTATTTCAAACAAAACGTTTTTAAATGTGTCTCTGATCAAAGGAGCTCTGGTAGGTAGCGTAGTGGTTACAAAACGGAAATGTGAACTGCAAGGTTAGCAGCTCAAAACTACCAGCTGTTCTGCGGGAGAAAGATGAGGCGTTCTGCTCCCGTAAAGATTTACAGCCTCGGAAACCCTGTATAGGGTCGCTATGGGTCGGAACCGACTCGATGGCTCTTAACAACAACAACAACTGATCAAAAGATGGCTGCAAACAAGTTCTCTCAGTAATATACTTTCTTAGTCTCCTTAGGGTGTCTTCACAAAAAAGAATACTTTTTTGGACTATGGGGGAAAAAATATTTTTAAGGCCAGGACTAATATCAAATTTCTTACAAAATTAAAATAGGACATCTTCTCAAATCATTGAAGCTTTGTAAAATGTTAATGGGAATGCTGCCCCATATTAGACAATTTTTAAATGGGCCAAGCATTTTAAGGAAGGTTGGGAAAGCCTCAAAGATGAGCCAAGAGAGGGAAGAACATCAATCTCAAACAAATTAAAAAACTGGTGGAAGACCTTAGAATTACCACTGATGGTAATCAAGCAAGCTTAATTTAATTGTAAGCAAACATCTCAGTTTCAGCAAACTTTCAGCCCAAGGGGTGCCAAAAGTGTTTACAAGAAGACCAGCTAGCTCAAAGAGTTGATCACTCCCCAGTCATTTAAGCAAGATCAAAGCTTACTAGGGCAATTTTACAGAACAAATTGTAAGTGGGGATGGTCTTGCTTGGATTTACCAATACAATCCAGAGAAAAAAACAGGGGCTTCCAAGTAGATATGCTGAGCAAATTAAATTCAAAGCAGAGAGATCTGCTTGGAAGATTATGATTATGTTTTGGGATTCCCAAAGGGGATAATTTTGATAGATTTTCTCAAAGGACGTATGATGGCTCACGGAGGCTTATTACAAAGACATTTTAAAGAAAACTGACTGCTGCACTGTTGAGAAAAAGGGTAGCAAGCACTGTCCTATGAAAATTTCATTGGGAAACCTTACCCTATCTACCCTACAGCCTTGATCTTTTCTCTTCAGACAGTTTTTTTTGTTCCCCAAACTCAACAAGCACTTAAAAGGCAGATGATTTGTGTCCCTCAAGGACTGCCATTTTGATGTGGTACAAATCAAAGAGCACAGAATTTTTTTAGCAGGATTAGAGATGGATATACAACTCTCAGAAGTAAACAGGACTAGATGAAGGATATGTCAAGAAATAGCAGCTTCACGTTTTGATGTTTTTGTTTAATACAGTTTTCTAGGATTTTGTTGTTGTTGTTGCTGTTGCTAAGAGCCATCGAGTCGGTTCTGACTCATAGCGACACTGCACAGGGTTTCCCAGGAGCAGCTAGCAGCTGTTTAGTTTGAACTGCTGACCTTATGGTTCAAACCGACCTTGAGGTCTAGTGCTTATGCTATGGCACCACCGATAAGCAATACTTTTTAATTTACCTACACTGTGTTGTTGTTGTTACTAAGTGCCGTCAAGTCGGTTCCGACCCATGGCGACCCAGAATAGGGTTTCCGAGGGCTGACTGGTGAGCTTGAACAACCGACTTTACAGTTCAAAGGGCTCTGCAGTCTGGCACATTAACCCACAGTGCCACACCAGGACTCCTTACTTCCTGACTTACCTCCAAACATACCAGGAAAACATCCAGAAAAAATTAATACAATTAGAGAAGAGTTCTGTGCATTGATGTATTTCCAACTTGGCACACACAATATTAAATTAGTTATACTTGTCTTAGTCAAAGTAGACCAAGCTTTCTAAGAACAAACCTGCAACCTGACAGTTAAACCTTAGAATTGTCTTAAAAAGTAACTCATTGTGAAAAGAAACCACAGCACAGGGTTTTGTCAAAGGAAGAGGTTATTATTAGAAGATTTGGAAGAGTGAGAATATTAATATTTTAATAGAGCAGTGTCGAAAATAGGCCCAAAGCAAAGAAGGGCCGTGTATAAACGTCAGCATCTGGTCTAGAATACAAAGTAAACCCAGATGTGAAATGCTGTAAACAGATACCCCTCTCATCTAAAGCTCTGCACTTGGGTTGGAAACTGAAGCTGTTTCTCTCTGTCAAAGTGACTTATACTCTCCTGATAAGAATGGGAAGCTTTAATTTTACTGCTACTGCTATGGTTTCATACAGGAAAGTTTTTGATTTGAGGGGAACAGGCTTTTAAGTAAGAAAGCACTATACACTTTACTACAGTATGACCTTGGGAAATTTCTAGTAACTTAAAGGTGTCTTTAAGTGTGTCTGTTATATCAGACACTAGTAGGGCAGATTTTTAAGCCTTTGGCCACAACTTTTATGTTCTTACGCTGATTCCTCTAGTGAGCTTATAAATAAACATCAACTACCAAGTGTACAACTTCTTCTTTGTATCACTGGGTTTTCTGGTTTATTTTGGTTTTGTCTTATGCTATACAGAGAAAGCAATGGTTCTCAATCCCAGCTACATTTCAGTTCATCAGATCTGGAGTCATCTGCATTTTGTTTTTAATTCACAAGGTAATTCAGATGCAGTCTAGACTATAAGCCACAGAGCAAGAGAACTAAAAAGGATTAGTTATGACACACAAGGAAGAAAGTCAATCTGGCAATAAATTATGATGGGCTTTATGTTATGTTAAAGAGCCTGGAATTGATTCTGTAAGTCAGTGGTTTTCAAGGTTCTTGTGTATTAGTCTCAATTCACCTAGCTTAAGAACCTAGTATCAACATTGGGTTGCGAACCAAAAAGTTAATGGTTCAAACTCACCAGCTGCTCTATGAAATAAAGATGAGGTTGTCTGTTTCCAAAAACTTTTACAGCCTCAGAAATCCTATGGAACAGTTCCCCTCTGTTCTGTATGTAGGTCATTGTGAATAGGAAGCAACTCAACAGCAGTAGGTTTTGGGTCACCTAGCTGGCTGTTCACTCTTCCTATTTTCTAGCCCTGCATTACCAGTTATTCTTATTTCTTGCATTCTCCCCTCCTTGTCAAGCAGAGCTTCAAACTGGATCACCCTGGCTTCTTGTTCTCTGTTGTGAATTTGCCTTTCAGCTACACTGAATCAAAACCTACACATTTCAACAATATCTCCAGGTGACAATAGCTTTTTGAGTAAGGCCACTGAACATCCTATTGAGCACATCTTTCATGAAAGAAAGTAACTATGGAACTTATGGCATATTGAAAAATTCATGGTGTGTATATGTTTTAGTGAAACGGAAATATTTTTTTACTAACCAGGCAGAGTGCCAGACTGGAGGGCCCAAGAGGGTCTTAGAATTAGATAGTCAAAGGAATTCATATATCAATCAAAACACAGTGTCTTTGATTCAGGGTTAAGTACCCTGGTGTGGTGCTGTGGGTTAATGTGCCAGACTGCAAAGCCATTTGAAGGTTGGAGATTCAAAATGACTTTGTAATTCAGCACATTAACCCATAGCACAATTTCATAAATAAACAAAAAGAAACCCATTGTGATGGAATTGATTCCAACTCATGGAGAATCTATGTATTAAACAATAGAACTGAGTTGCATATGGTTTTCTTGGCTGTAATCTTTATGGAAACAGACAGCCAATCAAACTTTTGGTTAGCAGCTGAGCACAAACCATTTGTGCCAACCACAGACCTCAAGGTCCCATAATTTATTTACATACATACTTTTTAGTATCATCAGTGGGGATAAGAATAGTTCACACAAGCAAGCAAAACTTTAAAAAGCTAAATTAAAGCTATTCAGATCTTAAAATTTATCAAAGGGAAATTTTTAATACACTTAACATATTCAAATCAGTCTTCATTTATAAGCCCATCAATTTTGTTTTTTCTTTCAAATATATGATAGAAAGACTATATGGTATGTGCCCTGAATACATAGTTCTTGTCCCCAAGGAAATACTGCCTGCAAGAGGGAGAAAAACTTAACAAGTAATAGCAATAAGCTGTTAAGGGTATAGAGGAAACACAAAAGAGGCAACAGTTTTAAGTAGGAGAGGATCCAAAAAAGGCTATCCTCAATAGATGACACAAACTAAACACCAACTGATTAATGTGTGTCTGTTTGTATGTCCTAGGTGAATAGAGATTGGCTTTCAGGACATTCTGGTCAGAGAGAATACTTTAGACTACATTAAAAGAGAAAAGATAAATGAGAGGAAGCGTCTTCCAAGTTGATCAAGCCAAACACTGTTCAAAAAAATATTAATGAGCTTCAAATTGACAAATAAGTATAATTTTTAATTATCTAATAGTCACATTAGAAAAGTAAAAGACTTGCAAGTGGCAATAAAAGGCAGAACAACAGAAGAAGGAGAGTTAAGAATAGGAGGAGGCTATAGAATGGAGTGCTGGTGTGGTGCTGTGGGTTAATGTGCTAGACTGCAAAGTCAGTTTGAACTGCAAGGTTGATGGTTCAAGCTCACCAGTCACTCCTTGGAAACCCTCTAGAGGGTCGCTATGGGTCGGAACTGACTCAATGGCATTTAACAACATAGAATGTGTGGCTCCATGAACAACTGCTTCCTCTGCCAGGAGGAACTGGATGTTCAAAGCTACCATTATCAAATGTTTTGATCATATTCCACAGAAGAATGGAAAAGGGGGGAAATGTAGAACAGACACTTCAAATTCTCATGTTCTCTAGACTTTCTGGATCTATGTAGGGTGGGAAAACCGCTAAAACTATTGACCTGAAAAAAATCTTTAAACCTTAACAAAATATACAACTGAAGTCTTCTTAAAACCAAACAATTTAGCTTAAATAATACAAAAGATCTGCCTTAATTAAATACTGCGTTAGTTGCTTTAAGAAATACAAATGGATGGTTTTAACAAACAGAAATTTATTTCCTCACAGTTTAGGAGGCTAGAAGCCTGATTTTAGAACTGTGTTCTAAGGAGGCTTCCTGATTTCTTGGAGATTTCTATGCGTTTTGGCTCTATCTTACCCAATCTCTGGATCACTGATTTAATTTCTTTTAAATTCAAAAGAAATCAACCCAAGACACATCCTAAGCTGATCCTATGTCTTATTAACATTTCAAACACAACCTATGCCAGAATGGAAATACAAGTTAGGATTTAAACACAAAACTTCCATTTTTCCATTAACTTTTTTAAGTCCAATGTATATTTTTAAGGAGCACTGGTAGCTTAGTGGTTACAAATCAGGCTGCTAACCTCAAGGTCCACAGTACGAAACTACAAGACTTTCTGTGGGAGAAAGATGAGGCTTTCTGCTCCCGTAAAGACTTACAGCCTCGGACACCCTGTGCAGAGTCACTATGAGTCGGAACTGACTCTATGGTACTTAATAACAATGTATATTCTTGAGAGATACAATTTAATCCATAATAAGCATTATATTATTTTAAGAACTATCTATGTGGATTCAAATGAACAACAGCAAATCAGAAGATTAGACCTAAGGGGCATGAGTTTATATAAATGAAGGAAGAAACTCAGAAAAAGAAAGAATGGTTGCACAAAGAATGTAATCAATATGACTAAATTATACACTTGTTGTTGTTAAGTGCCGTTGAGTCGGTTCCGACCCATAGCGAGCCTGTACAGGGTTTCTGAGGGTGTAAATCTTTACGGGAGTAGAAAGCCTCATCTTTCTCCTGCGGAGCAGCTGGTAGTTTCGAACCACTGACCTTAAGGTTTGCAGCCCGATTCGTAACCACTACGCTACCAGAGCTCCTTAAATTACATGCTACCCATGTAAAATTAATCACTATGAATTTTAAATTCATAGCACATTTCAACTGGAACCAACTACATTTCAGGCAACATGTGACTTGTGGACAGCACAGTTCCAAACAGTTCAGTATGACTGGTGCATAGAATGTGAAAGGACTATACAGCAGGAGAAAAGTAATATCACACACCAGATCTCATATTATTAAGATTTCTGATAAGAAAAGTACCTTTTACAATAAAAAAAAGTAAGAAGGGTAGTAATAAAATTTGAAATCTGGGTGGTAATAAAATATTTGGAAATGGATACTGTTGAGTTTTATAATAAGGTAAATACAATTAATGTCACTGAACTATACATGTCAATACTGAAATGTTTTGTGACATCGATTTCATTACAGAAAACATTTTTTTAAATTAATAATTTGTTTGGTTCAGATCCAAGAGACCCTATGTACAACAGAATTAAACACTTATAGACTTCTTAGAAGAGCATTAGCTACACTTCAGAGCTGCCTCCTCCTTCAGACCATGATGATGTAAATAAAACAAAATTTTCAGGATGCTCATTTACTGATGAGTACAAAACTCAAAATGAGAAGAAACAGCTGCAAAACATTAATAATCGGAATATAGTAAGTACTAAGTATTAATCTGGAGTCCTAGTGTGGTGCTGTGGGTTCATGCGCTGGACTGCAAATTCATTTGAATCACAAGGTCGGTGGTCGAAGCTCACCAATCACTCCTTGGAAACCCTATACAGGGTTACTATGGGTCGTAATCGACTCTACAGCACTTAACAACAGGTATTAATCGAGGTAAATTTTCATTTTGAAAATTTTCAAAAATGAAATTGAACTGAGAAAAACTGATGTCCTAAGCATTAGTGAGGTGAAATGGACTGGTATTGACAATTTTGAATCTGACAACCATGTGGCTTACTATGCCAGAAAACAACAAATTCAAAAACAATGTTCTACCATACATCATCAAAAAGAGCATTTCAAGGTCTAACGTGTAGTACAACATTGTCTGTGATAGGATAATATCCATACACCTACAAGGAAGACCTTTTAATAACCCAATTATTCAAATTTATGCACCAGCCACCAAAGTCAGTGATGATGAAATTGAAGAATTCTAACAATTTCTTCAGTTTGAAATTGATCAGGCACTTAAGATGTACTAATAATTACTGAAGAAAGGATCAGTAGTTGGAAAAGATGGCTTTGGTGATAGAACTGATGCTGGGGATAACATGACAGAATTTTGCAAGACCAACAACTTACTCATTGCAAATAATTTTTTAAACATAAAAGCAATTATATACATGGACCTGTACCAGATGGAACAAACAGGAATTAAATAGGCTATTTCTGTAAGAAGAAACAGTGTAAAAGCTTTGCATCATCAGCAAAAATAAGGCCAGGGGCTGACTGTGGACTAGACCATCAATTGCTCATATGCAAGTTCAGGCCAAAGCAAAATGAAAACAAGTCCACAAAAGCCAAAGTATAACCCAGAGTATATCCCATGTGAATTTAAAGACCATCTCAAAAACAGAAGCAATGCATTAGACACTAATGAATAAAGACCAGAAGAGTTGTGGATAACATCAAGAACATCATGCAGGAACAAAGCAAAAGGTCATAAAGATAAGAAAGGAGGAAAAGACCAAAATGGATGTCAGAAGAGAGCACTCCAATGTAGACACTCTAAAGTGAATAGAAGAAAAGTAAGAGTTCAACAAAAGACTTCAAAGGGTAGCTTGAGAAGACAAAGTCAAATATTATGACGAAATTTGCAAAGACTTGTTAAAAAGTATAAAGAAAAAGAAAAACATCCTCAACATTTTTAAAGATGAAATGAAGAAAAAAATCAAGCCTTGACTTGCAATATTAAAGGATTCTTTGGGGGAAACAGAGTCCTGATGTGGTGCTATACAATAAGCATATTGGACTACTAACCACAAGATTTGTGGTTAAAATATACCAGTTGCTCTTCAGAAACCCTATACAAACAGGTGACTAGCAGTGAGAACTGACTCGACAACTCTTAACAACAACATGGGCAAAATAATGAATGAGATGAAAGCATCAAAAGATAGAAGGGACAGAGTCACCACATCAAAAGGAAACGGTCCATATACAACCATTTCAAGAGATTACATGACCAAGAGATGATGGTACTGAAGAAGTCCAAAATACACTGGTGAAAAACAAGGCTCCAAGAACTGACAGAATACAAACTGCCATCCTTCAACAAACTGATGCAGTACTGGAGGTACTCATTTATGTAAGCCAAGAAATTTGGAAAACAGATACCTGACCAACCGAATAGAAGGGATCCACATTCCAAAGAAAGGGGACCCAACAGAAAATGGAAATCACCCAACAATATCATTAATATCATATTGTAAAATTTTGTTTATGGTAATTAAAAAGTGGACAAAATTATAAGCCAGACTCAGAAGAGGACATGGAATGAGGAATATTATTGCTGATGTCAGATGGATCTTGGCTGACAGCAAGACAATACCAGAAAGATGTTTGCTTGCGCTTTTTTGACTATGCAAAGGCTTTCTACTGTTTGGTTCATGACAAGCTATGAATAACATTGCGAAGAATGGGTATTCCAGAACTCTTCATTGTGTTTATGAAGAGCCTACAGACCAAGAGACAGTCATTCAATTAGAACAAGGAGATACTAAACGGTTTAAAATCATGAAAGGTGTGCGCTACGGTTATATTCTTTCACTCTATTCAATCTGTACACTTAGCAAGTAACCCGAGAAGCTGGATTATATGAAGAACATGGCAAAAGGAATAGATGAAGACTCATTAGCAACCTGCAATAAGCAGATGATACAACCTTGCTTGCTGAAAGTGTAGAGGACTTAAAATACTGATGAAAATCAAAGACTACAGTCTTCAGTATGGATTGCAACTAAATCTACAGAAAATGAAAATCCTCATAAATGGGTCATTAAGTAGTATGATAAATGAGGAAAAGACTAAAGTTGTCAAACTTCATGACTCACGGAAGCAGCAGTCATGATGATGACGTATTACATATACAAATCTGCTACACAAGTTTTCAAGAGCAGTTAACAGTTTGAGGCCTAAGGTATGCATTTTCTGAGCCAAGCTATAGATTTTCAATTGCCTCATATGTAAATGAAAAGTACACAATGACTAAGGAAGGATGTCAAAGAATTCATGGATTTAAATTAAGGTACTGGAGAAGACTATTAAAAGCACAGTGGACTGCCAGGAGGAAAAACAAATCTGTGTTGGAATACTTACAGCCAGAATGATCCTTAGAGACTAGAACTACAGATTTCAACTCTCATATTTCCGACATGTTATAAGGGGGAACAGTCCTTGGACACCATGCTTGGAGGGTCAGCAAAAAAGGATGAAGACTCTCAATGAGACGGACTGACACAGTGGCAGCAGCAATGAGCTGATATATAACAATCATTGTGAGGCTGGCACAGAACCCTAGTGTTTCATTATGTTTATATAGGGTCACTATGAGTAAGAATTGATTTGCCAGCACCTAACAACTAACAACAACAAGAACAGTAGGAGAGACAAGCTAGCACATAATATATTAAGGAAAAGGAGAGTTAATGAGGATACATTTTTAAATGATGGATTGATATAATGAATCCATTTATTAATAGTCATTAATAAATAGTCAAATACTCAATTCCTTTCATTTTCATTTTTTCTCAAAAAGCAGAACTTACTCTCAGGTGTCGATTTTCTTCTGACAGTTTCATCATTTCTCCCTGAAGTCTTTTACACTCTTCCATTAGTTTTCTTGTTTCAGTGTCATTGAGTGAAACACTATGCGGTTTTGGCATGGGTCCATCTTGTTTAGATGCATTCAGTGGAGCAGCTTTGCTAGGTTCCATATCATTCTGTATTATAAAGATATTGGAATGCTTACACAAATAAAATTTAAAATTCCATATCCTGCTAGTCCTAAAGAAATGATTTCAATGAAACACAGTTTTCAATTACATTTATAAAAACTTAAAAATAAAAAAATAGAACCAAACACATGGCCATCTGTGAATTATTTTTTAAAAAGCCTAAATCAATATAGGAGTCCTGGTGTTGCGCTGTGGGTTAATGCGCCAGACTGCAAAGCCGTTTGAACTGCAAGGTCGGTGGTTCAAGCTCACCAGATGCTCCTCGGAAATACTCTACAGGGTATCTATGGGTTAGAACCGACTTGATAGCACTTCACAACAACAACAAAAATCAATAAAAGTAGTTAGGATAGGTAAGATAAGCAGCCTACCCTCCTTAACTCCCATAACCCTCTGCACTTATTTCTACCATAACTTTTATCATATATTCTAATAATTTATTTTTTAATTTCTCTACTAAATAGGCTGGGAGAGAGCAAGAAATATTTCTTATAATTCTTTGTCATTTACCACTAACCGAGTACATTGATCAACTGTAGTAATTCAATAAAAGATTAATCACTGAACCCAATCAAAATCCAAATATGAAGATCATTTTTTGTGCTGATTCTCAAGTTCCAGAATTGGTAAAATGAAATTAGGTATTATTTAAGGACAAACCTTTAAAAGAAAACCTAACTTCTAATGAGAAAAAAATAACTGATGGATATATACACTGATGGAGAAAATGAATAAAAACATAAATAATGGCAAAGGAGAAAAGTGAAGAAAACTGTGATCTCCCACTTGAAATAAAAATGAGTCCGTAAAATTATTCTTTATTCTGCTATCATTTACACCATCACAACCCGTAACAGTATTAGTGCTGTCATTGAAATTTCACAGTACTGCTGCTGCTGTTAAGTGCTGTCCAGTCAGTTCTGACTCTGTATGGGGTTTCTGGTGGGTTTGAACTGCCAACCTTGTGGTTCCCAGTACAGTGCTGATCCTACAGCACCACACCAGGGGTCCACAGTACTCATTAATAGGATTTAATTACAAACTGCACACCTATATCATTTCAGCTGCCAAATTTATATGAAATGTAAATAAAATGTTCAAGGAACAAGACTAGTATGTCTTATGAAGGGAATGTGATTTGATCAGTCTGCAAAAAAATCCATGTAAAAAAACACTCAGAAAGTTTTTTGTTGTGGTGGTAAGGTGCCATCGAGTAGGTACAGAATCATAGCAACCCTATGTAAAACAGAAGGAAATACTGCCCGGTCCTCAGCCAACCTCAAAATTGTTGTCATGCCTAAGCCCACTGATGCTGCCACTTTGCCAATCCATCTCACTGGGTGTCTTCCTCTTTTTCTCTGATCCCACACCTTACCAAACATGATATCCTTCTTCAGCGACTGGTCCCTCCTGACAACATGTCCAAAGTATGAGAGACTAAGTCTGGCCACACTACCCTCCCAGGAGCACTCTGGCTACACTTCTTCCAACACAGATCTGTTGGTTCTTTTGGCAGCCCACAACACCTTCAATATTCTCCCCCAATACCATAACTCAAAAGCATCACTTCTTCTACAGTGTTCCTTATTCACTGTCCAGCTTTCACATACATATGAGGTTACTGAAATGTGTCGGGTGCACCTTAGTCCGCAAGCTGACATCTTTGATCTTCAACACTTTTAAGAAGGTCTTGTGCAGCAGATTTGCCTAATGCAATATGTCATTTTGTTTCTTGATTGCTGCTTCCATGAGAGTTGATAGTTTATCCAAGAATGAAGTCCTTGAAAACTACAATCTTTTCTTCATTGAGAAGAATGTTGTTTATTGGTCCAGTGGTGAGGATTTTTGTTTTCTTTACATTGAGATGTAATCCATACCGAAGGCTGTGTTCTTTGATCTTCATCAGTAAATATTTTAAGTCCTCTTCACTTTCAGCAAGCAAGGTTGTATCATCTGCATATCGCACATTGTTAATGAGTCTTCCTCCAATCCTGAAGCCATGTTTTTCTTCATATAACCCAGCTTCTCGGATTATTCAGCATACAGGTTGAATAAGTATGGTGAAAGAATACAACCTTGTCACACCTTTCTTAATTTGAAACCATTCAGTGTTCCTATGTTCTGTTCGAACAAATGCCTCTTGGTTCAGGTACAGGTTCCTCATGAGCATAATAAAGTGTTCAGGAATACTCATACTTCGCAATGTTGTCCACAGCTTGTCATGATCCATACATCGAAAACCTTTGCGTAGTCAATAAAGCACAGGTAAACATCTTTCTGATATTCTGTTTCAGCCAAGATCCATCAAACATCAGCAATGATATCCCTTGTTCCACGGCCTCTTCTGAATCCCGCTTGAACCTCTGGAAGTACTCTGTCAATGTATGTTTGCAGCTGTTTCTGTATTACCTTTAGCAAAGCTTTACTCGCATGGGTTATCAACGATATTGTCCGGTGATTTTCACATTCCACTGGGTCAACTCTCTTTGGAATGGACACCAATATGGATCTCTTCCAATTAAAGCCAGATAGTTGTCTTCCAAATTTCTTGGCAGAGATGAGTGAGTGCCTCCTGTGTTGCCTCACTTTCTTGAAAGATTTCAGTTTTTACTACATCAATTCCTGGAACTTTGTTCTTTGCCAATTCCCTCAATGCACCTTGGACTTCTTCCTTCAGTATCACTGGCTCTTGATCATATACTACTTCTTGAAACAGTTGAACATCAACCATTTCCTTTTGGTACAGTGATTCTGTGTATTCCATCCTTCTTCTTTTGATGCTCTCTGCATCATTCAATAATTTGCCCAGAGAATCCTTCAATAGTGAAAAGTAGAGGCTTGAATTTTTAACGTAGTGGTTACAAATCAGGCTGCTAACTTCAGGGTCAGCAGTTCAAAACTACCAGTTGTTCTGCAGGAGAAAGATGAGGCTTTCTGCCCCCGTAAAGATTTACAGCCTCAGAAACCCCGTATAGGGTCGCTCACTATGAGTAGGAACCAACTCCATGACACATAACCACCACTCACAAGGTTTAAACACACAAAAATGTGTACATTTGATCTGTCTACAATTAAATTCTTACATTTTTCTTCAGAAGCTTCATGGCTAGGAAGGCTTATTCCAATTTCCTTCTTTGGATTTCACTCTTGCTAGCTTTTTGTCATTTATTTTAATATATCCTTGCCCCCATCAATCCCACTTTTATCTATTATCAAAAATCTGTTTCTGTTAGGTTTTGCTCTCTATTTCTATTCTTTTAATAGCAATTAGAAATAATTTCAAATGATTTTTCAAGTGTGTTTACAGTCCACAATTTAAACTACCATTTGTGAAAACGATGGTGGTACTTTGCCTTCCTCTCCAACGAACACAACAGTTGTCAATATGGCAACTGAGGAGATTATAGGTTTGGGTTAAAAACTGGGGGAAAAATCTTACTCATATTAGAAAGTTGCCTAAGAAAGTTCTTCATAACTGGTGTTTTATTTATTTATTTATTTATTTATTTATTTATTTATTTATTTATTTATTTATTTTAATTCTAGAAAACTTAGAATTATGAGGGGAGATGAGAGAACATTACCTCCCTTGTCTCATCATCCTGACAGAAGTATGGTCGTGTTATTTTTTATATACATATTTTACATAACTAAGTCACATGCATTACACTTTCATCTTGCTTTATTCCTTACATGCACATCTTTTAATTATCGTTTTAAATGACACAGTATCATTAAAAATCTTTTACCTTAATACGGTAACTTAAACATTTCATTCTTGTTAAATAGACACTTGAAGTAACATCCAACTCTGGGATTTTAAATAAGCATGTCAATAATTATCTTCTTATAGTAGTAGAATAAGAATTTTTCTTTTTTATTGAAATTTTTCTTAATGTTTTATGTCACTAACAATAAAGGAGGAAGAAATGACATAACCAACTGGGTGGAGTACCAGCATAATACTAGAATGTGAAGATGGTGGTGAGCTTTCACTTCAAAAGTGAGCCAATTAAAGCCATGAAGTAAGTTACACCAGTAAGATTGTATTACATACTGTCTAGGCCCCCTACAATCCAGTCAACACACTGGGCAGATGCAAAGAACTCTTATGTATTTATTCAAATTTGAAAGAATGAGCATATACAGCCTAATTTAAGGAGTCCAAAAGGGAGAGAGAGAGAGGGAATGCTGAGTCATTCATATAGTAACAATCTCAAGAGCCTAATGGGCAACACTTAGGCAGGTGTAATTTTAAGTATATGTTCCATTAAGCGAGGTTTGGTGCCAAGAAAACAGCTTGTTCCTTGAGAGTTGCTTCAGACTGATCTAGAAAGAGGAAACTGGAGAACCTTGAAGCAAGCAAACTAAAGGGATTCAACATGTTGTGACTCATAGTAAACTGATGAATAAGTAATATACATTAACATATTTAACACTGTAACTTAGAATAAGCTGAAAGTTAAAGCCAGTGGTATCAATAAAGATGAATATAGCATATCTTGGACATTTTCCACCTTATATTATTTAGTCTATCTGCTGTAACCCCTCTCTGAGTTTAAATTACTTGTTTATTCTTTTTCAACAACCAACAGAATTTTAATTCCAATATTCCTACTAGAGTCATTTATAAAAAGAGGGAGCTAAGGATTATAAATAGAAGGGGAAGGATAAAATACAAGGCAGAGGAGGATTTTTACAGACTTGTGACTTTACGTTGTTGTTGTCGTTAAGTGCCGTCAAGTTGGTTCGAACCCATAGCGACCCTGTATAGGGTTTCCACGGAGCAGCTGGTGAGCTTGAACCTCCAACCTTGTAATTCAAACAGCTTTGCAGTCTGGCGCATTAACCCACAGCGCCACACCAAGACTCATGTGACTTTATGAGTAGGGCTGTGTATTTAAAATAAAGAAACTATTGCCATTGAGTCAATTCCAATAAGCTAAAGCCAAGATCTATTATATTCAATTATGAGGTACCTAGTGAATTAAAGATGGTATTTGAATACCAAGGTTACTCAAATATTGTGTCCACTCCAAGCAACCAATTTACTTGGATTCTCTAGGTCTATGATTCTCAGAAGTTAACATCACATCACAAAAATCAAAACAGTATCGGATACATAGATGTCAGATTTGTTTTTAAGCCTCAGTATATAGGATTATCTGCAAGACCAAAGCAAAATATAAAGAATCTATGAAAACTGAGGGCTTCTTTAAAGTTTCCAGTAAACAAAAAATAGTAATGGGAATCATACAGCACCCATTCAACACCAAAAAGTCCTCTTTATTGATGTGTTTTCATTTTACTTGACTGTCAACACACACATCCACCCCCACCTTACACACAATATTAGCAAGCTCAATTATGACTTAAAGTTCTTTAGAATTTTAACCATAAATTCTATACTGGGTCATTAAAAAAAGCCATCTCTGGTAGCATAGTGGTTACGAATTGGGCTGCAAACCTCAAGGTTAGCAGTTCCAAACTACCAGCTGTTCCACAGGAGAAAGATGAGGCTTTCTGCTCCCATAAAGATTTAAAGCCTTGGAAACCCTGTACAGGGTCGCTATGAGTTGGAATTGATGGCACAGCATATAACCACCACCACCAATGTTAACAATTAAGAAGTTACTATATATTTATATTTGATAACAAGATATAAACTAATAATTTCATATATCTCTTTTTATATAAACATGTGTACTTGTCTTGAAGACCAATGTTTTCCAGTTCGACTTTACTGCTATCTATACAGGCTATCCTGCTTAAATAAGCTTCAAAGCTGCCTAGTGGTGCATTAGAAAACTCTTTCAGAGTATGTTCCCAACATCTCAGTGACAAGTTCATAATAATGTTCACACATCTTTCCTGTGTAATGATATCAAGGGTTGAACTGTTTGTTTGGGGGAGGGGTGGAACACAATAGTTTACTTGCTTGCTTTTTAAAGTGCTGTGTGACTCTAATTTGAAACATAAATGAAAATTTCAATTCCATCTACTTAATATTTCATATAACAAACTTATAATACCACTTAGTTTCAAGGTATCTATATTAACTTTTGTTTCAATCAAGTAGTACTAGAAGATTCCTAAGTCTGTTAACTCCCTATGACAAACCTTCTGTTTCTCCTGTATGAACACATTGAGTCCCCTGGGGTCATTCTTCATGTTATAACTGGCAGGCGTTACAACTGTGTTGTTGATGCTGCTCACTGAAGTGATAGCCATAGCAGTCCCTGGTGGAGTTATACCCTAAGGTGGCATGGGAAACATATTCTCAGATTCACACCAAATTCTGATTTCTCCTGTATGATGCTGGGAATGACTAACACACAAAGCATTAGGCTATACAACATTTACACTTTATTCTATTAAAACTGTGCTTTGCATTAAAAATAACACTAATAAATAATATTGTTGTTGTTAAGTGCCATCGAGTCGGTGCGACCCATAGCAACACTGTATAGGGTTTCCAAATAACAGCTCTCTGAAAAAAAAAAAGATACAAATTTCTGACCTATTATATTATTTCTCAAAAAAACTAGTTATGATCAACTTGTATTACTCAATTACTAAATTTATATACTTTCTTAAATTATGCTATCCTCATGTACTTTATATTCTATAGAGTACTTTCTAGCTCCTTGTGTCACATAATGCTGTCACTGAACACTTAACATCAAAAGGCAATCTTTTCATGTTTTCTTACTCTTGAAAACACTTAATTGGCATACTCATTTTAAGTTAAATAAAATTTCCCTTTACAATAAAAAATAATTATGTATAAGCCTCTATTGTACTCAATAACACCCCCAGTATTGTTGTTGTTGTCAGGTGCCATCGAGTCGGAACCGACTCATAGCGACTCCATGCACAGCAGAACGAAACAATGTTCGATCCTGGGCCAACCTCACCACCGCTGCCACCCCCGAGTCCATCAATGATGCCACCTGGCCGATCCATCTCGTTGGAGGTCTTCCTCTTTTTCTCTGACCCTCCACCCTACCCAGCATGACATCCTTCTCCAACGATTGTTTCCTCCGGACTACATGTCCAAAGTAGGAGAGACGAAGCTTAGCCATCCTGGCCTCCAAGGAGCACTCTGGCTGCACTTCTTCCAAAACAGATCTATTGGTTCTTTTGGCAGTCCATACCCCCAGTATACACACACATAAAACACATACCTCACAAGATCAGTAACCAAATTTAAAGATTCATAAAACACTGATATACCATTATCTCTATAGTTCTCTTTAACAATCTTCATTAAACAGATAAAATATTACTCCATCTTAATAACGCATATTTCTCAACAAAAGAATAATGTGTGTTTAATCATATAATGATGTCTTTATACCTATGATCACTGAAATTGTTTTTCCTTAAGACAAATTAGTATTTTTTTTTTTTTCCTAGAAAATGTATCATCAAATGTTAGAGGGTGTGCTTACATTTAAGAAATTTGGAAAATGTCTAGTTGGAAACCTCAAAATAAACCAAGTGTATGTATGTATGTGTATATATATATATATATATATATATATATATATATATACACACACATACATAACTGAGTAAGTCATTAAAAAACAGAAATAACCATTAAAACCACATTCAATCCTTAAAGAACACTACCACTAACTAGACATAAGATTTCATAATTTGTTGTTCTTAAGTGCCTTCAAGTCAGTTCCAATTCATAGCAACCCTATATAGGGTTTCCAAGGAGCAGTTGATGAATTTCAACCACTGACCTTGCAGTTCGAACTGACCTTGGGGTCCAGTGCATTATCCCACAGCGCCACACCAAATTTCATAATACAGAGTTGATAATCAATGAGAAACAAAACTAGAGGACCTATTTCGCAAAATAGGAAAGTCAATAGTTAATCATCTACTTCCATTTATTAACCACCCAAGGAGCATATTGAATGGTTCTCAGTACTAGCAATGAAAATAACTAAAGACGTTGTTGTTGTTGTTAAGTACCATGGAGTTGGTTCCAACTCACAGTGACCCTGCACAGGGTTTCCGAGGCTGTAAATCTTTACGGGAGCAGAAAGCCTCATCTTTCTCCTGCGGTAGTTTCGAACTGCCAACCTTGAGGTTAGCAGCCCAACTCGTAACCACTAACGCTACCAGAGCTGTCATTAATAAATTAAATTATTCTTAATCAGACATGCTATTCTGTAGAACTAGAGTTAACTGCACTTTTTAACGTGCTTAAGGACAATGTAAGTTTATACAACTGTTAACAATTATAAGAGCAGCTTCTTTTATTCAAAGACAAAAAGGTTTCTGATCTAAGACATAAAGCTGAGAGCTATTTCCTTAAAAGAGGCACACTATAATGATGGTTTAAATCAATTAGGTGTTTAATCATTAAAAAACAAAAAAAGGACCTACCACCACCAAGAAAGAAGAGTCACGAGCAGAGTGTCTTTGCACTGTGAACCTCCTAGAACCTTGGCAAGATTAATGCCAAGACACATGGAGATCTCCACAGGGCGCCAAATCCACAAATACTGAAATGACAAAAATCTCTCCTCAAAGCTGACAAAGAGAAAGTTTTATTTAGACTGGCACTCTAAAATTTGAACTTCTAGCCTCCTAGACTGTGAGAAAAAATGTGTTAAAGGAAAAAAAAATAAAGACTTCATTAAGGTGTAACACTCAAATCATTTTACTTCTAAAGCTTATGCCTTTCTTACCCTACAAGATGACAACAAAACTTCAATCATCTTACTTACATTACTAAGAATCAAGGCACTAAAAAGCATAAACATATCAACAAAATATTAATAACCTTTTTCTACTGCTATCAACTGTGCAAATGCTCATGAACTAATTGTTGCTGTGTGCCATCAAGCTGGTTCCGATTAATAGCAACCCTGTATAGGATTTCTGAGGAGCAGGTGGTGGGTTTGAACCGCTGACCTTGCAGTTAAAATAGCACAATTTAAAAAGAGCTATAAGACAGAATCGACTTTACAGCACTTAACAACACTAGAGTTCCAGTTCATACATGCTCAGGTTTATTACAAAAAAAACCCTGTGTTTTAGTATGTCTGATATCAGTGGATAACTGCAGACAAGTTCTCTCAGAAATATATGTGTCTTAGCCTCATTAGGGTGCTGGAGTCCTAGTGTGGTGTTGTGGGCTAATGCGTCAGCCTGCAAAGTCATTTGAACTACAAAGTTGGTGGTTCAAGCTCACCAGCTGCCCCTTGGAAACCCTATATGGGGTTGCTATGGGTCAGAGTCAAGTTGACGGCACTTATCAACAACAACAGCATTAGGGTGCTTTCCAAAAAAATAAGAAGGTCCAATCAATGCATTGACTTCTGAGCAGATCTGCTGGGTCAGTTAAATTCAAGGCAGCGAGGTCTGCTCAGAAGCTTATGGAGACTGTTGTGGGGTTTTGTTGTTTTGTTTTTTAATGGATCCCCAAAGGGCTCTATCTTGATAGATTTTCTCGAAAGGAGAGGATGATCATGGGTGTTTATTAAGACCTTTTTCAAAACAGGAAAACTGAAAACTGCACTGGTGAGAAAAAAGCCAGGAAAATTGCACCCCAAATGTTTTTTTCCATCACAATAATGTCCTGTTGATCATCCTATGAAAATCTTGTTGATAAACCTCACCCCATCTACCCAGCAGCCCTGAACTTGCCCTCTTTTGTTCCCCAAACTCGAAAGACGTATACAGACCTAGACTGAGGATATGCTAAGACACAAGAAGCTTCACATTCACATTTTTCATTAATAAAGATTTCTATTATATTGCAACAATACTTTTTGATCATATATGTTATCAAATTGTCAACAGTAACTTCAAAGATTAGATGGGAACCTTAGCACACAATGAGTTTATGAAAAAGAGGGAAGAATGACTCAGAAAAGTTGAGTGAGAATGGCTACACAACTTAAAACATAATGTCACTAAATTAATTGTAGAAACTGTGGAATTGGTTTATATTTTGCTGTGTATATTCTCAATAAGAAAATAAATTTTAGCTTGCCAAACCCAGAGTGCTTACTATCTTGAGCATTGATTGTACTCTTATAAAGTATTATCTATGGAAGTTTAAACTACACACAAAGGTACTAGGATTTTCAAGCACTTTTATCAATTTCATCTGTAAATCATACTGAACTATCAACAAGGTCTTATTACCATATGAATTATTATGAAAGAGGTATTTCATATAGCTTTAAAAGATTATATCCGTTTTAATAAAACAAGTAAACAAAATGTTGACACGTTTCATACTAATAAAGACTTAAGATTTGGTACTTTAACGTTTCATATCTTCTTTAAAGGATGGGATACAGCATTAAATTGATTACTTGACCAAAAAAAAAATTACATACTCAACTAAACTCACATGGATATGATCTGAAGCAAGGTTGAAATGATTTTTTTTTTTAAACAGCTCTCAGTAACTAACAAGTCTTATAGAATCTTCAGGTTAATAGCACAAAAAAATGCAGGCAAAAATGGTATCTCCCAAAGTGTATTTTACAAAACAGATACTATATTAAATTAAAAAAAAAGAAAGAAAGAAATGAAGTTACATTAAATTAAAAAAGAAATGCCTGGTCAAACATTTCATTACTATTTGTCTTCTCAGAACCTATTATATGTAAATATGTTACAGAAAACATGACATCATAGTCTTTTTCAAAATCCATTTGAACATAGTCCACAAAACAATGTTCTACATCTGACTTTGGTGGGTAGTGTCTGGGATCATAAAAGCTCATGAGCTACCATCAAGGTGCAGCTAATGGCCTCCCATATGCGGAAGAAAGAAGAGCAAGAAGAACTGAAGATACTTGGAATCAATTAGTTCTATGGAATAATGAACATGTGAACATCAGTCTCCAAGACTCTCTGAGACCAGAAGAACTAGACGGCTACCACTAACATCTCTGTAAGGGATCACATTAGAATGTCCTGTTAAGAGGGAGAATATGTGGAACAAAAATCAAACTTATTAATAAAAAGAGAGACTGGGCTTACGGGTCAGAAAAGGACTAGAGGAACCTAAAACTATGGCCCTCGACCACCTTTCACATCTGGGAAGGAACTCACCCTCGTGGCCCAGTTGTCAGCCATGCAGTAAACAGATACACAGGTGGGGCAACACACTACTAGAGTGCGCTCATCAATTTTCTTTAAAAAGTCTTAGATTAAGCCCTCATGATTATTCTGTGTCCTTTATATAACTTCTGAGCTTATCTCTGCCTTAAATTTAACTTGCCCAACAGATTCCCTCAAAAATCAGTTGTTTTTTTTATAAAAACACTTCAAAAAAGGATACAAAGACAAGTGTATTACTGATAGAACATGTCTGCAGCCATCCACTGATCTCAGAGACATGTTTAAAGCAGGTTTTGTTTGGAATAAACCCATGCATGTGTGAACTGAAACCTTAGTAGCAATACTTTTACATTTACTCATGTATGTGAAATGGAAAGTGGCGGGGATTAGATAAAATGCTTAACTATAAACTGGTAATTGTTAAAAGTTGGTAATAGGTTCTCAGAGGTTCATTCTTGCCTACGACTACAGTCAAAAATTATCAGCACTCCAGTTATATTAAAACATCCGTCTGCATCTGTAGCTGATGACAACATTGAGTGTGAGCATGAAAATGATTCTGTTGAATAGGTAAGTGACAGTGGATTGTTTGGCAAAATATTTGCATATCAGCCAAGACTGTCTATGAAATAATCCAAGACACACTTGGGTTTCAAAAAGTCTGAGAGATAGGTATTGAAACAATTCACAGAAGGGCATAAACAGATAGATGCATTTGGACATCTGCAAACAAAATTTGGACCAATACTCAAATAAAGGCAAAAGTTTCTTTAAAAAAAAAATCATTACTATTGCTACAATTTGATGAACCTTACCTAGATTTATGGATATAGTTGCTCAAAATGCCAACAGAGAGGGAAGGAGTCTTCACATCAAGTGTCAATCCTATCCCCTCTGAATACAGGGTTGATAGGGACAAGCAACTTAAGACACACTGGCTATCTAAAATGAAGGGGCGATAATGGCACAAATTGACTGGCTTACAAGTTTTCAAGAGGGAGTTTAGTTTCAGAGTGTGTGGGGGAAGACAGAGTCCCCCCACTGAATAAATTTCATCTTGTCTAGACAGGCCTAGTCAAAAAGAGATGGGGATAAGTTTGTTATCATTCAACAGTGAGTAACTGTTATCATGACTAACTGCGCTTTGTCATAGCTGTAAAGGTAGAAGTTTTATAACAAAAATGGTGGAGTACTTAATCGTACAGTCCAGAAACAGAGGTCCCTAGGACCAGCAAGGGAGAAGAACACAAGTAGAATGTGCAACCCTATCCAGAGAAGTAGTGACAACAGAGATGGAGACAGAGATTAGGACATGGAGAGAGGGAGCAGCTGAGGACTCTAGTTGTTGTTATAGTTAGTGCCATTGAGTCAGTACCGACTCATAGCAACCCTATGTACAACAGCACGAAACACTGTCGGGACCTGGGCCAACCTCACAACTGTTGCCACGCTTGAGCCCATTGATGCTGCCACTTTGCAAATCCATCTTGCTGGGGGTCTTCCTCTTTTTCTCTGACCTTACCAAACATGATATCCTTCTTCAGCAACTAGTCTCTCCTGACAACATGTCCTAAGTATGAGAGACAAAGTCTGGCCATCCTAACCTACAAGAGGCACTCTGGCTGCACTTCTTGCAACACAGATCTATTGGTTCTTTCAGCAGTCCATGGCACTTTCAATATTCTACAACACCATAATTCAAAAGCATCAATTCTTCTATGATCTTCCATATTCACTGTCCAGCTTTAGCATGCATATGAGGTTACTGAATATATTATGGCTTGGGTCAGGTGCACCTTAGTCCTCAAGCTGACATCTTTGCTCTTCAGCACTTTAAAAAGATCTTGTGCAGCAGATTTGCCTAATGCAATATGCCGTTTCATTTCTTGACTGCTGCTTCCAAAGTGTTGATAATTGATCCAAGAAGAATGAATTCCTTGACAACTTCAATGTTTTCTCCATTGATAAGAATGTAGTTTATTGGCCCAGTGGTATGGATTTTTGTTTTCTTTACATTGAGATGCAATTCATACCAAAGGCTGTGGTCTTTGATCTTCATCAGTAAATATTTTAAGTCCTCTTCACTTCCAGCAAGCAAGGATGTATCATCTGCATATTGCAGTTGTTAATGAGTCTTTCTACAATCCTGATGCCACGTTTTCTTCTTCATATAACCCAGCTTCTCGGATTATTTGCTCAGCATACAGGTTGAGGAAGTATGGTGAAAGAATACAACCTTGTCACACACCTTTCTTAATTTGAAACTATTAAGTGTTCCCAAATTCTGTTTGAACAACTGCCTCTTGGTCCATGTACAGATTCCTTATGAGCACAATTAAGTTCAGGAATACTCATACTTCGCAATGTTGTCCATAGTTTGTCGTGATCCACACATTGAAAGCCTTTGCGTAGTCAATAAAGCACAGATACACATGTTTCTGGTATTCTCTGCTTTCAGCCAAAATCCACTGAACATCAGCAATGATATCCCTCATTCCATGGCCTCTTCTGAATCCAGCTTGAACCTCTTAGAGTTCTCTGTCACTGTATGCTTGCAGCCGTTTCTGTATCACCTTTAGTAAAACTTTACTCGCACGGGCTATCAAAGATATTGTCCAATGATTTCCACATTCCATTGAGTCACCTCTCTTTGGAATGGGCACAATTACGGATCTCTTCCAATCAGTCAGCCAGATAGTTGCCTTCCAAGTTTCTTGGCATAGATGAGTGAGTGCTTTTAGTGCCGCCTCACTATCTTGAAAGATTTCAATTCAATTTCAATTTTTATCCCATCAATTCTTGGAGCCTTGTTCTTTGCGACTTCCCTAAATGCACTTTGGACTTACTATACCTTGCGTAGTCACTGTACCAAAAGGAAACGGTTGATGTTCACCAGCTTCTAGAATCACAGCAACTCAAAAGCCACCAATGTACAACAAACTGACCCACAAGTGGTGGCTGAGGACTCTAGACTCATGGAAAGAGATAGACTGAGTGCCGGCGGCCAGGAGGCAGTCTTGCAGAATGTGACTTTTGGTTGTTTAAATTATTATATATTCCTGATTGGGGGGGAGGAGGGATCATTACTGGTTACAAGACATGGATTCATCACTATGAACCTGAGAATAAACAGTAGAGTATGGGATGGAAACATCCTCAGTTGCTGACCAAGAAAAAGTTCAAAAGTCAACCATCAGCTGGAAAATTGAAGCTTACAGTTTTGGGGCATCTCAAAGGCAGGTATTGGAACACTATCAGGAGAAAGGCTCAACTATCAACAGTGCCACTTATAGCTGAGATGCTCACTGAAGGGCTGAAGCCTAAACATTGGATTAAACGCAGAGGAATGCTATCCAACTGTGTTGTAATCTTACATGGCAACGCACATCGGCACACCTCTGCCCATACTGCTGATATTCTGCAAAAACTTTGTTTTGAGGTGTTAAAAAGTCATCCCCACTATTTAGTCCTGATCTTGCTCCATTAGACTTTCACCTGTTTGGTCCGCTGAAAGCAAACCTTCCAAGACAAAGATTCACCTCTGATGAAGAAGTAAAGACAGTGGTGTGTTCGTGGCTTGAAGTTCAGCCTAAAACATTTTTTAGTAAGTGAATACTAAGTTTGTTGACAGATGGACAAAGTATATTGAAACGCAAGTATATTGAAAAACACACTCATTATGTCAATGAGTGTGTTTATCTTTTCTAAAAAATTGATTAAAATAAATCCTAGAGCCAGAGTAAGCATACTTACTTTTTGCCTCACCCTTGTATTTTTCTATGTTCTTAAGTTTTCCAAAACAGAATTTTTAAATCATCATTATCTTCATCAGATACTCCCTAAAATTTAATTGATAATAACAACACCTGGTGGTGCTGTAGGATAAACACTCAACTTCAACGCCAGTTTGAACTGCAAGGTCAGCAGTTCAAATCCACCACTTCTCAGAAACCCTATGCAAGGTTGCTATGGCTTGGAATACACTTAACAGCACTTAACAAAAACATACAAGTTCAAGTAGTTTGATTAGTAATATTCTGTGACTGGCTCATCCAGGCTCAGAATCAGATATTCTCTGGAATGGAGTATTTTGAAGCTACTGAACCACCTTTGGTTTACTAGTAATACCTACTCTGAAAGGATTTTAGGCATAAACTGTCAGTGCTAAATCGTGTGCGAAGTCAGGGAACTGCATTTAAGCACTACATGGCAAGTATGCCTATGATTCTCTCTGGGATAGTAAAATGGCTAAGCTCAACCGTCATTCCAATCCTTTTTAGATATGAATCTCACATTGTCTGCTATCCAGAAAAGCCTAGTTGAAAGAGCTCTACCTAGCTATCTTTATTAAATGACTGTCATAAAAGAAAAACCCAACATTAAAATTCTAACTTCAGCACTGTTATGTGCTCTGGATTCCAATAATAAGAGCTGTACAATCTACCTATTAGCTTCCTGGCAGCTTAGCCAAAAGGGTAAGCAAAATCCAACTGAGAAATATAACCACGCAATCCAATCCTCACTTTACAGTACAAATATACACAGGTACATTTCCCCTGATAATACATAATTAAACATTAAAAACAAAAAAAGCAAAACCCACTTACATCGAGTCAATTCCGACTCATCACAATTCTCCATAGTTTCCAAGGCTGTAAATTTTCATGAGACTCATATGGAAGAGTTGTTGGGTTTGAACTATCTTGTAGTCAGAAGTTCAGTGCTTATCCTACACTGCCACCAAAGGTCCTCTGATAGTATATATAGTATGTGTTTTTGTTTTGACAAATACATCAAAATCACTATCTAAAAAGCATTAAAAATGCAATAAATACTTTGATCAACAGCTAATTATCATTTGGGAACTCTGTTCCTTCAGTTTACCCAAAAGATTAACACAATAATTGAGCTCATGTAGTAATTTGCAATTACTTTTCAATAGGGCAAATGTCCTTCATATCAAAGCAATAGTGATGTCAGAATAAAGCCGAATTGTGCCAAACAATTTTAATTATCCATATTATCACATATGTTAAGTCACCAAAAAGACACCTCTCCAGTCCCACAGAAAAGGAAGTATTCAAATCTGTATTCCAGAAAGGGAACAGAGAGAGTTGTCACAATCCATTCTATACATTATAAATGACTATTTTTAAAAACTCATCCAGTGTTCCCTTCAAATTTAATTTGCCTCATGCTAATTAACAAACAATGTAAAGATTATTTACTAAATAAAAAAATTGATTGAATGAATTTTGACAGAAAACCAAAGTAAACAAAATACTTGGGAATAGACGTCTGTGTAAATTAGTTCCTTTCCCCTCAAAAGGCTGGAATATGGTTGCCAAAAGACAATTTACCTTTATTTATTTATTTATATTTATGTGTACATAAAGGAGCTTCAAAAGTTAGTGGAAAAATAGAAATTTAAAGATAATGGAAAGTTTCATATATATATACATAGAGAGAGTGAGTGAGTGAGTCATGGTATGGCACTGCAGCATAATGAACTGGACCCCAAGATTGGTTTGAACTGCATGGTTGGTGGTTCAAACTCACCAGGCACTCCTTGGAAACCTTATACAGGGTTGCCATGAGTTGGAACTAATTCAACAGCACTTAACAACAAACAAAAAGGTTCAGTGATCAACAAGAATTTATATTGTTGTTTGTTGTTAAGTGTCATCGAATTGGTCCTGACTCATGGCAACCCTGTATAAAGTTTCTAAGGAGCACCTGGTGAGAATGAACCATATGTATATATGTGTGTGTGTGTGTGTGTGTGTGTGTGTGTGTGTGTGTGTGTATAAACAAAGTGGTTAAGTAGTAAAAATTTGACAGAATTAACAGATTCTGTCTCCAACATGCAATTTATACCTAAAAGTGAATATTACTTTCTTCTTAGATAAATAAAATGTCACCCAAAAAAGTCAAATAAGCATCGAGTCTTAATAAAGTAGAAAAGTCATACATCCACCAATGCCAAAAACAACCAAAGCTAATTCCAAACTAATTCAGAGCTTGACAGCTTCCATTTTCCTTATGATCTTACATGTCCTACTTACCAATTTATCATTTTCATTGGGCATTTCAAAAACACATCTCAATTTAGAATCCATTAATTCATCAGGTTTTGCTTCTTTCCACTAAAACCAAATAAAACCAATGTAAGACAAAGGAGGTATGATTATGGAAAACAGCTTTGCTTCAAAGGACAACTGAAGGATTAGTAGTAGCTGCTAAGAGCAGTGGTAAAGAGTCTGGGGCTAAACCAGGATTCTCTGCTGCAGTATGAATGGAACCACAATACCAAATACTAATACTAAACAAGTTACTAATATCATGCTAAAATCATACTAACATTTCTAAAGATTACAGGACTTTCATCTTAGTAACACTATTTCAAAATTACTATGTTTCTCTAATAAATTGAGAGGTATACAAAATGCACAGTTTAAACATTTTCCAAAATAAATTCCGTTTAAACTCTACACTTACCACAGCTTCCATATCTGAAGTGTTTGGTGGTGCAAAAATTGTCTGTACCATAAACTTGTGTTTACTCTTCTCATTTGGATCATAGTCAAAAGGTTGTAGCATTACTAAATAAGAAGAAAGAATACATTACATTGCCTTCTGAGTGTGTTTGCTTATCACTCCTAATATCTCCTTCATGATATGCAATTTTCTTAAAAAGGGATTAAAAAAACCAAACACTACATTAAGAATCCAGAATCAGCTTTATAATTCCAATTCTTTTCTTTCTGATTTACTAAATATTAAATGATGTCCTTGGCTTGGGAAATTTTTCAACACTTTGTAAAAATTAATTATAATGCTTATAAGTTCAGATAAATTCTTGTTAAGTTATTAAAATTAGTTATGATATCAATTTAGCTCTTGTTTTTGTATTTAGTAATATCTTCTAAACTCAAGAAAAGGTGTTTAAAGAATTTTATCATTTATTAATGTTTAAATATCAATTTCTCTAAAATGAATTTTAAATAAAGACCTACTCTAGAAGAATATCTGATTACAAAAATAAGTATAGAACAAAAATACACAGTTTTATGAATTCTAGATCAGAGTCCCAGTAATTACATGAACATTGTTTTCTAAGCATTTATGATTTTCAGTAGTCTGTAAAGTCTTTGAGAAGCTCCGTCTAGTTATAAGTCACATTAAATTTATATAATGTAAATTCAATATAACAGCTTAAAGACATACCTCAGAGATAATGCAATTTCAGTTTTGGACCACCATAATAAAGTAAAAATCACAATGAAGCAAGTCACACAATTTTTTTGGTTTTCCAGTGCAAATGAATGTTGTTTATGCTATAGTGTAGTTTATTAAGTCCTGGTGTGGCACTGTAGGGTAAGTACTGGACTGTTAACTGCAAGGTTGGCAGTTCAAACCCACCAGTCATTCCTAGAAAACCCTGTACAGGACCACTATGAGTCAGAACCAACTCAACAGCACTTAACAACAACAGCATTATGAAAAGTTTGATTGTGAGAATTACCAAAATGTGATACAGAGACATACAGTGAGCACATGCTATCTACGATAATGACTTGTTGAATGCAGAGTTGCCACAAACCTTCCTTTTGTAAAAGAATGCAGTATCTGTGAAGCGCAATAAAGCACAATAAAATGAGGTATGTCTGTATAAAAATTATTAAAAATACTGTAGAAATTTTCCCTGATATTTCTACGACAAATATATGGTCCTGGTGTGGCACTGCAGGTTAATGCCCCGGACCACAAGGTCAGTTTGAACAGCAAAGTCGGCAGTTCTTTGGAAACTTTAGGAAAAAAAGGCACTCTTAGGAAACCCAATAGAAGGTCACTATGAGTTGGTACCCACTTGACAGCACTTAACAACAACAGCATTTTTGAGAAGATAAAAATAACTAAGGTATCAATTGCATTATAAGATACTGGCTGAGAATTCCATTTACTTACATCATAGTTAAAATTTTTTTCTCAAAGGGAGACAAATACATAGGGGCAGAAACTACCCAGAATAAATGATACACAATCAAGATAAAGCCCAATAAAATTCCATGAACTTCACTGAGCATTACCAATATTTACCAAAATTTAGAGGGTAAAGAAAAAATTACAACAGTTGTAATACTCTATAATGGTTGCAGACTATGTAACATGAAAGACATTATTTACAATGAGTATGACTATGTATAAAAATGGTAGGAAAAACAAAAAATGAATATATAGTATACAGAGTTTATCAGCAAAAGGTAGCTAGAGAAATCATAGTTCGAGTGGCTCCTTATACATAAAAGTAAAATCCAAAGATATGATGTGCAATTAGTAGTTTGATTAGTGTTTAAGTCAGGTGTTCAATAAAAGGGGTTTTATGTGGGTCATAGTGATTTTTTTTTTTTTTAACAAAGTGCTTTTAAAACTATAAAGTTTCTTCAGGAATATTAATTAATACAGCAAAATATTACGGCCCTCAAAGAAAAAGTCATTCTGAATCATTTAATAAATTCCTAAGGGTATAAGTGCATCAAAAATTTTAATCACTTTATTTAAAATATTTCTATCTTCTTCCAATTTAGCTAGCTAAAGGCTTAAAGACAGCATCTGTTTTTCCTAGGAATTACTGAACTGGACTAAGGTTATCAAACAAATAAGAAGCACTCCCCTCAGACCACCAGACCTCAAAACTCACTAAAAACTCATCACAAAGCCACCTAACAGATACTAGCTGTATCTTCTGAGGGAGGATTTATTACAGCCAGCATCTGATATCAAGTCTAAGGTCTATTATCTTTTACTGTCCTTAAAGTCAGGTTCTACTTCTTAACTATGCACAATGGCACTACTTCTAGGCTCCCACTCTTTGAATAATTTACCATTTTCATTTTATTCTGGACTTGAAAACTAAAAACCTGATACAAAATTATGAGGTGCTGTTATCAGGACCACCCCGGCAGTTTTTGTTTGTTTTTTAAATGCTACATGTCCAGGTCATGCCCCCAGAGATATGACGTTGTAGAAAGTTCACACTATCCATGTTACTAGGGTACAGTCTGGGAGATGAGAATTACAGCTATAAAGTAAAAATATATGGTCTCTATAAAGTAAAAATAAATGGTCTCAGTGTAAGACAGACTTTCTCATACTTGTTTATAATTTCTCAGTTATGTTTGATGATATCTTTAAAACAGTATTGTCTTGGACTACAACAAGAGAACAGTTTGTAACATTAACAATGGCATTACAGCAGACTTCACAGCAGGAGTGAACAAGCTATATATGTATTAAAGAAATATTTATTTCTTCAACTACAAGCAAACACACAAAGATGTGATGAAAATTAAGTGTTCAACTACAGAATACTACTGGCATTTTGAAAACTAGACAAAAACTCTGATTTCATACAATAGTCAATAATGAGGTACGGCATATTTTAAGCAAAAGAAGTGCATGTAATATATAAAAAGCTAGAGATCAGAAAGAGATTAGTCATAAAAACATGGTGTAATATTTCAAAGACAAAATAATAAAGGGAAGAAACTGTGGTAGTGGACTATAAAAAAGAACAGATCTAAAAATTTTAACTGATTAAAATTACTTATAAGCTGACCACACCCACAAATAAGGATGCAAGAGGAAGGTGAGAAATTTTCTATAAGCTTGTTAATGGTAAGAAGACAGGAGACCATTAAAAGCAAAGAGAAAATAAGAATAATTTTCTTTTCTCCACATTCCACCCTATTAGTTAAAGCAAATTAATCAACATCATAACATGTCAGTAACTCAGAACATGGTTTGCTACCTGAAACAGTCACAGACAACCCTGGATCAATAATTCCACTGTTGGGCCTCACACAGTACCGACGAGGAGCTGTAGTCTTCACTTTGAAACATACTTTTCTATCCGATGGATTTCTCAATTTAAGATTTGTAGTGACTACATCTGTGAAGGGGCCTGTAAGATTCAAAAATTTTTTTTAAATTTAAAACTGTAATCACAACTTTAATCAGAATTCAAAACTGAATGCATACAATCCCAATTTTATTAAAAGTATGTATTTAAATATATACACAAAATTTTCAGAGTTAACAATGCTTTTCTCATTACACACTAGTTTTATTTTCTTCTTCATTCCTTATGTTTTAGAAAATTTATACAGTAAGCATGTAATATTGCTAAACAAAAAAAGGCTTTTTAAAAGTTTGATTCAATCATTCATTCCAACTTGTTAGGTGTTTATTATGTGACCTGTGCCACATATTCCAGACGTAAGGTTTTTGTACTTTGGATGTAAAACCAAAGAATATAAACTTGCAAAACAAAGCAGCTGAAAAGATATTCCAAACTCAAAACCCATAGCCATCAAGTCAATTCCAACTCATAGTGACCTGTTGTTGTTAAAGTGCTGTCAAGTCGGTGCCGACCCATAGCAACCCCGTATAGGGTTTCTAACGCGCGGTTGGTGAGCTTGAACTGCCAACCTGAGGTTCAAATGACAGCTCCACTCCAGGACTTCTTATAGAACAGGGTAGAACTACTATATAGGATTTCCAAGGTTGTAAATCTTTTACTGAAGCAGACTGTCCCATAGAGTACTAGTGGGTTCAAATAACCAATGAAGTGCTTTAATTACTGTGCCACCAGAGTTCCTAAAAGCTGGTTCAGCCCTGCCTGAATTAAAGAGGTCCTAAGTCAGCATTTTTTTAATATATTTTTCAAAAGGAGAAAAACTGACAATAATTTTGCTCTTGCCCCAAAACAAAAAACTCCTCAAGACAGATTTTACAGGTTAATTTATACAACAAAATAAGAATCTGTTAATTTAGAGACAGAGATAAATGTAAAACATGCCAATGGGAAGCAGACATATACGAGGGTCAAAAAGTATTGCTACTAGGGTTCCAGTTCATATATGTTGTTGTTTCTTAGTGCTATTAAGTTGGTTCCGACCCAGAGCAACCCTGTATAGGGTTTCTGAGTAGTGGCTGGTGAGCTTGAACTGCCAATGTTGTGGTTCAAACAACATTGCAGGCAAGCACGTCACCCACAGTGCCATACCAGCACTCCTAGTTCATACATAGGTGGGTTTATTCCTAACGGAACATACTTAAACAAGCCTCTGCAATCAATGGATGGTTGCAGGCAAGTTCTCTCAGTAATACACTTACCTAAGTCATGGTATTTTCAACTGTCCCATATGCATATTAAAAGGAGAACTGATGCATTTGAATTATGTTGTTGGCAAATATTGGAAATGCTATAGATTCCTAGAAGAACAAACTAATCTGTATTGGAAGTACAGCCAGAACGCTCCTTTAAGTAGTGAGAATAGAGAGACTTTGCCTCACGTATTTGTACATGTTGTCAAAAGGGGCCAGCCTCTGGAAAAGTACAACATACTTGGTAAAATGGAAAAATGAGTAAAACCCTAGAGAAGATGGATTGACACAGTGGCTGCAACAATGGCTAAAACGTAACTGTGAGGATGGTACAGGACCAGACATTGTTTCATTCTGCTGTACATAAGTCTCTAAGAGCTGGAACCAACTCCACAGCATGTAACAACATGTTGTTAAGGTGACTTCAATAAAAAGGTCCAATGAAAACAGTAGATTCCAATTAGATCTGCTGGGCCAGTTAAACTCAAGGCAGAGAAGTCAGCCCAGAAGGTTACTAGCAACTGTTTTAGGTAATCTGAAAGGTGTGGCAGAGAAGGATAAACACTTGATTGTTAACTGCAAGACTGGGAGTTCAAACTTACCAGGTGCTCTTGGAAACCCTCTAAAAAGTTGCTAAAGTTGGAAATGACTTGACAACACCCAATAACAAATGGGGTAATCTTGACAGATTTTTTCCAAAGACACAGGATGATCATAAGGACTTACAGGAAAGTATTTTGAAAGAAAAGTAAAATACAGTAATGGAGAAAAAGGCCTAGAAAGTTGCACTGACATGACAATGTATCTGGCTCATTCTTTGTGGAGGTAGTAAGGGCTGTCCCACGAAAATTTAGTAGGAAAATCTTACCCTCATCCACCCTATAACACTGATTTTGACCCTCAGACTTTTTTTTTTCTTGTTCCCAAAACTTAAAGAACATTTAAAAGGAATATGATGTGTCCCTCAAGAATGCCAAAATTATCACTGACCAAGTATAAATGAAAAAGCACAGAATTCTTGTATTAGAGATGGAAATGAGTCTTCAAAAGTGTACACACTTAGATGAAGGCTATGTTGAAAAATAAAAGCAGCATATTTTGATATTTTTGTTCAATATGGTTTCTATGACTTTGTATCAATACTTTTTAACTTGCCTTTGTACTTCTAACCACTGCAAAGTCTATTTTAAATGGCTCTAATACAATTAGTTTTGAGACTTGCTTATTTTTTTTCCTTTAAGCTAGAAGGCTTGATGCACAATTATTACAAATTCCATCTTTTAATATCTTTTCACAAACAAGACTACCAAGGTCTTTTATAACTTTAAAGTATATCATGGAAATCCAAACTGAAAAATTCTCTATTGTTGTTAGGTGCTGTCGAGTTGGATCCAACTCACAAGTGACCCTATGGTCACAAGAAAATAAAACACTGAAGGATCCTACACAATCCTCACAACTGTTGTTATGTTTGAGTCCATTGTTGCAGCCACTATCCAACTATCTACCCCATACAGTACTTCTTTCCCACTTTGTTAAATACTGTAAAATTAATCTGTGCAAAATCTTGAGCTGAAGCAAAAAAATATAGTGAAATGAAAAGAGGGCAGGGAATGAAATAAAATATATCTGCCCAATGCAGTAACTGGGAGAAGAGAGACTGATTTGTCTATAGACATGGCAAAGGTAAGGCCATTAAAATATATTTATTTCAAGTCCTAAGACATAGAATGATTTTATCTACACTTAAAACTTGATCTAAGACCATCAAGGGAGAAGAGCGGAGTGTGGGACCCTACCCAAAGAAGCAGTGATGCCAGAGATGACATGGACAGATGGAGTGGCTGGGGACTTTAGACCCAGAGAGGGAGAGAGGATGCATGCTGACAACCAGGGTAAGGGGGGTGGGGTGGTGGCAGGCTTGCAGGGTATATATCCTGTGGTTGATTGATGATGCATGGTGGGGATTGTAACCATGGCAATGAAAGGATATATGATAGGATGAATATAAAACTAATGTTCTCCCATGTAAAGTATCACATAATTCACAATAAAACATTAAAAAAAATTTTATTTAAATATATTTTCTAAGAAATCAAAATTTTTAATGAGCAGGAGACAAAGTAAGAGAAAACTACAAGAATGCATTCAAGAACAGAAAAGAGAATCAATTACAGAAAAGAAAGCATACTGATGTAAAATAACCATCTAATACAACAGGCATGCATGGGTTATTGTTTTTTAAAGGTATGTGTATGTGTGTGCACTCATAGGAAAGCAGGCCAAAAAGCAGTGCTAAAAATCACAGTAACCTTTACTAAAGAAAAACACAACCTTTATTAAACAAAAACTACTGTTTCTCAACATATCCTTCTTCTTGGTCTATACACTTATGAAGATTTTTATTCTCTTAGATTTACTATATTAAAATGGCAGTTTTGGTACTTGCAAGCGACTTAAATCATGTTCCTTTGAAAGGTTCTCAGAATCTGAGGAACAAAATGAAATCTGAAAAGGCAAGATCGGGCTATAGGGTACTTGGAGTAAGATTTCCCAAGGAAATTCTCCAAGGACAGGCCTTGCTACTCTCAAAGAATGAGCAGGTACACTGTCATGAAACTCCTCAGGGAAACTTTCCTGGTCTTTTTCTCACCAAGGCAGTTTTACCCTTTCTTAAATCTTCTTCATAATTTTGAAGGTTGTCCTGTGTCCTGTAAGAAATTTTTCTGCTTTGAGATCTAAAAAGTGTCAACCATAACCTCGATACTGACCTAGAAGACCACCTCAGAAGTCAATATTTTGATTGGGCATTTTCCTTATGAAGGCACCCTAATCACACTAAGTCAAGTTTATTACTGATGGAACTTGTCTGCAGCCATACATGGATCTCAGAAGCATGTTTAAACACATTTTGTATGGAATAAACCTGTGAATGTATAAACTGGAACTCAAGTAGCAATACCTTTTAACTTGCCCCAGTATAAACCAGGAGTCCTGGTGTGGAGCTGTGGGGTTAATGCGTCAGACTGCAAAGTCATTTGAACTGCAAGGTTGGTGGTTCAAGCTCACCAGCTTCTCCTTGGAAACCCTATACAGGGTCGCTATGGTTGGAATCGACTCAATGGCACTTAACAACAAGTATACACTGGAGGCTTTAAAAAGTTCATGGAAAAATGGAATTAAATGATGAAGGAATGTTCTCCTGAACTTTTTCAAGTCATCTCATAAGTATGCAAAGTCCTGGTGTAAGATAAGCACTGCATGCTAATCACACGTTGGCAGCTCAAACCCACCAACTCGACAGCACTTAACAACACAGGTATACAAGAAGTATCAACTCTTGAGCAGCTTGTTTTAACTGTGTTGTCATGTGCCATGGAGTCAGTTCTGACTCATACTAACTCTATATAAGGTTTCTGAGGCTGTAGATCTTTACAGGAGCCTCCTCTTTCTCCCATGTTTTAACTACATAGTCAAGGCAATCACCCAATTTACATGTTATCTTAAACTTACTGCTATTTTAGTAGTTTTTTTTTGTTTTGTTTTTAAACAAGCTAACTGCACTATACAAATGATATGACAGTAAAAGATAAAATTCAAATCTGTCCATTTTATTTGAATGAATCACAAAATGGTTGGATAACAATTTTAATTAAGTGATAAAACTAGGAATCTTAAAGACAAAGACTCCATTTAACATTCTCAAAGCCCAGGAATTACCACAGATGACTGAAAATATGTATAATTTTTTTAGGAATATTTCAAATAGCACTTTAACTTTAGCAGCAAAACATGGGGAAAACCACAAAAATCTAAGTTCTTCTTAATAACGCAACAGAAGAAAACATTTCACAATATTTTAATTTTGTGCAATCCTACATTTTTATAATAACTTACTTAAAAATTTCTCAATTTTAGACAAAAGCACCAACTATCCAATAAGATAAAATAACAGGTTTAAAAAAAAAAAAAAAAACTGTCCTGTCTTTTAATAACCTGACCAAGTATCAATAAATGCTGCATCAATGCATAAATTCTAAAATAGTACTTAAGTTTTATGATATAGTCCAGCAGTTTATCAATTTGCAATAATAAACTGTCATCTTTCCAGACATGAAAATGTAAACTAAAAGATAAAGACGGTACGTCAAAAGGAAAACCTTACCGATTAAAACAAAAATTTTAAAGGATATGTTAACCTTGTTAAGTAAAACATAAAGTTAGCTATAATAAACCCACCTAACAAATGATTTTGAGATTTTCTGCTCCACTGTGTCCCTCTAACCAAGCCTCTCAATGAGGGTTGCTCCCAGTAGACAGTTCAGAGTCTGAGCCCATTTTCCTGGTTAAAATGGAAAATTAGCAAGTGCTGGTGACCATTAGCAAATAACCTGATTTTTAAAAAATAGTAACCAGATTTATGATCTGGAAAGAAATATCTGGTTCACTTTTGTGGGTCACAGACAACCTTTGATAATCTGACAGAAAGTATATTCTAACCCCAGAAAAACAAACATCGGCCATAATCACAAAAATTTGCAATCAATATTTTTGTGGGGTAAGGAAAAAGTAGGAAAGCTGGAGGAAGGTTGTCTCATAAACCCCTTGTAGCCTGCTGGCTAATAAGACATGATGAAATCTACCTTTGCAGATCCTCAAAAGAGGAAAAAATAAGTTATGTGAGTTATCAAAAGGGAACAAACACAATGGTGAGAAACCCCAGGGTGATGCTGTCCTCTTAAAAGCTGTTTTTGTTGGGCATTATGAGTGGGTGATGATAAACGGCATAGCGCTATAGGATAAGCACTGGACTGTTAACCACAAGGTCAGCGGTTCAAACCAACCAGCCACTCCTTGGAAACCCTATACAGGATCACCACATGTCAGAACCGACTCAATGGTACTTAACAACTCTTGGGGAGGGAAGGGCAGATCTACACAATTATGCCCCCATCGTGAGAAATTTTCAAAGATATCCTTCTGAAAATTCATATGGGTGAAAAATGTAACTGGTACTGAGCTTCATATTACACTTAAACACAATGTTGCATAGTTTTAAATTACATTATATTTTCATTGAATCCATCTACTGTGTAAAACAAGCAAAATCTTATGTTTAAAACTTTAAAAGGTGAATTTAGAGAACAAACAAGATGGCGGAACGGGTGGAAGTGCAGTAAAGGAGCTCTGTCAGCAACAACACAGAATACCCAACCAAGCAGGCTCAGGGGATGGTCCCAGAACTCTGAACCACACATAAAGGAATATTTAGAAGGTTGGAAGGCTTACAGCTGGGGGAGTATGTGGAAGAAGCAAGAAATCCATTGCTTTGTAATGCGAGACACTCAGCTGCTTGAGGAGCCGCCATCTTGGGTGAGACCGAGCTGGGGAAGGATTGGAGCGGCCACAGATGCCTGGCAGAACAGCAGAGATAAAGGTGTGGGCATTCTTCTCTTTTGGTAGCTGTTCATTGGTCCACTGCTGTCTGCGCCCCTCCATAGGGGTGCCTGAGCTAGCAGGCACCCCAGCCCCACCCTCAGAGGGTTCTACTACGCATGCGTACAGATGTCCATGAAATTTAAAGAGACAGTTTCCAATTAAAACCAAACGGCCACAGCCGGCCCTGAACTGTTTACAACTAGAAAAAAGGCCTTAACGGGGACTGTGGACTGGGACAAGCAGACAAAAAAGGAAATAGGCCAAAAATTAGATCCTAAGTTACATCAAAACGACCAACAGTGGCATCTTGAAATTTCTCAAGAAGAGTGAAAAGGGAAGCCTACTTCCTGATCACATCTACCTGGAGGCAATCAGAAAGCAAAAAAAAAATACACACCCATCTAAGCATTAAGGCCACAGATAATCCCTGAAGATGCGAAAAACACAGAAGCAGATGATCATATCTGCACATGGCCAGAAACAAGATAAAGTGACTGAGGCAAATGAACTGGAAGTAGACCTACACTCCATACTGGAAGATGGGCAGGATTTGGAAATGCCTTAGAAGGAATTCAGAAAAATGATTATAAAATGTATCAAAACACTATACAATGGAGTTGAGAAAAATAAGGTAGAAGTCAGGAAAGCGCTACAGGAACAATCATATAAGATGGATACGGCATTGGAAACAATTCAAAACCTACAGAAAGAGGTCCAAACGATTAATAATAGAATATCAGAAATGGACAATACACTTAAAGGGCAAAGGAGTAGAACTGAAGAGATAGAAGCCAGAACTAGTGAGCTAGAAGATAAATCTCTCAACACTATTAAGATAGAAGAACAAACATGAAACAGGATAAAAAAATCCAAAGAAGGCCTAAGATTCATGTTGGATAACATGAAGAGGAATAACTTAAGAATTACTGGCATTCCAGAACAGGAACAATCACACAAGTCCACAGAAGAGATAGTTGAAGAGCTGCTGGAAGAAAATTTTCCTAACATCCTGAAAAGTGAAATGATAAGCATTCAAGAAGTTCAACGAACCCGAGGATGGATAGACCCTAAATGACAATCACCAAGACATAGAATAATCAAGCTCTCCAAAATCAAAGGTATTAAAGACAGGATCTTGAAAGCAACTAGGGAAAGGAGAAATATAACATACAAAGGCAAGCAAATCAGATTAAACTCGGAATTCCCAACAGAAACCAGGCAGGAAAGAAGGCAATGGGGAGACATATATAAAACCTTGAAAGAAAAAAAACTACCACCCAGGAATCCTCTATCCAGCAAAGCTGTCAATCAAATACGATGGTGTGATCAAACATTCCAGAATACACAGAAGCTAAGGGATTTTGCAAAAGCCAACCCTGCTATGAAAAACATCCTAAAGGAAGTTCTGTGAACTGAGAACCAACAAGAACAGACAACAACTACAGTCGAAAAATGGAAGAGTCAAGAACAGAATAAAATTATAAGAACAGAGGATCTGGGAGGTCAGTCTATGATCAAAACAATTACAATGCAAAAAAAGGTAAACACAAAGGAACAGAGATCCAGGTGGTGAGGTCAGGTAGGTTACTGGATAAAATAGACTCTCTTAAATGGAGGGAAGAACTAATGGAATATAGGTAACCACAATGGGGTTGGGGTGGGGGGTCTACTTTGGGAGGGCAATACAAGAAGAGGGGAGGAGGCAGAAGAACAAGATAGATAGGGGAACACTGAGACAGGTTTGACATGGCCTAGTGGGACAGAGGTAAATAGTGATGCATACTCAACCTTGGAACAACAGGGATATGGGATACAGGGATCTAGGTATAGCTTGAAGAGGGTAAATAATACTAAAATCCTTGACTGCCTTATGAATATTAGTTTTCCTTGCCTACTAGTGTAAAACAGACACTTGAGTGGGCGAGAAAGGAATGTTGGGAAACATAATTAGAGAAAACTTGTAAGCCCACCTTCAGCCTATAACTGATTGGAATACCTAAAAGGGGTTCTATAACTTGCCCAGTGATATGGCCTCATGCAAAGCCTTTACAGAGTATAGGACCTTAGGTGGAATCCTGAGTCCCATCCACAACCTTGTAAGGTGAGACATTCCCACTAGAAAGGACAAGCAGACTAGAACAGCTACAATGACAGATGATGCATCTTCATGATGAACCTGACCTACACTCAGAGCAGTAGTTACTCTAAATACCAACAGAGAGGGAAAGAGTCTTCAAATCAAGTTTCAATGCTATCCACTCTGTACACAGGGTAGATACGGATGGGCAACTTAGACATTGGCTACCTAAAATGACGGGGCAAAAAAGGCACGAAGTAACTGGCTTACAAGGTTTCAACAGGGAGTTTAGTTTAAGAGTATCAGGGGAAGAAAGAGTCCCCACTGAATAGCTGTCGTCTTGTCTAGATGGGTGTGGTAAAAAGAGATGGGGATAAGATTTGTAAGATTCAATAGTGAATAACTGTTATAATGACTAATCGCGACTGTCACAATGGTAAAGATAGAAGTTCTGTAACAAAAAAAGGAGAGTGATTAATCTTACAGTCCAGAAACAGAGGGCCCTAGGACCTTCAAGACAGGAAGCAAAAGCAGAATGAGGGACCTTATCCAGAGAAGTAGCAGTGCCAGAGATGGAGGCAGAGATGGGGGCATGGAGAGGGGGAGCCGGCTGAGGACTCTAGATTCATGGACTAAGAAGAGAAGGACCAAGAGCTGGTGGCCAGGTGCAGACTTGCAGAATGTGCCCTTTGGAGATGTAAATTATTATATATGCCTGAGTGGGTGGGTTTGTTTGTTTGTTTTTTAAAAAGCTAAAGTGGATAGAGAGAAATACTGTTAACTGATGGTACATGGAGGGGATTATAATCAACTTAATGAAACAAGGTATATGATTTATTGAATGTAAAACTGATGATATGCCCTGTAAACTTTCACTCAATCCACAATAAAAACCTTAAAAAAAAAAAAAAGGTGAATTTACTCTTTCAACACTTTCTTCATGGTACCTGAATCGCCAACACAACACAATTCCAATAGTCAGTAGACATTTTTAGGTGCCATAATCACATAATTTTATATCTATATCTATGTATATATAAATATATATATGCTCTTCTATTGCTCACTTGAACATGTTAGAGAAAAACTATCAACAATATTTAGCTAACTCTTGTTTTCTCTTAATTTCAAACTTAATATAAATAGGAGCAAGCATCTGATTACTTCATTATGTCTTATAGTGTAGTCACAACCTAACATTTACACATTAAAATGCCTATATATCATTAAATTGCTTTCTTTCTGTATCTCATTTATGTTATTATTGTTGAACTCACAGCGACCCCGTATAGGGTTTCCAAGGAGCACCTGGTGAGTTTGCACCACTGACCTTGGGGTTCAAACAGACCTTGAGGTCCAGTGCATTATCCCACAGCACCCCACCAGTACTCCCATTTATATTCTAGTTAGGGCGTTATGTTAAAACTTTCATTATACATAACAGTGGATAATTTTATATATAAATTTAGTTTCAGAATAATAAAGAGGGCATTACAAAATATAAAAATGAGGCATTGGGTCAAACAAGATTAAGAACCACCCTTTATTCCTATTTGACCCAATGTCCCCTATTTGTGTTTAACAGCAAAGTTATCAGTTTGAGAACTAAGGTACACCTTGCCCAAACCATGTTATTTTCAACAGCCTCATACGCATGTTAAAGTAGGACAGTGAATAAGGAAGATCACAGAAGAACTGAAACATTTGAGTTATGGTGTTGGAGAAGAATATAGTAAGTTTCATAGACTGCCATAAGAGCAAACAAATCTGTTAGAAGATGTACAGCCAAGTGCTCCTTAGAAGCCAGGATGGTGAGATTACATCTCTCATTCTTCAGACACAATATCAGGAGGGACAAATCCCTGGAGAAGCCATGCTTGGTAAAGTGGAGGGTCAGCGAAAAAGAGGAAAATCTCCAAGAAGATGGACTGGCACAATGGCAGTAGCAATGGATTCAAATGCAACAACTTAAGGATGGCACAAAACCAGGCAGTGCTTCACTCTGTTGTGCATCAGGTCACTATGAGTTGGAACCAACAGGATAATGCACTGGATCACAAGGTCAGGTTGAACCATAAGACTGGCAGTTTAACCTCACCAGTCACTCCTTGGAAACCCTATGCAGGGTTGCTATGAGTCACAATGTAACTCCTATGGCACTTAACAACAACAAGAACTAACAAGCTCATTTTCATCTCTAAGGCTCCTCTTAGCTATAAATTTATGTGGCATTGTAATTGAGTTTACATACTTACTGCCTTGATAAAAGTTCTTTTATCCTTATTAAGGATGGAAGATCAACAATTTAATCATATACTATTACAGCCTTTCGGACATTTTGTATATATCCACCTTGATTCACGCCTGGCGTTACAATATTGAAATATTCTATGGGCAAATTATTGAACAACACAGGAACCATCATAGGAAAATGGGAGAAATATTATAAAGTCACTGCATCATAAGAATTTGTTGGCACTGAACCATTTTAGGATGGTATTGAAAGAAGTTCAAGCTGCAATAAAGGAATTAGTTTAAAACACGGCTTCAGGAATTGAACAAACTGAAATGTTTTAACAAATGGATGTAGGTCTGGAGGTGGTGGTCACTCATGTATGTCAAGAAATTTGGAAGACAGCTTCCTTGTCAACCAATTAGAAGAGATCCAAAGAAAGGGGCTCCAACAGAATGCGTACATTATCAAACAATATTATTAATACAGCACACAAGCAAATTGTTACTGAAGGTAATTAAAAACTGCAGCAGTACATCAACAGGGAACTGCCAGATACTAAGCAGGATTCATAAGTGGACCCTGAGCAAGGAATAAATCACTACTGATATTTGACAGACCATAGCTGAAAGCACAGAACACCATAAAAATGTTCTCCTGTGTTTTACTAATATTTGACTGCAAAGATCATAATAAATTATGGGTAATACTGTGAAGAATGGGAATTACAGAACACTTAATTACGCTCATGCAGAACCTGTACACAGACCAAAAGGCAGTCCTTGGAACTGAACAAAGGGATACCAAAACCCACTGCTGTTGAATCGATTGATTCACAACAATCCTATTAAGACAAATTAAAACTGCTCCACATGTTTCCCAATGCTATAAATCTTTAAAGATGTAGGTTGACTCATCTTTTTCCCAAGGAGCAGCTGGCGAGTCGAACCACTGACCTTTCAATTAGCAACCAAAGCTTAACCCACTGTGCCACCAGGTGTCACATTGTTTTTAAGTATATGAAAAAAGAAGAATCTCTTCTATAAATAATATTTAAAATTTGGGTTCCCACACGCAGATAAATAAAACAGGATCCATATTTCACATCATATACTAAAAAAGTATTCAAAATGGATTAAGGTCCTAAATGTAAAAAGAAAAAATATAATATAAGACAATATAAAGGCAACTCTGTCTAGCCTACACTTATAGACAATGGTTTATCTCATTTATAACAAAAGCACAAATAGCAAAGGAAAAAATAAATGGGACCTCAAAAACGATTTTAAGAATTTGTTCAACAAAAGGTTTTACCAAGTTCATTTACCAGTGTTCATTTACCAGTCTTCATTACAAAATAAATCTGAAAATCTAGAAGAAATGGATGTATTTTCAAAAACCCACTCTGCAGGTTAATGTGCTGCACTGCCAAGTCGGTTTGAACAGCAAGGTCAGCAGTTCAAGCTCACCAGCTGCTCCTCAGAAACCCTACACAGGGTTGCTATGGGTCAGAACCGACTTGACAGCACTTAACAACATAACAAGAGAAATCAGGTCATTTAAAAACTTCCAAAAAAAGGTCCAGGCCCAGATGGCTTTACTGGTGAATTTTACCAAACATTTCAGAGAACTATTTCAAAACATAGAAAAGTATAGAAAGCTCCAAATATGATGCAAACATAACCCTCATACCAAAGTCAGGCAAGAGCATCGCTAGTAAAGAAAATTATGGACCAATATCCCTCATGAACATAAATTCTCAACAAACCCTGTTGTTTGTTGTTGTTAAGTGCCTTCAAGTCGGTTCCGACCCTAGCCAACAGAATTCAATTATATATCAAACAAATAACACATTATGGCCACGTGGGAATTCATTAACAGGGATGCAAGGATATTTCAATATTAGAAAAACAATCAACGTACACCTCTATATAAATAAACAAAAAAGAAAAGAATCACATTGGTTCATGCAGAAAAGTTATCTGACAATCCATTCTGGAATTTTTTTTTTTTAAAAAGTAGAAATTGAAGGGAAAATTCTCAACATAACTGAAGGGAAAATCCCCAACATAACAACAAATCTCTCAATGAAAAGAAACTGAAAGTATTCCCTTTGGGAACAGGAAACAGACAGGATGTCCTATATCACCATTTCTATTCATTATTGTGTTGGAAGTCTTAGTCAGAGCTATAAAGCAGGAGAGGGAAATTTTAAAAATCCAAAAGGGCAAAGATGAAAAACCCACTCTATTTGCAGATGATACCCTATACATAGAAAATCCCAGAAACTCAGCAAAATCATTGGAACTCATTGAAAGATACAGCAAAGTCGCAGGGTACAAGATCAATTTACAAAAATCAGTTGGGGCAGCGGAATCCTACCCAGAGAGGCGGTGAGGCCTGAGATGGAGGCAGGGAAGACGACGTCAGGAGATGGTGGGGCTGGGGACTCGAGATCAGGAGATGGAAAGGGGCTGAGGACTGTGGTGGTGGTGGGCGGGGATGGGGTGGGGGTGTGCAGGCTTACAGGGTATACCCCTTGGTTGGGTGAGGATGCATGGATGGGATGGTAACTATGCCAATGAAGTGACGGATGATGGAATGAGTGTAAAGCTGATGTTCTCTCATGTACACTATCACAAAATTCACAATAAAACATTAAAATAAAAAAAAAAAACCTAAACAAAAATAGAAGAAAAAAAAAAAAATCAGTTGGGGCTCTTTGCTCCTCCCCATTGACAAGCAACTGCTTTTCTTGCAATCTCAGCTGCATCCCTGAGACATGATGGTGAAAATCATAGTTAACGGATTTGGTCACCAGGGCTGCTGTTAACTCTGGCAAAATAAAGGTTGTTGCCATCAACAACCCCCTTCACTGACCTCAACTACATGGTCAACATGGCCCAATATGATTCCACCCATGCCAGTATTAATGGCACTGACAAAGCTGAGAATGGGAAATGTACAGATTTTGCAAACATCAAGTGGATTGATGCTGGTGCTGAGTATGTTGTAGAGTCCACTGGAATCTTCGCAACCTCGGAGAAGGCTGTGAACCCTTGGGTTCACCTGAAGGGTGATGTCAAAAAGAGTATTCATCTCTGCCCCTTTTGCTGATGCCTCTATTTAAAGCTGAGCTTGAACAATGAGATTCAAGATTGTCAGCAATGCTTCCTGCACCACAAATTGTATGCCCACCCTTGCCACGGCAACTTTGGCACTGTAAAGGGACTCATGACCACAGTGCATGCCATCACTACCACCCAGAAGACTGTGGGTGGCCCCTCTCAGAAACTGTGGCGTGATGACCGTGGGGCTACCCAGAACATCATCCCTGCATCTACTGGCACTGCCAAGGTCATCACTGAGCTGAATGGAAAACTCACTGGCATGACCTTCCATATCCCCACTTCCAAAGTGTGTGCTGTGGATCTGAGCTGCCATCTGGAAAACGCTGCCAAATACAATGGCATCAAATTCGTTGCCTAAAAACCATCCTGGGAACAAACAAGATGGCGGATTGGGTGGATGTATAGCAGAGAGCTCCGCCAACAACAACACAGAATACCTGACCAAGCAGGTTCAGGGGCTGGTCCCAGAACTCTGAACCGCATATAAAGGAATACTTAGAAGGTTG
>NW_006408886.1:1623840-1636491 GCF_000296735.1 Chrysochloris asiatica | reverse complement strand
AAAAAAAAAAAAAAAAAACATCCTGGGCTACACTACACTAAGACCAGGGTCTCCTGTGACTTTAACAGTGACACCTACTCTTCTGCCTTTAATGCTACAGCTGGCATGGCCCTGAGTGACCACTTTATCAAGTTCATTTCCTAGCATGACAATGAATTCAGTTATAGCAACAGGGTGGTGGACCTTATGGTCCACATAGCTTCTTCCTGGACCACCATCCCAGCAACAGTACTAGAAGTAAAGATAGGCTGTCAGCTACTTGGGAGTCCTTACCCTAACTTCATCACCAACATACTGAGAAGCTCCTTTCTTCAACACAGTTTCCAAGCAAACGCCCAGGAGAAGGGAAGGAGCTTAAAGAGTCCAGCCTTGTCATGCAAGTACAATCAATAAAGTACACTGTGGTGGTGACAGCAGTGTGCAGCAGAGTCGGTTCCGACTCTCAGTGACCCGGAATAGGGTTTCCAAGGCTGTAAACCTTAACAGGACCAGAAAGCCTCACCTTTCTCCCACGGAACCACTAGTAGTTTTGAACTGCTGACCTTGAGCTTAGCAGCCCAACTCATAACTACTATGCTAACAGATCTCCTTAAAATATACTGTATCCAGCCAAAATAAAAACACTCAGTTGGTTTCCTCCATAATAAAGACAGTTCAGAAAAAGAAATTAGGAAAACAATGCCCTTTACAAAAGTCACCCAAAAGATGTTGTAAAGTGCCACTCTGTCAGTCCCAACTCAGAGAGACCCTGTAAAAGGGTTTTCAAAGAGCGGCTGATGAGCCTGAATCGCCAACCTTGCATCAACCTTGCACTTCAGCGCATTAGCCTGCAATGCCACACCAGGACTTGACCAGAGAAACAAAAGACCTAAACAAAGAAAAGGAGCTCTGGTAACTTAGTGGTTACGAATAGGGCTGCTAATCTCAAGGTCAGCAGTTCGAAACCACCAGTGGTTCTGTGGGAGAAAGATGAGGCTTCCTGCTCCCAAGAAGATTTACACCCTATTCAGGGTCGCTAAAACACTGCCAATTAAGAATCCTCTACCCAGCAAAGATGTCAATCAAATACAACAGGTGTAATCAAAACATTCCAGGATAAACAGAAGCTAAGGAATTTTTCCGAAGCCAATCCTGCTATGAAAAACATCCTAAATGAAGTTCTGTGGACTGAGAACCAACAAGAACAGACAACAACCAGAGAATAACATGTGGCAGCATCACCCCGAACTCAATCAACAAATGGAAGAGTCAAGAACAGAATAAAATTATAAGAACAGAGGATCTGGAAGGTCAGTCCATGATCAAAACAATTACAGTGTGAAAGAAGTTAAACACAGAGGAACAGAGATCCCGGTGGTGAGAAGGTCAGGTCGATTACAGGATAAAATAGACTGTCTTAAATGGGCAGAAGAGCCAATGGAATATAAGGTAACCACAACAGTGGGGTTGGGGTGGAGGGTTAGTTTGGGTGTTTGCAGGGCAATACAAGAAGCAGGAGGAGGTGGAAGAAAAAGATAGACAGGAGAACACTGAGACAGGTTTGCATGGCCAAAGTGGGACAGAGGTAAATAGTGATGCATAATCAACCTTGAAACAGCAGGGCTCTGTGATACAAGGATCTAGGCATAGTTTGAAGAGGGGAAATAATACTAAAATGCTTGACTGTCTTATGACTATTGGTTTCCTGTCCCTACTACTGTAAAATAGACACTTGAGTGGGATAGTAAGGAATGTTGGGGAACACGATTACAGAAAACCTGTAAGCCCATCTTCAGTCTATAACTGACTGGAATACCTAAAAGGGGTTCTAGAACTTGCCCAGTGAAATAGGCCTCTTGCAAAACTTTTGCAGAGTATAGGACCTTAGGAGGAATCCTGAGTCCCATCAATGACGTTATGAGGTGGTACATTCCCATTAGCAAGGACAAGCAGACCAGCCAGGAAGAGCTAGAGCAACAGAAGATATATCTTCAGGGAAAGGTCATCAGGAAAAACCCAAAACAAAAATGTCAGCATGCCTGGCTACTACAAGTATAAGCAAGCTGTTTGCCAGGAAGACATCAAGGCAAGCAATCAAGTCCCTTCAGGACAAACTCCCCTCTAAGAGTGAAACTCAAAGGAAAAACAATGGCATGTAAGTTTCTGGAGACCACATTGGTCTACTGGTAAATGAAAGGGGGGAAAGGCAGCAATGAAGAAATGGGCTGAGTTCAACCACAATCCACTGACTCCTGTAGACCTGGAGATGAGACAAAAGAGGAAGGGCTGGTTGGTCCAAAGTCTGGTGAGACCTGGGGACACTTGAGCCCATGGACAAGGACGTAGCCACAGAGGGCTAGGGCTGAGAGTGAAGCATCCTGCTAATATGAAGTGAGAGGAGATGCACAAACACTCAAACTTGCAGACAGTACCCATTTGACCTGGCCTCGATTGCGTGATCATCAGAACTCAACGAGAGGAAGATTACAAAAAATAATAGTTTTTTGTGTTTTTTTTTTTTTTTTATAAAAGAAGCGAGTAAATTGCTACAATTTGATGAACCTGACCTATAATCATGGAGGTAGTAACTCAAAATACTAACAGAGAGTGAAGGAGTCTTCACATCGAGTATCAATGTACACAAGTATCTGTGTACCTCTGTACATAGGGTAGATAGGGAAGGGCAACTTAAGACACTGGCTGCCTAAAGTGACGGGGTAATAAAGGCACGAAGTGACTAGCTTACAAAGTTTCAAGGGGGAGTTTAGTTTAAGTGTGGTGGTGGGGGTAGAAAGAGTCCCCACTGAATGGTTTTCATCTTGTCTGGGTGGGTCTGGTGAAAAGAGATGGGGATAAGATTTGTATGATTCAATAGTGAACAACTGTTATCACGACTAATTGCGACTGTCACAATTGTAAAGGTAGAAGTTTTGTAACAAAAACAGGGGAATGGTTAACTTTATGGTCCACAAACAGAGGACCCTAGGACCATCAAGGGAGAAGAGCACAAGCAGAATGCGGGACCTTATCCAGAGAAGCAGCAACTCCACAGGCAGACCTGCAGAATGCGCCCTTTAGAGGTGTAAATCATTATATATGCCTGAGTGTTTTTTGTTTTTGTTTTTTATTTTAAAAAGCTAAAGTGGATAAAGAGAAATACTGTTAACTGACGGTACATGGAGGGGATTATAATCATTGTAATGAAATAAGGTGTATGATTTGTTGAATGTAAAACTGATGATCTGCTCTGTAAGCTTTTACTCAATCCACAATAAACACCTTAAAAAAAAAAAAATTTTTTTTAACCAAGCAACACTGAAACCATCAAGGGAGAAGAACACAAGTGGAGTGCGAGACCTTATTCAGAGAAGCAAGCAACACCAGAGATGGACGCAGAGATGGGGACGTGGAAAGGAGGGAGCGGCTGAGGACTCTAGATTCATGGCAAGAGAGGGACTTAGAAATAGCGGCCAGTAGACTTGCAGAACGTGCCCTTTGGTGTTGTAAATTATTATATATGCCTGAGTATTAAAAAAAAAAAAAGAAAAACTAAAGTGAATAGAAATACTCTTAACTGATGGTACATGGAGGGGATTATAATCATTGTAATAAACAAGATGTATGATTTGTTGAATGTCAAACTGCCCTGTAAACTTTGACTCAATCCGCAATAAAAACCTTATAATAAAATAAAAATTTGAAGAATATACCATGTTCATGAATAGGAATACTTAGTATTGTGTAAATGTAAATGGTAATCTATCAATTACCCAAAGCAATTGATAGATACAACACAATCCCAATGCACATTCCAACATCATTCTTTAAAGAGGTAGAAAACTGATCACTAACTTTATATGGAAAAGTAATGAGACCTAAGATAAACAGAGCAATGCTTAAGAATAAATTTGGGTGTCTTTCACTCTCTGACCTCAAAATTTATTTCACAGTCACAGTGGTCAAAACAGTCTGGTACTGCTACAACTGAAGATATATAAATCCATCCACATACAGTCAACTGATCTTTGACAATGGGTCAAAACAAAATAAACAGGGAAGAATATTCTCTTCAACAAATGGTACTGGCAAAACTGAACATCCATTTGCAGAAGAATGAAACAAAACCCGTATCTCACACTATATACAAAAACAGACTCAATATGGATTAAAGACCTAAATGTAACACTTAGAAGGATAAAGTTCATCAATGAAAAAAAGAGGGAGAAAATAAATAAATAAATAAATAAATAAAAAGAGAAACTTGTTGTTATTAAGGGCCATCGAATTCACTCATAGCGACCATGTTTCCAAGGAGCAGCTGGTGAGCTTGAACTACCAACCTTGCAGTTCAAACGACTTTGCAGTCTGACGCATTAGTCCACAGCACCACACCAGGACTCCAGGGACAAACTTAGGGGCTCTTAAAACGTGGCATAAATACACTATCAACATTACAAAAAAAAAATAATAATAATACAAACAGTAGATGGCAAAAAAGGAGACTGAGACCTCCCAAAAATTAGAAATGTATGTGTATTAAAAAGATTTTGCCAAAAGTGTAAAAAGGGAGCCAGCCCACAAACGGGGGGAAAAACTTTTTTGCAACTTATCTAAAATGTACAGGAAACTACAACACCTCTACAAGAAAAACACAAAACAACTCAATTTTAAAAATGGGCACAGGACATGAACAGACACATCACCAAGGAAAACATACAGGCAGCTAACAAAGATACACAGAAATGTTCACAATCACTGCCATTAGAAAAATACAAGTCAAAACAACACGGTATCATCTCATGCCAGCATTAACAATAAATTTCAAAACAACAACAACAGAAAATGCTGCTGGGTTTGTGAAGACACTGGACCTTCCTACATTGTTGATGGGACTGTAAAATGATTCAACCACTCTGGAAAACAGTATGATGCATCCTTAGAAAGGTGGAAATAAAAATATCTTGTTGTTGAGTGCCTCTGAGTTGGTTCCAAGTCACAGTGACCCTGCATAGATTTCTAAGGGCAGCTGGTGGGTCTGAACTGCAACCTTATAGTTCACAGTGTGATATATAATCCACAAGAAACAGGAACTAGGACACAAATAATATATGCACACTGATATGCATCACAGCACTATTCATAGTAGCAAAAAGACTGAGACAGCCTAAGTACCCAATAATGGAAGAATGGATAAACAAACTTTAGTACATGCACAAAATCAAATACTATGCAATGTTGAAAAATAAAACTGAATCTACAAAACAACTCATAACATGGATGAACCTAGTGAACATTACGCTGAGTGAAATTAATCAATCACAAAAGGACAAGTATTTTGAGATCACTGTTGTAAAAACTAAAGTAAGGGTTTTCATACTGCAAGAAACAGTCTTTTGTGGTTACCAGGGGTGGGAGGGAAGGGAGAGTAATTCACTGGCTAGAGGGTTACATGTTGTTGTTGCTGCTGTTGTTATGTGCCGGGGAGTCAGTTCCAACTTTGTATCGACCCTGTACAGGGTTTCCGAGGCTGTCAATCTTTATGGGAACAAAAATCCTCATCTTTCTCCTGAGGAACAGCTGGTAGTTTCGAACTGCTGACCTTGCGGCTTGCAGCCCAATTCATAACCACTATGCTACCTGAGCTCCTTGGGTTACATGTTAGCTTGGGCAATATCCAAGAAGTAGGGGGATGGGATAAGAATGAATAAGATAGGTGAAGATGGGAGGTATGCATGGGCTAAAGGGGATAGAGGTAAATACTGATACACAACCTTGGAACAAGAGTGTTCTGTGCACAGATATATGGATTGAGACATACGCTGAATGGGTAAATGAGAGAGAATGAGATACAGGTGTGTGTATATAGGTCTATGTATAAATGTGTGACACATATACTTATATATCTCATAAATATATAAGTTTTTGAAAGATGATGCTTGGTTTGTACATGAGTATTTATTTACCTTTCCTGCAAACACAACTATGAATGTAGTAGATGCAGCATGTTGTTAAGTGCCATTAAGTCAGGTCCAACCCACAGCGATTCTGCATAGGGTTTCCAAGGAGCAGCTGGTGAGCTTGAACTGCCGACCCTGCAATGTTGTTGTTAGGTGCCATCGAGTCAGAACTGACTCATAGCGACCCTATACACAACAGAACAAAACACTGCTCAATCCTGGGCCAACCTCACAACTGTTGCCATGCTTGAGCCCACTGATGCTGCCACTTTGCCAATCTATCTCAGTGAGGGTCTTCCTTTTCTCTCTGACCCTCCACCTTACTAAACATGATAGCCTTCTCCAGCAACTAGTCGCTCCTGACAATATGTCCAAAGTTTAGCCATCCTGGTCTCCAAGGAGCACTCTGGCTGCACTTCTTCCAACACAGATCTGTTGGTTCTTTTGGCAGCCCATGGCACTTTCAATATTCTCCCCCAGTACCATAACTCAAAAGCATCAATTCTTCTACAGTCTTCCATATTATACTCACTGTCCAGCTTTCGCATGCATATGAGATTACTGAAAATACAATGGCTTGGTCAGGTTCACGTTAGTAATACAGCTGGCAAAATGATAAAAACTTCCTAGATTTAAGACAATGAGTTGATGGGCCTGGATGTTTAGGACCATAGTCTCAGGGGACTCTTTAGCATCTGGGATCTTAAAAGTGGCTACTGGTCTCTCCATGTACAGAAGAAAGAAGAGTAATAAAAATTTAAGAGGCCTGGAATCAATTATTCCAGTGGACTAATGGAGCTCTGGTAGTATAGTGGTTACGAATTGGGCTGCTAATTTCACAGTCAGCAGTTCGAAACTACCAGCTGTTCCACGGGAGAAAGGTGAGGCTTTCTGCTCCCGTAAAGATTTACATCCCAGAAACCCTGTACAAGGTCGCTATGAGTCCAAAATGACTCCACAGCACATAACAACAACAATGGAACAAGTGAACATCAGTCTCCACTGATACGAGAAGAACTAGATGGTGTCTGGCTACTACCACCAACTGCTCTGTAAGAGATCACATTAGAGAATCCCAGATAGAGTGAAGAATGTGAAACAAAACTCAAAAGTATTTAATTTTAAAAATAATAATAAATAGACTCCTGTTGACCTGGAGATGAGAGAGAGAAGGCTGGTTGGTCCAAAGAGTGGTGAGACCTGGAGAGTCCTGAGCCCATGGACAAGGACATAGCCACAAAAGGGTAGAGCTGAGAATGAAGCATCCAACTGACAGGAAGTGAGGGGAGATGCACAGGAATGCCCAAACTTGCAGATAGTATACATTTGACTTAGCCTAGATGGCTTGATAATCAAAACCAGAGGAAGATTAAGAAACAATTTTTGATAAAGGAAACAAGTGTAAATTGCTACAATTTGATGAACTTGACCTATACTTATGGACACTGTAGTTCAAAATGCCAATTGACAAGGAAGGAGCCTTCACATCAAGTATGAATCTTATCCCCTCTGTACTCAGGGTAGATAGGGATGGTCAACTCACCGACATTGGCAACCTAAAATGAGGGGGCAACAAAGGCACAAAGTGACTGGCTCACAAGTTTTCATGAGGGAGTTTAGTTTCAGAGCGTGTGGGGGTAAGATAGAGACCCCACGAATAGTTGTCATCTTGTCTAGATGGGTCTGATGAAAAGACATTGGTATAAGATTCTTAAGATTCAACAGTAATTGTTTTCACGACTAATTGTGACTATCATAATTGTAAAGGTAGAAGCTTTGTAACAAAAACGGTTGAAGAGTTCATCTTACATTCCAGAAACAGGACCTAGGACCATCAAGGGAGGAAAGCATAAGTGGAATGTGCGACCATATCCAGAGAAGCAGTGACACTAGAGATGGAGGCGGAGATGAGGACACAGAAAGAAGGGAGCAGCTGAGGACTTGGACTCATGGAATGAGAGGGACCAGGCAGGAGGCAGGTTTTCAGAATGTGCCCTTTGGTTATTTAAATGATTATATACTCCCGAGTGTTTTTTGTGTACATTTCCCAATTCCCAGTCCCCTACCCACCCACCCCACCCCCGCCAAGAAAAAAAAAAAAAGAGGGAATGGAAGTAAATACTGTTGAATGATGATGCACAGAGAAGATTGTAATCATTGCAATGAAACAATGGTGCAAAGTTGATGTTCTCTCATGTAAACTATCACTCAGTTCACAACATTAAAAAAAGCATTATGGACTGCCACAGAAAAATTTCACTCCTAGATGCATATCCAAAGAACACTTGAAAGCAGAGACTCCAACAAAGACATATATCAATATTCAACGCAGATCTATTTACAACCTAAATGCCCACCAAGAGACAAATGAGTAAGCAAAGTATAATACATCCATACAGTGGAATAATAGTGAACAGGAGAAATAAAGTCTTGATATATGCTACAACATAAATGTGCTGAGTGAAGTCAATCACAAAAGGACATATTGTAGGATCTCAGTTACTTAAATGAAAAGTTTCTTAGTGGTTACTAGAGACAGAAAGGGAAGGGAAAAGAGAATTATTGCTTACCGAGTACTGAGTTTGGGCTTAAGGTAATGGGAAAATCTCACTGATAACCTGGTTAATGTTAAGTGTTGTCAATGAGTAGCACCTGTAGAACTGCCAAAAGTTGTCTAATATATTTACAACTCCACACATACAAAAAAAGAGTAACTACTGAGATTGCCGATGTACAATCAAATACCTCTCAGGATTTGACTCTTCAGTTTGTTGGTTTAGGGCCTGACAACTGGCCTAATATGCATACTGCCCTGAGGTACTAAAAACTTACAAGGGAGCATCCAAGTTACAATCAGTCACTACTCACCTTGAAGCAACAACAGTCAGAATTAGAAGAAACAGAATGTAGGGCAACTGTCTCAATGGTGATGGTGGTTATGTGCCATGGAGTCGGTTCCAACTCATAGTAACCCTGTACAGGATTTCCGAGGTTGTAGATCTTTACGGAGCAGAAAGCCTCATCTTTCTCCCGCAGAACAGCTGGTAGTTTCCAACTGCTGACCCTGAGAGGTTAGCAGCCTGATTCAAAATCACTAAGCTACCAGAGCTCCTAATAGTCTCAATAAATAGGAGCTCTGGTTGTGTTGCTAAGTGCCATCGAGTCGATTCCAACCCACAGCGACACTGTACAAGGTTTCCAATGCTGTAAATCTTGACAGGAGTAGAAAGCCTCATCTTTCTCCCGTGAAGCAGCTGGTAGTTTAGAACTGCTGACCTTAAGGTTCGCAGCCTGATTTGTAACCACTACGCTACCAATAGCTCTGGTAGGGGAGTGGTTATGAGTTGGGCTCACTATGAGTTGGAACCAACTCCGTGACACATAACCATTACCACCATGCCATGAGAACTATGGAGTCCTGGCACTGCAGAATTATGCTCTGGACCACAGGTCAATTTGAACTGCAAGGTTGGCAGTTAACCCACCAGCTGCTCCTGGGAAACTCAGGGTGGCTTTGGGTCAGGACCAACTCAACGGCACTTAACACAACTACAATGCTATGAAACCTGGAATCATGGCATGGTGCTGTAGGATAATCACTCAACCACAAGGTCAGTGGTTCAAACCCACAAGTCACCCCTCAAAAAACCCTATAGGGTCGGAATCAACTCAATGGCACTTAATAACAACAACTAACCTCAAGTCCGGTGGAAACCCTATACAAGGTTGCTATGAATCAGAACCAATGTGATGGCACTTAACAACAGTCCATGAGACTGGACCCCTGGAGTGGTACTGTTGCATAAACGTGGTGCTATGGGTTAATGCTCTGGACTTCAAAGTTAGTTTGAACCACAAGGTTGGTGGTTCAAGCTCTCCAGGAGCTCTTCGGCAGCTCCTCAGAAACCCGATGCAGGATGACTCTCAGTCAGAATCAATAACAAAAAAATGCCATGAAGTGTCAGGTTACAATAAGATTCTATAGAAGAATCCTGTTCAAAGGGGGGCAAAATACAGAACATAATTTTAAACTCTCATGGACTCTACACTTTCTTGAGTCACATGAACTGGATGAACCCCTGAAATAATCTTTTAAAACCAAATAAATATCCCCTGAAGACTTGAAACCAAAAAACTGTTCAGCTTAATTAGTAAAGAATGTCTGTCTTGTGCATTGTGCTCTCTATCAGTTAGACCCATTTCAGTCATGGTAAATGCAGCAAATTTAGAATACATGCAAATATGTAAATGTGGAATGACAACCGTAACAGGAAATACAACAGGCCATTTAATCCTGAACAGGAGACTTGTAAGAGGTATAGTGATTCCTTAAGGAACCTGCCGCAGAAGACTGACTATTGCCACACATTCAAACTGCATTCAGCACTACCTTTGAGGTTGTCACTATTGTTTCTGACTCTGCCATTAAAGATTTGGTTGCTATGCAACATGCTCATTTCCCTTGTTTTCTAGGAGGAAGATTAATTTTCTAGCAGGATGTCATTTTCGTTCCAATATACTGTTCTACAAATTTGAGTCCATTCTGGTTTCCCTTTATAGTTCATGACTGAAGCAGAAATAACTGGTTTGCCTTGTTTTTAACATCTATCTATGTTGTTGTTGTTGTTGAGTACCATGGAGTCGGTTCTGACTCATAGTGACCCTGCACAGGGTTTCCAAGGCTGTAAATCTTTACGGGAGCAGAAAGCTTCATCTTTCTCCCACGTAGTGGCTAGTATTTTAGAACTGCCAACCTTGAGGTTAGCAGCCCAATTCATAACCACTACGCTACCAGAGCTCCCTATCTATCTATGTGCTGTAGGATAAACACTGGACTGCTAACCACAAGGTTGGTGGTTCAAACCCACCAACCCATTCCTTGGAAACCCTATAGAGGGTCGCTCTGAGTTGCATCCCACTAGACAGCACATAGCAACAAACTTGTAAGATCAACTGACAACAGCAACTCAAAGAATTAGATAAAAAAAAGATGGGGAGAGTGGAGGTGAGTTTATGTTAATAGGAGAAGAACAACTCAGAAAAGGATGGTTAAAATGGTTAAAATAAACTCGTGAAATATAATCAGTCAATGAATTATACCTGTAGAAACTACTGAATTGGTGTTTGTTCTGCTGTGCATAGTCTCAGCATCAAAATAAAAAATATGTTTTTTTAAAATACAGTATACAAAGAATATTTGAAAAAGTTTACATTATTAAATGAGTACCACTTAACATCTTTAATAAAATAGAAAGAAAAACAAATATTTCTAGATCATTAATAAATGTTCCACACTTGAGTCTAGATTAATTTTTAAAAAACAGGTAAGTACAACAGGAGTTAAAAGTATAGACATTTTGACTAATCACCAACTTTATATGAAAAAGAAAAGAAACTGGGAAACAACATGGAGCTTCCTTAAAAAGCTATAGCGATATCGTTATGATTCAGCAATCCCACTATTAGGCACAAGTATATATCCTGGAGAAATAAAAGCCAAGACACAAACAGATAAAAAGCACACCCATGCCCATAGCAGCATTATTTGCAACAGCAAAAAAATGGAAACAACCAAATTGCCCATCATTGGATGACAGATAAACTGTATGGATATATATAATGAATGTGATACCATGAAACATTAAAAACAATTTAGAATCCCCAAAACCCCTCTAAGCATAGATGAACCTAGAGGTTGAAATACTTCAACCACAAAAAAGGACAAATATTTAGTGAGTTATTATAAAAAGTCAGGAAGAGGTTTACACACAGAAAAAAGCATTTGAAGGTTTATTACAGACGGGAGGAAAAAGGAAGGGCAAACCACTAACTAGAAGTTTGCCAGAGAATATTTGGATGTATATATTTATATGATGGAAATACATTCAATTTTATTATAGAGCACATATGGAGCAAAGTTATGTAAACGTCCTAGTCATTACCAAACATCTTGAGTCAATGGACCTAAGGACTCAGAACCACAATCTCAGGAACATCTAAGTCAACTGCCTATCAGTGTTCCCAAGAACAATGATCTACATTCTATTTTGTATAGTTACTGAAGTCTTAAAAGTTTGCAAGCAGCCAACTATTAGTCTCTCCTGGTCTGAAACAAAAAAGAATTAAGAAAACCAAAGGCTCAAAGAAACAATTTAGTCCAAAGCCTCCATTAGCCTGGGTTCAGAACTAGATGGTACCAAGCTACCACTACCAGCCACCACTTTTATCAAGATCATATAGAAGGTCCTGGATATAGAACAAAATAAAAAAATCTTTTAAATCCCCAGATTTACTAGTCTGATAGAGACTGCTGGAAACCCTGAAATTGTTGCCCTTAGATACCGACTGGAACCCACAAGGATCAACTTTCACAGAACAAGACAGACCTATAAGGGGAAGAACATATTGGTGTGACACTACAGGATCACCACTGGACTGTGAATCACAAGGTTACGAGTTCAAACCCATAAACTGCTCCTCTAGAACTCTATACAGGTTCGGTACAGATTTGACAGGACTTTAACAACACATTCCCGTTGTTGTTGTCAGGTGTCATCGAGTCGGAACCAACTCATAGCAACCCCATGCACAGCAGAACGAAACAATGTCTGATCCTGGGTCAACCTTACTACCGCTGCCACACTTGACACCATCAATGATGCCACCTGGCTGATTCATCTCGTTGGGGGTCTTCCTCTTTTTCTCTGACCCTCCA
>NW_006408886.1:1613944-1621981 GCF_000296735.1 Chrysochloris asiatica | reverse complement strand
ATTCAAGGTCATATTTTGGCTCTCGTGGACTTGTTTTCATTTTCTTCAGCTTCAGTTTGAATCTGCTTATCAGTATTTGATGGTCTGTTCCACAGTCTGTCCCTGGCCTTGTTTTCACTGATGATATGGAGCTTTTTCCATCTTCTCTTTCCACAGATGTAGTCAATTTGATTTCTTTGTGTTCCATCTGGCGAGGCCCCTTAGGTTAAATAAATCATATGAGACCAAAAAGGGCAGCATTTGACCACAAATAAAGCTCAGGAGTCAGGAAGGGGCAGAAACAAAGATCTCAGAAAGTAACTGGTAAGAATGTTGTTATATTGAAGAGATTGTAACCAATGTCACAAAACAAAATGTGTATAAACTGCAGAATGAAAAACAAATTTGCCCTGTAGACTTTCACCCAAACTGCAATTAAAAACTACAAACACACATTGTGAAGGAACCTGAATTAAAATTCTTATACAGACAGCATTTAAAAAGAAATGCATCAATATAGTAACAGTAATCATTTCTAAGTATTAAGTATTGAGTAATTTTTATATGATTTATAATGTTTTATAGTCACTATGAGTCAGAATCGACTTGACAAAAACATACTCTGGTAGCGTAGTAGTTACAAATCAGGCTGCTAACCTCAATGTCAGCAGTTCGAAACTCCTAGCTGTTCCGTGGGAGAGATGAGACGACTTTCTGCTCCCGTTAAGATTTACAGCCTCAGAAACCCTGTGCAGGGTCACTAGGAGTTGGAACCGTCTCCACAGTACTTAACAACAACAATATATACTGGAACAGTGCTAGAGGATAAGCACTGGACCATAAGGTCAGTTTGAATTGCAAGGTTGGAAGTTCAAGCTCACCAGCCTCTCCTAGGAAACCCTATTTAGAGTCACTATTGGTCGGAATCAACTCGAGGGCACTTACCAACAACAGGGGGGAATTGGAAAATTCAGAAAAAGACATCTTCTGGAAGTTTTTAGGTAAAGTTTTGGGCAATGGGAATACTACTCAGAATACAAGATTAAGAGGTTTTTCTTCTCCCACAAGGTTTATTAAAGAGTAACAATACATTTCTGCACAAGAAAACAAGGAACACACTTCAGATTCATAGACACCCTATACATCTAAAGGTATGGTAGCCACTCGAATCCATGTCAGATTTCCCAAATACTAAAAGCTAAACAGAAGGAGCTCTGGTAACGTAGTGGTTACGAATCGGGCTGCGAACCTTAAAGTCAGCAGTTCGATACTACCAGCTGCTCCGCGTGAGAAAGATGAGGCTTTCTACTCCCGTAAAGATTTACACCCTTGGAAACCTTGTACAGGGTTGCTATGGGTCGGAACCGACTCGACGGCACTTAACAACAACAAAAGCTAAACAGAGACCAAACTACAAAATCAAGGGTTGTCAAACCTTGTTGTTAAGTGACCCTGTATAGGGTTTCCAAGGTGTGGCTGGTGAGCTTGAATTGCCAGCCTTGTTGGAATTCAACAGCACTTAACAGTAACAACATAGCTGATGTTGGTGCCAGACTGCATTAATAAGAAACAAATCCCTGATTGCTTCTGCTGGCACATAGCCCAAGTCAGCCACTGGCTATAAGTCTGTACTGCTCTTAAGCATCTAATGATTAACATCATTTATGACATTTTTGTTAGGTGTTGGTTCCAATTCTTAGTGACCCGTATGTATAACAGAACAAAACACTGTCCCCAGTCCTGCACCATCCTCACAATTGTTCCTATGCTTGAGCCCACTATTGCAGACACTGTGTCAATCCATCTCCTTGAGGGTCTTCCTGTTTTTCACTGACTTTCTAGAAACTATATCAAGCATGGTGTCTTTTTCCAGGGACCTGATTCTCCCAATGACATGTCCAAGTATGACACACAAAGTCTTTCCATTCTCGCTTCTAAGCAATGTTTTCTAGCTGTACTTCCTCGAATATAGATTTCGTCATTCTCCTAACAACCCATAGTATATTTAATTTTCTTTGCCAACATCATAATTAAATGGCATCAATTCTTCAGTTTTCCTTATTCACTGTCCAGTTTTTGAATGCATATGATGTGATTGAAAATACCATGGTTTGGTTAAAGCATACCTTAAGTCTTCAAAGTGACAACTTTGCTTTTTAACACTTAAAAAGATCAATCTTTTGAAAATTTGCTTAATGCAATATATTGTTTGATTTTCTGACTACTGTCTCCATGGGCATTGCTTGTTGTTCCAAGTAAAATGAAGATTTTGACAAACTTATTCTTTTTCCATTTATTGTGATGTTGCTGACTGGCCCATTTGTGAGGATTTTTGTTTATGTTGAGGCATAATCCACACTGTAGACTGTAGTCTTTGATCTTCATCAGTACGTGCTTCAAATCCTCTTCATTTTCAACATGCAAAGTTGTGTCAACTGCGTATCACAGGCTGTTAATGAGTCTTACTCCAATCCTGATGTCCCATTCTTCTTCAAATAATCTGCTTCATGGATTATTTGCTCAACATATAGATTAAGTAAGTGTGGTAAAAAAATATACAACCCTGACATGTACACATTCCTGATTTTAAATCATGCAGTATTCCCCTGTTCTGTTTGAATGACTGCTTTTTGGTCTACATATAGGTTCCTCATGAACACAATTAAGTGTTATGGAATTCACATTTTTTGCAATGTGATTCATTATTTGCTATGATCCAAAGAGTCTTTACACAGTCAATGATACTGCTTGCACATGGCCCACACCTTGCTGGTGTTTTCTGCTTTCAGTCAGTCAAGATCCATCAGATATCAGTAATAACATTCCTCATTCCATATCCTATTCTGAATCCTTCTTAAATTTCTGGCATATACACATTGATGTACTGCAGCAACCGGTTTTGAAACAATTTCCACAAAATTTCACTTGTATTTGATAGAAATGATAATGTCTGGTCATTTTCATATTTTCTTGGATCACCGTTCTTTGGAATGGGCACAAATTTGAATCTCTTCCAGTCAGCTAATCAGATTAGCTATCAAATTTCTTGGCATAGACATCTAAGTACTTCCAGCACTGCTTTATTTGCTGAAACATTTCAATTGGTATTCCATCAATTTTTGGAGCCTTGTTTTTCTTCAATACCTTCACACTGGACTGCTTCCTTCAGTATCATCTGTGTTTCTTGATCACAGGCAACTTCCTTAAATCAAATCTTTTTGGTACAGCAGTGACTCTGTATATTCCTTTCTTCCTTTTATTTTTAAGAACTTGATTTTTTTTTTTAAACCTTTTCTGTAAATTGAATGTATGTATACAGAGTAGATCATCAGTTTTGTAAATAAATCATAAATTTTCTGTGTCATTCAATATTTTGCCCATGTGTTGTTGTTAAGTACCAGCGAGTCAGTTCTGGCTCATAGCGACCCTGTATAGGGTTTTGGAAGAACAGCTGGTGAGCTTGAACCACCAACCTTGCAGTTCAAACCAACCTTGCAAACCAGTACATTAACCCACACCGCCACACCTATCTTTCAATAGCGCAACTCACTTTCAGTGGTAGGATAATAGCCATACTCTGTAATAACTGGTGGCACTGTAAGATGAAGCACTGAATTGATAACTGCAAGGTCAGTGGTTCAAATTCACATGCTACTCCTTGGAAACACTATACAGGTTGCTATGAGTTGGAACTGACTCAACAGCACTAACAACAATAAGGAAAATGATCAATTAATATGACTATAATTCAAACCTATACACCAACCCCTAAAGCCAAAAATGAAGAACTGCATTAATAATTCAAGATGGTAAGCATGCGAAAGTTGGAAAGAAGGATCAGCTGCTGGAAAATACAGCCTTGGTGACAGAAACAAGGCAGATGATAGCATGACAGAATTTTGAAAGAACAAGGATTTACCGCAAACACCTTTCCTGAACTTATTAACTGGTCTTCCTTGTAAATGTATGGAGCTCTGGTAGCGTAGTGGTTACTGCGAACCACAAGGTCAGCAGTTCAAAACTACCAGCTGTTTCACGGGAGAAAGATGAGGCGTTCTGCTCCTGTAAAGACTTACACCCTCGGAAATCCTGTACAGGGTCACTATGAGTGACTCCATGGCACAGCCACCACCAGCCAAAGTACAACACTGTACTTTAGGGTATGGATTCACAGTATCTAAAGTACAACACTATTTATTTTTTTCAACAATGAATGCTATACCATTCCTCTCCAATTTGTCATTACAAGCATAATAACATTTAATTCAAAACAGCCAATGCCAGTCCATTTCAGATCACTATTGCCTAGAATATTGATCTTTAAGCATTCCATTTCATTTTGATGATTTCCAATTTCCCTAGATTCATTCTTTGCCCATGACATGTTCTGATCATTCATAAATGTTTGCAGTTATTTCTTCCTCATTTTGAGTCATGTCACATCAACAAAGGAAAGTCCAGGAAGCTTTGCTCTGTCCATGTCATTTAGGAAGATTCTATTTTGAGAAGGCAGCTCTTTCCCAATCATAGTTTGAGTTCCTACCAACATGAGGGACTCAACTTCTGACACTGTATCTAACAATGTTCTGCTATTATTCATAAGGTTTCAGTGGCTAATTCTTCAGAAGTAAACTGTCTCTTTTCCTAGTCTGTCTTAGTCTGAAAGCTTTGATGAAAACTGCCCACCATGGGTGACCTTGTTGGTTACTGGAAATACCAGTCACCACAATATACAAGTCAATCAGTATAACTGACAGACAAGTTACTTTAGGTTTGATTAAGTGATAACAGTATTATGTTTATGTTTAAAGAAAATGTCCTTTTTTATTTTTGTTAGAAATGCAAGCCAAGTATTTAGAATGAAATATTATAAAATACTGCAAAACAAACAAACAACAACAAAATAAGCATATATGGTAATGTTCATAATACTAAATTTAAGTATATTAAAGGTACTAAAGTTAGATATAGGAGGAATATGGACGTTAATGTATTTTATGAATTTTAAAAATTCTTACAATAAAAAGTTTAAAATATTTTATTAAATAATTTGAGTCCTATAGAAAACTCAATCTTAACTCTTCTAAACAACTTTTATGTCAAAAGGAAAACAAGATCCTAGTATCCATCTTCTCTGGAAGATTTCACTGAATGGTCTAAAAGCTACAAAGACAACAAGAAAGAAATCAGAAATTTCCTATGAGAAAATAAAAAAGGTGCCTGCTAGCAGGCTCTCCTATCACACAGACCATGTCTTCATGGTTAAGAAAGGTCTTAGTTAAGGAAATTTAATAGAAAATTGTTATTGTTGTTAATGGCAATTTTATATACATTAACAGAAGGCAATATTGCTAGATCTTGCCCCAGGCTCAGAATAGTTATGCTTGAGCCCAATGCTGCAGCCATGTGGCAATCCATGAGGGGGACTTCCCTTGGTTTTGTTGACCTTACACTTTAGCAAACATTAATAATGTCCTTTTCACTAGAACTAGTTAGTTTCAAAAAGCACAGGTGGCTTTGGAGAGCGAACTGAAAGGTCAGCACTTCAAACCCACCAGCCACTCCGAAGAAGAAAGATGACGCTGATCAGTTCCTGTAAAGATTTCATCTCAAAAACCCAAAAAGGCAATTCTACTTTGGCTCTGTAGTGTCGCTAAGTCCAAATCAACGTGATGGCAGTAAGTTTACTAGGTTAGATACAGTTTTACTGTACTTAGGTATTACGAGCAAAACTAACAACACAATCACAAAGCACCAAACTTTAAATAACTTTTTCAATCAAGTTTCCCCAATTCCTTATCTAGCGTACTGGTTACAAATCGGGCTGCAAACCTCAAGGTCAGCAGTTCGAAACTACCAGCTGTTCCACAAGAGAAAGATGAGGCTTTCTGCTCCCGTAAAAATTTACAGCCTCGGAAACCCTATTCAGTGTCACTATGAGTCGGAACTGATTCCACGGCACATAACAACAGCAATAAATACTTCATAGAAAGAAAAAAAAAAACAAAAAACACATTTTCTTTTCAAATCTTTAGGGTCAGATGAGTACTCAAGAAATCACATATTCCCACCTCTCACTTTACAGATGAAAAAGCTGATGCACAATAAGACAATTTACCTCATCCTTATTTACTATAGTTAGCCTTTCCAAAAGAACTACAAACATTTGAAAACACAACTAGCTAGCAAAGGCAGATGAGTATTCCAACAGAACAAGTTTAGAATGACAACATGGGAGAAATCTTGAGTCTTATTAATTCACAGCACCCTGGTATAGTGCTGTAGGATAAACACTGGATGCTAACTGCAAGAGTTTCAAACCCACCAGACACTCCTCGGAAACCGTATTCAGGGCCAATATTAGTAGGAAGCAATTCAACAGCACCTAATGACAACAACATATGCACCAAGCTCACCAGCCACTCCTTCAAAACCCTAGACAGAGTTCACTGAAAGTCAGAATTAACTCCAGGACACTTAACAACAGCAAATGCATGTGAAAGTCAGACAATGAATAAGGAAGAATCAATGCGTTTGAATTAAGATGGTGACAAAGAATACTGAAAGTACCATGAACTGTCAGAAGAACAAACAAATCTGTCTTAGAAGCACAGCCAGAATGCTCCTTGTAAGTAAGGATGGCTACACTTCATCTTTCATACTTTGAACATATTATCAGGAGGGACCAGTCCCTAGAGAAGGGCATCATGCTTGGAAAAGTGAAACATAAGCAAAGAAAAGGACGGACAATCCCTACCCCAAAAAAAAACAATAAAGATGGACACAATGACAGCAATAACAAGCTCAAGTACAACAATTGTGAAGATGGTGCAGCACTCAGCAGTGTTTCATTCTGTGTGCATAGCATAGCTCACTATGAGCTGGAACCAACTGCAAGGCACCTAACAACAATAGCATAAAATGATAATCTTTCTGCTAGCCTGTCCCACATCCCTCGTAAATATAACATATTTGATCTTCATCCAGTCCTCCAGTGTTTCTGAGTTCCCTGAATAGCACCACCCTTCCTACAGACGCTTAAGTCAGAAATCTAAGAATCATCCATGACATTGCCTTCTCTGATTTACCTTCTAACTTTTCTCCATCTCCAATACCATCACACCTCAGTCCAAGCAGTCACCTCTTGGCTGGAGTACTGTAACTACCTAATTAATCTGTCCTCTAATTTTAGTTATTGAATTTTTCAAATGCAACCATTGTAATTCTAAGCACACTACCATTACTATCCCCCAACTTAAAATCTTTCAGTAGCTTACAATAAAAACAACACGTCTACCCTGCCCTACACTAAACCAGCACCACACTCCTCCTGGTTATTTCCACTACTGCCATGCTACTTCTTTTAATCTGGTGTTTCAAGTTCCTTCCTGCCACAGGATCTATGCACATGTTGCATTTCATTTCTTCATCTAGATAACTTGTCATCTTTGGAATCTTAGTTCAATTGTGGCAGTCTTTCCTGACCAGATCAAAGCACAACATCTTACATTCTCATAATACCACACACCTCTTCACAGCTACATGATTATGATTAGTGCTTATTTAGCCATTAGAATTGCCATGAAAACAAGTATTGTGTTTCACTCATTAACTGTAGTTCCAGCACTTTAACTGAATTTAGAAATAAAGATGGATTCGAGCCAAGAAAAATAGTCAAAATATCTATGGCAGGCAGAAGCACTGATTTTAATTATTGGCAATGCAGAATATTTCTGGCATTAGTAATCAGGATGGCACTAAAAATCTGAAAATGGGAGGAAAAGTAAGTTTGGGTACTCAAAAATCTGTTTGGGAGGAGAACAAACAAGATGGCGGATCGGGTGGACTTATAGCAGAGAGCTCCGCCAACAACAACACAGAATACCCGACCAAGCAGATTCAGGGATGGTCCCAGAACACTGAACCACATATAAAGGAATACTTAGAAGGTTGGAAGGCTTACAGCTGGGGGAATTTGTGGCAGAAGCAAGAAATCTATTGCTTTCTAGTCCGGGATGCTCGGCTGGTCCAGGAGCCGCCATCTTAGGTGAGACCACG
>NW_006408886.1:1592093-1607827 GCF_000296735.1 Chrysochloris asiatica | reverse complement strand
AATGAAACAAGTTATATGAATTGTTGAATGTGAAACTGATGATGTGCCCTGTAAACTTTCACTCAATCCACAATAAAAACCTTAAATTAAAAAAATAAATAAAATAAAGAATGTTGATGGAATCTGGAAAAAAAAAAAAAAATCTGTTTGGGATATGTTGAGTTTAAAATGCCTGATGAATACCCAAATCCATCCAGGTAGAAGTGGCACCATACTAAGAGTCCAGCATGTATTCTGAAGTGGCACCATACTAAGAGTCCAGCATGTATTCTGTTGAACCTTGCGGTTCAAACTGACCTTGCAGTCCAGTGCATGAACCTACAACACCACACCAGGACTCCAGTGTGTATTCTAGTGTATCTGAAATAAAACACAGATTTAGGGGTTTAACAATGTCCACAAAGAAGAGAAAAAACAGCCTTCAATACAATGAATCTTAAGTTCAAAGAATCAGACAAAAAAAGAAACCATATCAGAATCTCATAAACACATTTATGAAAACGGTCACAGAGACAATAATAGGAGAAAATAGGAAAATGATACAATGGCATCATAGAAATAAAGAGAATTGGGTTTTTAAAAAGTGAACTGTCAATAATGTCAAGTCTCAAAGAGATAATCAAATATGATCAACATTGGAAATGATCCATGTAATTGGTAATCAGGGCCAGCAATAGTACTATGGTGGACTTGAAAAGTGAGCGAGAAAGGAAGAACTACAGCCAGTGAACATGGACTACTTTTCTAAATAGCCTGCAAAGGAATTGAAGGACATGAAGGTGTCTGAGGGTAAAGGAAACATTTTGTTGTATTTTAAGTAAAAGACTTCAGAGTATTTATACACTGAAAGGAATCAGTCAGTGATTGCAGACGAGAGAGAATAAATTACCTGATGGAATATGGTTTAAGTATAAGCCATGAGAGATATTACCTTGGCCAGCAAAGAAAGAAGAACAAACAACTTTGGATATCAGCAGAATTTTTCTTTCTCAGGTAAGAAAATATGGATGTATGAAGAACAATAAAGCATTAAAAGAGGAGACAGCCCATCATGGAAGGGCTTGTATGAAAACTAGACTTTTATCCTCTGGACAATCAAAAGCATCTAAAAGCTTTTAAGGAATGGAAAAAAAAAGACATTGATGGTTGTGTGTGATGTTATTTTGGGGGATGGGGCAGGGAGATGGAATCACCCCAAGAGTTTCACGTTGTTGCTGTTGTTAAGTGCCATCAAGTTGGTTCTGACCCAGTGACCCTGTATAGGGTTTCCCCAACCTTTCAGATCAAACCGACTTTGCAATCCAGTGCAGTAATCTACAGCACCACACCAGAACTCTGGGGTTTCATGTAACCATTGTGAAATAGGATGCAGGAATAGTGTGGCGCTGTGGGTTAGTTAACATGCTGGACTGCAAAGTCAGTTTGAACCTCAAGGTAGGCAGTTCAAGCTCACATAGGGTAGCTATGGGTCAGAGTTGACTTGATGGCACTTAACAGAAACAACCTAAAATACCTAAAAATATGCCAAATATCCAGTGAAAACAGGGTTATTTTATATTCTCATTTGTGTTTATTTAAGAGATGTATTGCAATTCAAAAATGCTCTGGTTGACACTAACATCATAGGTCCTTGATCCCTAAAAGAACTTATAATCCTTTAATAATTTGCTATTGCTATGAACCACATTCAATACAAAGAATCTGGTCTATTTTCCTTCCCCCAGCATCATTAGAAGGAATGATACATCATTAACATTTCCTAATCTTTCTTTTCTCAAAATTTCTCCCAAAATTGCTAACAATAGGAAAAATAAAATGCTTTATAATAAAAAAAAAATATATGGAATAGGAAAAATTTAAGAATAAAAAAATTCTCATATAATACTCAAATCTGAATTCCTGTCAAGAGCTGAACTGAGTTTCAAAGTATCTCTTTTCTTTCTTATTACATCTTTATAAAAGCATTTTCATACATTAACAATAAGTGATACAGTAAAAATTTGAATAAAATATGGAAGTATAAAGAGACTATACTAAACTGATACCAGCTTCTCCAAATGTGTAAAGCTGATAATTCATACCAACACAATTGTATTAAGTTGCTAACAGAAAAACTCACCACCAAATTTCAGAACGGTTAAATGAGTTACTCTTATTTAAAGAAGCAGTCTTAGACAAAGGTGGAATCAAAATAAATCTACTAGAAAACGACAGAGAATTTTCCAAAAATTATCTTCTAACAGATTTTCACTTAAACTAAGAACTAAGAAAATCATCAAACTAAGCATGAATGGGCTAATGAGTCTCCTCACTTAGTGTGGAACTAGTACATTTCAATAACAAGGTTTCCATCAAAGCAAATTACTTCTCTGATTAAAATAACACTGAGGATGAAGGACTCAAATGACCCAAGATGTCACCTGTTAATTCATTATATCCTTTTCCCTCCCAACCCTTCCTATTACCCTCACTGTTAAACTGAAACACTCTATAAAGTATTGGACATTGAAGCATATGGCACCCATTCTCTCAAACAAGTATGCTTATTCAACCACACCCTTTGTCCAACCCCCACCCACTGAAAATTAGTCTATTCCTTGAAGGTTTCCTAAAGTAATTGGGGCTACTTTCCTCATACATGATTAAGCCTGTTATATCAGTACTGCAAGGTCGATTTGAACCACAAGGTCGGCAGTTCAAGCTCACCAGCTGCTCCTTGATAACCCTATACAGGGCCACTATGAGTTGGAACCAACTCACCGGCACTTAACAATAACATCTGCCTTCTATGTCTCCCTCACTAGTCCTGGGAGTTACTCAGGGGAATATAGAACCTAACACTTTTTACTATTTGTTTGCATTCCCCACTACACAATAGACTAACTCTGTGAATCTATTCTCTACCTTGCTTACTATTGAATCCTCAAAATTAAGCTGGTAACTATTGAATGAATTCTCATTGTTAAATACCATTAATAGAGATACCCAATTTACAAATGAGGTTCCATATCACCAAATGACATCTATTTATACTCTAGTCATAAGTCAGTTCTGATTATGTCAAATAACAAAATTTTGTAATTTTCATTATTATTGCCTTTTCTTATCAGTACCTTGATAAATCTGACCTGTGGAGGTTGGAAACATTACATCTGAGAATGACAGTATCACCAAATAAGGCATCACAACACTGTATGTAGTACGTAGGGCAGTGGTGTGCCCAGAGTTGGTTCTAACTCATAGTGACCCTGCATATAATTTTGAGGCTGTAAATCTTTATAGGAGTAGTAAATCTCATCTTTCTCCTGCAGAACAGCTGGTAGTTTCGAACTGTTGACCTTGAGGTTTAGCAAACCGACTTGTAACCATTATGCTACCAGCTTCCTGGTAGTCTCTGGCTTAAGCACAATATTACTAACAAAAAATGCACCAAAAAAAAAAAGGGGGGGGGAGCAGTTCCCTGTAATTGGAATATAATATACAATCACAAAACTCTCAGTTTTGCTAAATAAATGCCCTAACTGAACATGTATCCTATGCACTTTTCAATAAATCACATTTGTTTAAAGTTCATTTAAAAAGATAGTCATTGATGCCCAAACTTTTACTAATAACACAAAAATAAACTGTTCTTTAGTCACAGCTAAAATTTTTAAATACTTAAAATGAGATTTACAGGTAAATTGTGTAAGGTTTTTGTTTTATTTTAATCAACATCTCCATTATTATTAGTCTCTCAACTATGGCAATATCACAACTTCTCTAGGGAGAAACCTTCAAACTCAGTTGGCATTTCCTGACCTACAAATTGTTTTAACGGCTTCTAATTTTCGAATGGCAATACATACATGGTTATCCAGCTCACATTCTCAAAAAGTAAAGAAAAAATACTTAAGATTCTAAAAAGCCATAAAGGTTTAAGTTAAAATTCCTTGAACTTAAAATAATGGCTATTTGAGTTAGGCACTCTCAAGATTCCCCAAAGGTTCTTTTTCCCCGCAGCTACGATCTGTACAAAATTATGGTATACACATAAACTTGCCACAACAAAATGCAGTCACTGCACCTCGAAATTCTTGAGATGTATTAAAATAAATCCTTACCTAACAAGCTACTCAAAAGTCCAATTGAAAGAAATTTGCAAAAGCACTAAAGCTTGCATAGTTAAGGAGTTATGTAATACTACTCTCCTAATAAGAAGAGAGCATGATAATTGAAAACAAACCTTCCTAATACTGCCTTTTAATTTACCTGTGTGTGTGTGTGTGTGTATGATGTGATTTTTGTCTTTTAGCACTGGAATTACTACACATCTCACAAAAATTGTGCTCACCAGTTACTGAAACTGAAATAAATACAAGATTGGCTTCAAATGGGATTCACCTTACATTCCACTAAAGATATGACAGAACTTGCTTTCTTTTCAGATCTTTCATTAATAAGTACTTCAAATCTTTAAGGATCTCCCCTATGCTCCCCAAGAAAATGTTTAACTCTCTTCCATAAAGCATCCTACATATTGAAATATGCCAAACAGCAAAACAGGCCAGACAGCACCTAGATTCCTCAAGCATCACAAGTCAGACTAATAAACTTATCACTGGTATTGCTACAAAATATGTCAACGAAGTTTCAGAGCGGGGTATTTTGGCTTTTATCGGGTTTATTGGAAAACCACAACTCTCAAGACAAAAGTCACCAACACCGATGATTCCGGAGCCAAAGATTTAAGTCAATAGGCTAAACTAACACTGGTAATCTGAAATGTCACATCGGAACAGGAAGACCTATTATCATTAATGTAATACTATCAATTCTCAGGCTGACGCATAGCTTTCCTCCTCGCACGCTCTTGGCCCCTGACACTATAACTGGGGAAGCGATCTCCAGGAGACTTCAGGGGCTACCTTCGGTGTTCGATGCACAGAAGAGCCGAGTTATGGACTCTGTACAAAATTTCTGACCCCACCCAGCTCTCTCCTAGGCCGTAGGAGACGAGATGGTTCTTCTCCCGCAGAGAGTCAAGGAGTCGCTGCACCATTCGCTCGCCTCCTACCCGCCCTGACAGTTCGGAAGCAGGAGGCGATGCAGCATGCGCCACCTCCGGACCCCTGCTTTCAATCGCAGTCAAGAGCACACTCTCTAAAGTCACCACCCGCACGCGCCCTCAGAACGAAAGTCAGATGGTTCTCCCGTGCCAAGGACCCAGCCGGTGGCGCCCAGAACGGGGAGGAGGCCCACAGGCCCAACGCCCGGGGAACCGCTCCCGGAGCCCAAGATGGCGGCGACGGCGGCTGGTCCCGGCCCGGCCCTCGGAGGGCCTCCCCGTCCACCCGCCCGTGCGCGCGCCGAGAGTGTGTATTAGGCGGAGAAGGAGAGGAGGCCAGAGGACGGGCGTAGAAGAAGACGCCTGGAAATTTAAGTGCCTGCACTTGGGGAGGGCTAGTCCAGCAGACTTTCCCTCAGCACCCACTTCCCGACTCAAATAAAAACCCACGGTGCTCTCTCGGAAGAAGAGCCCCGCTCGCCCTCCTGAGTATCCGCGGTGCCCTCTTCTTGCCTACCTTTAAATTTGAGGTCTGTGGGCGGGTCGAGGACCAGGATCTGCTCGTGCTTCGCCATGGCCCCGGAGGCGGACGCCATCGGAAAGAAGTGCAGAACGGGGGCGCGCCCGCGGCGGCGGTTTGCTGGTGGGGGCGGGGGACGACGGCCGGCAACGGGCTGTGGGCAGACTAGAGGACGGAACCAGGCTCTCGACGCAGAGCTCGCTTCCGCCCGCTAGTTTGTTGCCTGTCCGCCCAGTTGCCCGGCGGATCAGCAGCTCCGGGCCTCACAACTGACTCAACCCCACACCCGCCTCCGCGGCCGCGCGCACTGCGATCCTTGACGCCCACGTGATGCCACTGCGTGCCTGCGTGCGCGTCCCCTCGCTGGGCCCTATCGCTCGGCCCGCCCCCGATCCGGGCCTATCGCGGCGACGTGCTGATGACCCTGCGCGCTCCCAGCTGCGGCCGTCAGTCGGGCAGAACCCAGCTGTCAAGGGAATGGGTGTGGACAAGGGCGGGCCTCGATTTCATGGGACGGACATGGTGCGGACTAGAAGGCAGGAAAGGGGATTCTTCTGGCTATTTTAGCTCCTATTATGAAAGGAGAGCTCTATCTGGCAGAGTATCAGCATTTTCTAAGTGAGAATGCCTAATGTAAGGAAAAAATAAGTAGTTGGAAGTCGCTTGTGAACTACAATTCCCAGCATAGCCCACGATGGGGCGGAGCCCAAGTAAGGGCTTCGCACGCTGCAGTATTCTCGCGGTGCTTTCCGGGAACTGTAGTATCAGCTGCTTGTGGTAGCAGCAAGACAGGTCTGGTTGAGATGCTGTCACGCATTTTGGCTTTCAGCGAGCCTCTATCTGGGCTAAAAAGGGAAAATAAAAACTGTTTGGGGACTGACCCTAGAACCTCTGAGTGGTGGTTGTTTTTAAGCGCTGTCAAGTCGATTCCAACTAATAGCGACCAAATAGCAGCTGGTGGATTTGAGCTGTCCACCTTGTTTAGCAGTTTAGTGGTTATCCTTCAGCGCCATACCAGGGCCCCTGAATAGAAACAAACGAGTTTTTGGTGAAGTTGGACAAGGTTATATCAATCTAGAAATAAATGTCAAAATCTACAACACTGACCTCCATTGCTGTTTTAATTATATGAAGATAAGTGAAAAACTTGATTTTTTTGAATCATAGACACCTTTAATACATAAAAATATTAAAATATAAAGTTATTGTTTCTCAACATGTCCTCTACTTAGGGCTATGCACTTCTGAAGATGGTGTTCCCACATATCTAACCCTTCTGGAAAGAAGTCTTATGTGCTCTTTGATTCACCTACCTCAAAATGGCAGTTTTTGCACCCTCAAAGGACTCAGACCCTGTTACTTTTAAATATTTTCTAAGTTTGGGGATCAAAAAGAAGTCAAGGTCAGCCTAAGTGCCCATCAATGGAAGAATGGATAAACAAACTTTTGTACATACATGCAATGGAATATTATGCTGCCTTGAGGAATAACAATGAAGCTGCAAACCACTGCATAACATGCATAAACCTTCAGGACATTATACTGAGTGAAATTAGTGGTGGTGGTAGTGTGCCATCGAGTCGGCTCTGACTCTCAGTGACCCTATGTAGGGTTTCCAAGGCTGTAAATCTTAACGGTAGCAGAAAGCTTCATCTTTCTCACATGAAACAGCTGGTAGTTTCAAACTGCTGATCTTGAAGTTAACAGCCTGACTCATAACCACTATGCTACCAGAGCTCACAAAAGGATGAATATTGCGTAAAATCATTATTGTAAAAGCTTAAGAAAAGAAACCTATACTAAAGAGGTTTCCTGTGGAGCCTTTACATTGCACAAGACCATGGGTGGAGTCCAGAGCCCCATGCAGAACTGACTGGGATAGGAGATTTCCATTGGAGGGAATGAGTGGACCAGCCTGTAGTGGCTAGAAGAACGGAAGATGCTTCATGAAGGAAGGACTGGCAGGAAATGTTCGAAACAATAATGGCGCTCTGATTGATTGCTGCAGGAAAGGGTAAGCTGTTTGCCTGGGAGCCATTAAGGCAAGTGGTCAGGACCCCTCAGAACAAGCCCCTTTCCAAGACAGACTCAAGGGGAATACATGGGCAGGTGTGTGGTCTGGTTGATGACCACGTTGCTCACCAATGAAGGAAGAGGGCGAAAAAACAGCAATGAAGTTGCAAGCTAAGCCCAACCACATTCAGTAGACCCCCATGAGCCCAGGTGGAGACCTGGATGACCAGCAGTATTGCAAGACCCGGGGACTCCTGGGCCCAGAGGCAGTGCCATGGCCACAGAGGACTGGAATAGAGAGTGAGGCGTCCAGCTGATGTGAAGTGAGGGGAGATGCACAACAACACCCATATTTGCAGATAGTGCCCACTTGACCTGGCTTCAATGGCTGCATGATCAGAACTCGACTAGAAGAAGAAAGAAGTGGGGGGGGGGGGGAGAAATCTGATATAATTTGATGAACTTGACCTATATCTATGGATGCAATAGCTCAAAAGAAGGAAGAAATCTTTACAGCGAGGATCAGTCCCACCCCCTTGGTAAACAGGGTTGGCAGGAATGGGCAACATAAACATTGGCTACCCTAAATGGGGGGGGGGGTGGCCTATAAAGGCAAGAAGTGACTGGCTTACAAGCTTTCAAGAGGGAGCTTAGTTCCAAATTGGGTGGGGGAAGGTAGAATTACCACTGAATGATTTCCAATCTGTTGGGACTGGGCTGGTGAAAGAAAATAGGGATGAGACTCTTGTGGTATAATAGTGAATAATTGCCATCAGGTCTGACTGTGAGGCTAGGAAATATAGAGGTAGATGTTTTTTGAGAAAAGAAGGAGAGTGATTGATTTTACAGTCCAGGAGCGGAAGTCCCTGGGACCATCAAATGAGATGAATGGAGAGTTGGATCCTACCCAGAGAGGCAGTGATGCCAGGGATGAAGACAGAGAAGATGACATGTACAGATGGAGCGGCTGGGGACATTGCACTAAGGGAGGGAGAAGGGCTGTGTGCTGGTGGCCAGGGGTGGTGGGCCGTTGGGTGGTGGGGTTATATGATGATGCGTGGAGGGGATTGTAATTATTGCAATGAAACAAAATATGATAGGATGAGCGTAAAGCTAATGTTCTCCCATGTAAACCTCACAATAAAAACTTATTTAAAAAAAAAGAAAGAAAGAAACCTATACTAAAAGAAAAGAAAAAAAAAATCTTTGTTAGTTACCAGGGTTGGGAGGCAGGGGGAGGGTAAAACACAGGGTAGGGGATAGACACATCATAGTTCCAGTGTTGGGGAGGGTAATATACAAGGAAGGGGAGGGAAATGGAAGAACAAGATAGATAGGGCAACACAGGTAGGTTTGCAGGGGCTAAATGGGACAGAGGTAAATAGGGATGTATGCTCAACTTTGGAATAACAGGGCTCTATGATACAGGTATCAAGGTACAGTCTGAATGGGTAAAAGAGGGAAAATAAAATTAAAATGTCATGGATATTGGTTTCTCTTGCCTATTATTGTAAAATAGACACTTGAGTGGGATGGAAAGAAATATTGGGAAACATGATGACAAAAAGCTTGTAAGCCCATCTTCAGCCTATAACTGATTGGAATACTTAAAAGGGGTTCTAGAACTTGCCCTGTGAAATAGTCTTCCTGCAGAGCCTTTGTAATGTATAGGACCTTAGATGGAATCCTGAACCCCAACCCTGAGATGAGACATTCCTACTTGAGAGGGCATGCAAACCAGCCTGGAGTGACTAGAGGAACAGAAGATACTTCCTGAAAGAAAGATCAGCAGGTAAAAACAAAAACAAGAATGGTAATCTGTTTGGTTATTACAAGAACAAGCAAGCTGTTCACCAGGGAACCTTCAAGGCAAGCAATCAAGTCCCTTCAGGACACAACCCCTCCAAAACTGAAACTCAAAGGGTACACACAAGCAGGCATGTAAGCTCTCTGGTGATCACATTGGTCTAGTTGTGAGTGGAAGTGAGGGAAAGTCAGTAATGAAGATATGGACTGAGTTTGACTACATTCCATAGACTCCTATCAATCTAGAGATGAGAGAAAGAGGAAGGGCTGGTTGGTCCAAAGTTTGGGGAGACTTGGAAATTCCTAAGCCCATGGACGCTAACCTAGCCACAGAGCGCTAGAGTTGAGAGTGAAGCATCCAGCTATTTTGAAGTGGTGGGAGATGCACCAGAACACCCAAACTCGCAGATAGTACCCATTTGACCTATCTTCAATGGCTTGATGACCAGAGCTCAACTAGAGGAAGACAAAGAAATTTGATAAAGGAAGCAAATGAAACTTGCTACAATTGATGAACTTGACCTATACTATACCAACTGAGAGGGACGGAATCTTCCCATCAAGCAGCATTCTCATCCAGTTTGTACACAGGGTTGATAGCGATAGGCAACTTAAACATTGATTACCTAAAATGGGGAGGCTATAGAGGCACAAAGTGGCTGGCTTACAAATTTTTAAGAGGGAGTTTAGTTTCAGAGTATCCAGTGAAAGGTAGAACACCCCCCGCCCCAATAGTTTTCATCTTGTCTAGATGGGTCTAGTGAAAGGAGATGGGGATAAGATTCTTATGATTCAATAATGAGTAATTTAATCATGACAAATTGTAATTGTCACAACTGTAAAGGCAGAAGTTTTGTAACAAAGGGGGGTTGTATATATTCCTGAGTGTGTTTGTGTACATCAAAAAAAAAAAAGAAAGAAAGAAAGAAAACAGACAGAATAGAATCAAATACTGTTAAATGATGATGCATGGAGATGATCGTAATTGTTGCAACGAAACAAAATACGATAGTTTGAGTGTATAACCAATGTTTTCCCATGTAAACTGTCACTCAATTTACAATAAAAGCTTTTAAAAAAAGCTCCTGAAAAAATGAAATGATAATGGAATTTCCCCATACTTAGTCACCATCTTCCTAAACTAGATCAAATTGTTAGTGATCCTAGGTGGTCTGTATGCAAATTTAAAGAACCTTTGTTTTAAAAAAAAAACTGATTGGGAAGCACAAACAAAATGAATCTGTTGGCTAGTTTCCAAAAGTATGTCTCATTTTGACCTTTTGCATATTGGTGTTTTTGCCCACTTAAAAAAAGAAATAGTTCTGAAATCAATAAAGAAGTCTGAAGAGCAAGATCAGAGATGTAGGGTGAGTGGGGTAAGGTTTCCCACAAAAGAATGAGTGGGTACATTGTTGTGATGGGAAAAAATTCCCCAGTGCAATTTTCCTGGGCTTTTTCTCACTAATGCAGTTGTCCGTTTTCTTGGAACTTCTTTATGATAAGCCCTCCATGATCGTCCTTTAAGTAAATCTATCTAGATTACCCCTTTGGAATTCTAGAAAATAATTACTATAATCTTCTAAAGCTGACTTCTCTGCCCTGAATTTAACTGTCCCAGAAGATCCCTTTGGAAGCCATTTTAAATGGACTTTGGGTTTTCTGGGTTTGGGTTTTTTTGTGTGTGGTTTTTTTTGTTTGTTTGTTTTTGTTTTGTTTTTTTTGTTTGCAGCCATCCACTGATCAAAAAGACATATTTAAACACATTCTGTTTGCAATAAACCTGTGCATATAAGAACTGTTTGACTGACCCTCATAGGCCCAAACCAAAAATAGTTGTCATGTTCTCATTTGGAACAAATTCCATCTCTAGCACTGTTGACTGCTGGTAGTAAACCAAACCAAATGAGAAAAATTCCACCAGCAAAGTTACTGACAAATTTTCAGCTGAGGAGTGGAGACAAGAATATCCAATGATACAAATGGAAGAATGTGCTATAAATAAACCATTATGTCACAACTTGAATTTAAATTTCTGTTGGGCTCATTTGTCAGTTTTTTATGTTGGAAGCTATGCCATTGGCTTCAAATGCCAGCAGGGTCACTTATGGTGAAAAGATTTCCGCAGAGCTTCCAGACTAAGACAAACTAGGAAGAAGGAATAGGCAGACTACTGAAAATCTTATGAATAACAGTGGGACATTATGTGGTACAGCCCCTGAGCGACTGGTTGTTGTTACTGTTGTTAAGTGCTATAGAGTCAGTTCCAACTTATAGCGATCCTGTATAGGGTTTCTGAGGAGCAGCTGGTGAGTCTGAATCTAAGACCTTGCAGTTCAAATGGCTTTGCAGTCTGGCGCATCAACCCACCATGCCACACCAGGACTCCAAGCGACTGGTAGGCACTCAAAGTATGACTGCGGACAGTGGCTACAACAATGTGCTCAAACAGCAATGATTGTGGACGCTTGTGGGATGATACATGACTGGACAGTATTTTTTTCTCTGTTGTACAAAGGGTTGCTATCAGTCAGAACTGTCTCATCAGCAGCTATCTACAACAGGGCACCAAAAGCAAAGTGCATGCTGGAGCAGCCCAGTTAGCCCAGAAAATAAATGAGACAATTGGAACCAAAGTCTAAACATGTGCTCAAAGTCCAGTTTTCACATGCAATCCAGGTGTCAGAGCTATCAGAAAGAGCTCTCAAATAGCTTACCTTGCATTCATTCACAGATTATGCCCCACACCGAAATATACCATTGGTCAGGAAGAACTTGGGAGGATGGGAGTACTTGAATAGTTTGCAAAGCATACCCTGCATTTATGTTCCCTTTGATACCCTTTTTTTTTTTAAATTTCTTGTTGTGAGTTGGGTGAAGGTTTACAGAGATCAGGTTTCCATTCAACAATTCATACACATTTTCTTTCATGTTACACGTTTCTTTCATGTTACAAAATGTAGCATTGTTGTACCTTCTTAAGTTTCCTATTTCCATTCCTCTGTACCTAACTCTTCTGAATTTTTTTTTTTTTTTAGGTAAATGCTTCTCCTTTGATCTTCTATGGTGTGCATACTCCCTGGTGTTATGGCTCCATTTATAAATCTATCTATTCTTTAACTGAAAACTGAGCTATGGGTGAGCTCATTTCCAGGCCTGAAAGGTGACTAAGAGCCATACTCTTTGGGGTTCCACCAGTCTCTTTCCAACTAGTAAGTCTAGTATTTTTTAGGATTTTGAGTTTTGTTACACATTTTTCTCTCACACTAGCCAGGACTTTCTAGTATGATGCCTTTTGCAGCAGTAGTCATGGTTGCCAGACACCATTTAGTTCTGGCTTAGGGTTGTGGAGACTGATGTTCATTACTCCATTGGACTAATAATTATTTCCATGCATCTTTGATTCTCTTCACTCTTCTTTCCTCTGGAAAGGAAGAGACTAGCAGTTACACTTTAGATGGCTCTCATGAGCTTTGTTTCTTTTAAGTTTTTATTGTGAATTATGTGACAGTTTACATGTGAGGACACCAGCTTTATATTCATCCTATCGTATTTCATTTCATTGCAATGATTGTAATCCCCTCCATGCATCATCAAACAACCAAAGGGTACACCCCGCAAGTCTGCTGTCAGGACACAGCCCCTCTCCCTCCCTGAGTCCAGAGTCCCCAGCTGCTCCATCTCAGCATGTGAATCATCTCTGCTTCCATTTCTGGTGTCACTGCTTGTCTGGGTAGGGTCCCACACGCTGCTCTTCTCACTTGATGGTCCCAGGGACCTCCGCTCCTGGACTGCAAAATCAACCACTTCCCTCCTTTTGTTCCAAAACATCTACCTTTACATTTCTGACCCTCACAGTCAGCCCTGATAGTAATTATTCACTATTGTACCGCACAAGTCTTATCCCCATCTCCTTTTTTCTTAGCCCCATCCTAACAGGTTGGAAATCATCCAGTGGAGATTCTACCTTCCCCCGCACCCTCTGGAACTAGGCTCCCTCTTGAAAGCTTGTAAGCCAGTCACTTCTTGCATTTGTAGCCCCCCCCCCCAATTTTGGGTAGCCAATGTCTAAGTTGCCCATCCCTGTCAACCCTGTGTACCAAGGGGGTGGGAATGATCCTTGCTGTAAGATTTGTTCCCTCTTTTGAGCTACTACATCCATAAGTATAGGTCAAGTTCATCAAATTGTAACAGATTACTATTTTTTCCTCTTCTTTCTTCTTCTTGTTAAGTTCTGATCATCCAGCCTTTGAAGTCAGGTCAAGTGGGTACTATCTGCAACTGTGGGTGTTCTTGTGCATCTCCCCTCACTTCATATAAGCTGGATGCTTCACTCTCTGCTCTAGTCCTCTGTGGCCATGTCACTGTCTCTGGGTCCAGGAGTCTCGCGGCCTTGCCATACTGCTGGCCAACCAGGTCTCAACCCGGGTTCACAGAAGTCTTTTGAACATAGTTGGACATAGCTCACAACTTCATTGCTGTTTTTCCCCCACTTCCCTTATCGGTGACCAACGTGATCACCAGCTAGACCACATGCCTGCTTGTGTATTCCCCTTGAGTCTTAGTCTTGGAAGGGGGTTTGCTCTGAAGGGACCCAACTACTTGCCTTGATGGCACCTGGGTGAACAGCTTGCTTGTTCTTGTAGTAGTCAATCAAACTGCCATTATTGTTTTTAATTTTTCCTGCCGGTCTTTCTTTCACAAAGTATTTTCAGTTCTTCTAGTTGCTCTAGGCTAGTCTGCTTGTTCTTTCAAGTGGAAATTTCCCACCTCAGAAGATTCTGGATGATGTTCAGGATTCAACCTATGGTTTAATGCAATGCAAATGCTCTGCAGGAAGCCTCTTTCACTAGGCAAGTTCTAGCCCCCTTTAAGGTATTCCAATCAGTTATAGGCAGAAGACGGACTTACAAGCTTTCTATGGTGATGTTTCTAGCTAGTCCCTTCTCTCCCCCTCAAGTGTCTATTTTACAATGGTAGGCAAGGAAAACCAAGATTCAAAAGACAGTCAGCATCTTAACATTATTTCCCCTCTTTTACCCATTCCAACCATGCCTCAATCCCTGTATCCCAGAGCCCTGTTATTCCAAGGTTGTGCATACATCATTATTTACCTCTGTCCCACTTAGCCCATGCAAATCTACCTAACTGTTCTTCCATCTGCCTTGTTCTTCCATTCCCCTCCCTCTTCTTGTGTATTGCCCTCTCATGAGCTTTAAGACCCCAGTCAGTCACTACTTACCAAAGTAAGAAGTAAGCACATTGTATTTGCAGACTCTATGCCAATTGACACTGTTGCTGTTGTTGTTAGTGTCGTCAAGTCATAGAGAACCAGTATACAACAGAATGAAACGTTACCTAGTCCTAAGCTGTCCTTAAAATTTCTATGTTTGAGGACTTTCGGTTTGCCAGGGCGGCCAGGCGGTACGGGTAAGCAGGGGCTCCGGGATCGGGGTAGGGCAACTCGTGAGTTAAACCTTTTGGAAAGGAATCCACACTCTCACAGCCATCATAAGTCTCAGTACACCAGAGCCTTAGACCTGCTTTTCTGAGAAATCACCGTGCTGAGGAATTACAGGCTTCTTAAGCTTGTGCCGCTGTAGCCCCAGCTCCTTTGGGCTTGGGGGGTGGGGCGGGAACCAGCTTGTGTGGAGCCTCCAGTAGTGGGGAGACTCAAACAGGGAGAGCCACTGGAGACAGGGGGAGGAGAGGGCAAGCGACACCTACCCCAGGGTGGGATTTCCACGCATACAGTGGACAGAGGGAAGTTAGTTTAAAGGGGGAAAAAAAACATGGAAAAAGGGGAAAAAGCAGGCAGGCAAGAAAAGAGAAGCGGCGACTGTCTGTCATCATCAGGCGCAGACTGTGCCCACCCGAGCCGATTCTGCCCTGCCCAGTTGACCCACGTCTGCCGGCCCAGCCAGGAACGCGGGCGGGCAAACGGACCCCCGACCCCAACACAGTCAAGCTGTGTTCCTGGGCTCTGCCAGACTCGCGCATGCGTGAGCAGCTCCTCTCCTGCCCAGCTGAACCGTGTCCCATGGGCGCACGTGTGCAAGTGACCCCACCCTCACTGAGCTGAGCCACCTGCACCGCCAGGCGAGCGCAAGCAAGAGGCTCTCCTCACTTCCAGCTTAAACGCATCCCACTGGCCCCCGAGCCACGTTCCTCCGCCATGCCGGGGCGTGCGCCAGCGAGCGGCGAACCTCACGCTCAACTGAATCATGTCCCACGAGCCCGCTGGGCTCGCGCAGACGAGCAGTCCCCCTCCCGCTGAGCCGTGATTTGGTCCTGGGCCCCGCCAGGCATGAGCGGGCAAGCGGCCCCCCTCCTGCTGCGTGCACCCACTGG
>NW_006408886.1:1561764-1562615 GCF_000296735.1 Chrysochloris asiatica | reverse complement strand
GATGCCTGAGATGGAGACAGAGATGATGACATGGAGGGATGAAGCGGCTGGGGACTTTGGATCCAGAGAGGGAGAGGAACTGTGGGCCAAAGACTAAGGGGTGAGGGGTGTGTGTAGAGCACGGGCTTCTAGGATATGCCCTTTGGTTGGAAGACGATACATGGAGGGGATTGGAACCATGGCAGTATAATGATATACGATGGAATGAATATGGAACTGAGGTTCTCTCATGTAAACTACCATATAATTCACAATAAAACATTAAAAAAAAATGACCATTGTACATGAGACACTATGCTAAGTTCTATAGGACATGCATGAATAAACATGTTTGAAAACCTGAATATTTTTCAAACTTCAATGATATTTATTTGGGCTGTTTAAGTAGCTAATGTTGACGCAGTTGATTGAATCAGATGATGTAGTATGTTAAAGAAAATGCCTTTGTCCATCTAGCCAAAATTTTGTAGACATTTAAATCCTCTTGAATATATGTTATTTCTTCATTTAAAATTGATTATTAGGCACATATATTTGTTAGAAATATAAAAACTAATTTTCTTGAAAGGGCTCCATGCATCTTCTCTTTCAATGAAAGCAAATCCCAGTGATTCTTTGTTCATGATATGGTACAGTCAGGATTTTATTTCTTATCAATGTTACTTGACTTTGTTGAGAACCGTGTTGTGGTATGAGAATGCTACACTCATGTTTTAAGATGAGATTTCAACTTTGTATCTTTTAGTTCCTCTAACTATTAGCCCCCATCCAAAGGAATATATCACTGCTGTGGATAAGCCTATCATGCTACCATGTGACACAGATGGCTTCCCACCACCTGACATTACATG
>NW_006408886.1:1554405-1560609 GCF_000296735.1 Chrysochloris asiatica | reverse complement strand
GTAAAAATAGAATGCCTATTAATATCAGTGGGAGGAAAGGGCAATAAGCAAATTAAAGAGTTTCCAGCTCCTATTTGAGAGGTAATCGTTATTTAAAATAATGAATGTCTGCTTTTTTTGTGTTCAAAATTTGTGAAAGTGGTGTTTTTTAAAAGCATGTTTAAATTATTATAACTTCATAGTTAAAGTGACAATTTTAAGTGCAAACAATTAATTGAATAAATAAACAATTTAGCAAAAAAAAAGACATATTGTCAGGAGGGACCAGTTGCTGGAGAAGGATCTCATGTTTGGTAAGGTAGAGGGTCGGAGAAAAAAAGGAGGACCCCCAGCGCAATGGATTGGCCAAGTGGCAGCATCAATGGACTCAAGCGTGGCAACAACAGTGATGTTGGCCCAGAATCGGGCAGTGTTTCGTTCTGCTATACATAAGGTCTCTTTGAGTCGGCACCGACTTGATGGTACCTAACAACAACAATGGTAACAATGGGAACGTATGGAGTCTAAACCATGGGAATAATTTCCTTCAGGAAGTGACAAGAATTGAGTTATATTTCAGGCAAAGAAAGCATCATAAGTAACAGCTTTGGCTTGGGTATGAGCATAGCTTATTCTGAGTAATTGTTAAATGACCAATATACTACAATGAATGAAGCAGACAATGAGTATAAGGAGATGAGTTTGTAAAAGCAAGGTGGTACAGATTGCTTAGGCCATATGTGGTACTGTGAATGTACTTGATATGACTTTTCTACACAAAGTCTTTTAACTCCCACAAAATGATTGGTTTGTTGTTAAGTGCTGTCGAGTTGGTTCCAACTCATAGCGACCCTGTATAGGGTTTCCGAGAAGTAGCTGATAGGTTTAAACTACTGACTTCATGGTTCACAGTCCAATGCTGATCCTACAGTGCCACACCAAATGATTGTGTTGGTGTTGTTAAATGCTGTCAAGTTTATTTTGACTCATAACGACCCTGCTTAGGATTTCTGAGGAGTGGCTAGTGAATTTGAACCACTGACCTTGCAGTTCAAACTGAACTTGTGGTCCAATGCATGGGTGGGACCATGTAAATTGTGCATACAGGACTTTAATTCTATGATTGGTTAGTTTTACCATTCTGCTAAGTTTGGAATGCACTTTCTCAGAAGCAAGAACAGGTGATCCCAGGGTAGAGCATGAGATCCTTGCCTTTCAAAGTGTCAGCAGCAGAGGCAGTGGCATGGAGAAACAGAGCTGCTTCGGGCTTCTCCGCCCATAGACTGAGTAAAGCTGAGTGTTTATGGGCAGTTGGCTTGCAGAATGTGCCTTTTGGGCATTTATATTAGTATTTTGATAGGTGCAAAGACTTGGAGTTAGAAAATGAAAAGGGAAGAACATTTTCAAAGCTGAAAAAAACTGGAAAAAAAAAAAAATCCAAGCCTTGAGTTTCAATATTAAATGATTCTGTGAGTAAAATGTTGAATGATGCAGGAAATCGTCAAAAGAAGATGGAAGAAATACACTGTGTAACTATATAAAAAAATAATATATCAATATTCAGTCATTTCAGGAGGTAGCATAAAGAACCAGTGGTATTGAAGGAAAAAGTTCAGGCTATACTGAAGGCATTGGCCAAAAACAAAGCTCTAGGAATTATGAGAACATCAATTGAAATATTACAATAAATGATGCAGTGCTGGAGGTACTTGTCTATGCCAAGAAATTTGGAAAAGAGCTTCCTGATCAACTAATTGCAAGAGATCCATATTCATGTCTATTATATAAAAAAAGATGACCTAACAGACTGCATAGATTATTGAACAATATCATTATTATCCTGTAAAAGTAAAATCTTGCTGATCATTCAAAAACATCTGCAGCAGTATATCAACAGGGAACTTTCAAAAATTCTGCATTCAGAAGACGATGTGGAATGGTGGGGCTTGATGGTAGACTAGGCAGAAAGGCTGTGCAGACCCCCATCAGTGAAATCACAGAAAACCAGGCAAAATAGATTCAGAGGACTATCCTGGAACTCTGAACTTCAAATAAAGTGATAAATATGTGGCTCGAGTGCTTACTCGAGTAAGATTTGGAACTGCAGCAAGAAAGGAGATGACTTCTGACCTGGGGCAGCCAGCATGTTACACAACAACCACTGTAAATGGGAGTGAGTAGAGAAAGGAACAAGTGCTCCCAGTGCAGAAACCAGCTAGGGAATCTGCAGAAACAGAGGTGTGAGTGTTTTGTTTTTGTTTATTTCCTTATAATGTCTTTTCTTTTGCTCTGTCTACTCATCTGCATGCTAGTGATCAGAAGGAAGACGTGCATGGATATAGATGCCCCCAGAGAAGGCCTTACATCATGCATGCAAGGTTTTGTGACACATGGAAGGATTGGCACTGTTCTGTGCTGTGCAGAGAAAGGATTTACACCAGGTGTAGGTGGAGACAGAAGAAAGAAACTGATCCAAAAGTCTCTTCCAATGCAGATCTGGCTAACACTGGGCTGGTTCTTACTAGAAGATACAGATAAATGGGCTTGAGGGGAGGGGATGAAACAGGGAGGCCTGGGCCAGATTACACTGGCACAGCAAGAACATCATGGAATTTCTCAGTCGACTTTGGAGACAAGAGTCCATTAGGTGGTGATAAAAATTTACTCATATTTTACCTAAATTTTACTTTTTCTTTGTTTGTTTTTTTTGGGGTTTCCCAGTTTAACATATATTTTTTCTCCCTGGGTTTTTATGATGTTTAACTTTGGTTGTTAGTCTTGAATCTTGGTCCTATTTCTATCTTGTAGGAAAGCTTTCTCTCCATGCTTCATCTGACAAGAGACAGCTACTGCAGCCATACAGCCAAGCTACAGTTGCACCCTGTAAAGCCCCACATATAGGGCAAGAACCAATACCACCTGCTATACACCACAGCACTGTCTGCAACCAACACCTGCTAAAAACACTATGAAGTGTAAGAGCAGTGAACAGAGAAGCCCATGTCCTGAACACACCTACCAGGAGGCAATTGGAGTGTGCTTAAGAATATACCATCATACATTCATCTAATTAATATAACTACAACAGCACTACAATACCTAAAGAACAGCAGAAAATTTCTGCTCACATGCAGAAACAAGACAGAGTAGCTCAAACAAATGACCAAGAGGAAGAGCTAGGAATGACATTGGAGAACGAAAAAGCTTTGGAATTGTCTGAAAGGGAATTTAGGAGAAATATTGAGGTGCAGCCAAATGTTCCAATGAAAAGTCTTAAGAAAATGAGGAAGTCAGGAAAGTGCTACAGGAACAATCAAACAAAATAAATACAGCATTGGAGACAATACAGAACCTGAAAAAAGAGGTCCAGTCAATTAATATTAAAATATTAGAAGTGGACAATCCACTGAAAGGGCAAAGGAGTAGAATTGAAGGGATGGAAGCCAGAATCATCAAGCTTGAAGATAAATTTCTCAATAGTGCTAAGATAGAACAAGCAGAGGAAAAAAAAAGAATGAAAAAGTCTGAAGAAATCCTAAGATTCATGTGGGACAACTTAAAAAGGAATCTTCTGAGACCGATTGGAATTCCAGAGCAGGAAGAGACAAAGAAACCCACAGAAGAGATAATCAAAGAGCTACTGGAAGAAAATTTCCCTAATATCTTAAATGATGAGAAGATGAGCATTCAAGAAGCTGAATGAACCCCAGGCAGGATAAACCCCAAAAGAAAATCACCAAGACATCATGATCACACTCACCAAACTCAAAGACAAGGAAAAAATCCTGAAAATAGCTCAGGAAAAAAGAAGTGTTACCTACAAAGGAACGCCAATAAGAAACCTTGCAGGCAAGAAGACAAGGGGAGACATATACAAAACTCTGCAAGAGAAAAAACTGCCAACCAAGAATCATATACCCAGAAAAACTGTCAGTCAAATATGTCTGCATAATCAGGATTAACAGAAATTAAGGGATTTCTTAAAGATCAAGCCAGTGCTCCAAAACATACTAAAGGGAGTTCTTTGGATGGAAAGCCAACAAGAGCAGGTAGCAACCAGAGGCTGACATATGTGGCAACTCTACCCAGAACTCAGTTCAGAGACGGAAAGTCCAGAGCAGAACAAAACTACAAAAATAAAATTAGGAGATCTGGGAGGTAAGTCTATGATCAGGACAACTATAAAGCTAAAGAAGAGAAAAGTATAGTAATAAGGTGATAAGGAGGTCAGGTAGATCTCAGAATAAAACAGACTGTTATGAAAAAAGGAAAAACTTAATAAAATATAGGGTAATCTCAAAGAAACCTAATACATCTCCACATAAAAGCAAGAAAAGGTATGTCCAAGAAGATTATGAAAACATAAAGCTATGAAGAAATTGACAAGAGAAAACCAAAAGAAAAAAATGAACACAGCACAGGAAAGTATACAGAACAAAGAAACCTACAGAACCACAAAAAAAACCCAAAAAGCATAATGGCAGCAATTAATCCATACCTATTGGTAAGGAGCTCAGGTAGCATAGTGGTTACAAATCAGGCTGCTAATCTCATGGTCAGCAGTTCGAAACTACCAGCTGTTCCAAGGGAGAAAGATGAGTCTCTCTGCTCCCATAAAGATTTACAGACCCTATGCAGGGTCGCTATGAGTCAGAACTGTCTCCACGGCACATAACAACAACATTAATAATTACACTGAATGTCAATGTATTAAATGAAACAACCAAGAGACAGAGACTAGCAGAATGGATAAGGAAACAGAACCCTTCAATATGCTGTCTACAAGAGACACACCTAACACACAAAGACAAAAATAGATTTAAAATTAAAGGATGGAAAAAAATATACCAAGCTAATTGCAGTAAAAAATGAGTAGGAGTAGCAATATTAATTTCAGATCAAATAAACTTTAAGGCAAAAACCAGAATAATGAGGAGTGCCAGGGTTGGCCAGGTCATCATCTGTCTAGCTACTGTGTGGCCCAGAAACTACCTAGTCTGTAGCAGCGGAGCACCAGGCTCAGACTCCCAACTCAGAGCCTCATGGTTCCTTTGACTCAAATCTAGTCCCACATTTGCCTGGTAAGGTCCTATAGGGCACATATGGAAAAATATGTACCCAGAGTGCCCCATCGATGTTTCAATCACCTTCTGCCTCTTTTGCCTACATGGTATCCTCCCTAAGTAGATTCTCACAGGTGAGTTGAACTTCCTTGTATCTGGCTTACCAGAGAAGGTGTGACAGCCAAGCAGAATCTGACAGAATCTGAAGTATCCTCTGAGGGAACTACCCGGATCAAGTGCCTCACAACATTCCCTGGGACTGGTTCACCTGGAAGCCCCATGCTCCAAGACGTGTTAAGCACAATGCCTAAATCACAGACATCTTATTTCACAGAATGTACTGTGGACATTAACTGAAGCATACCTGTATTTTTAATGGCAATTCATTAAATAGCTTTAAAAATATTTAATGGATTACCAACACTCCATTATAAATGAGCCATTACTTGTTTTACTAATTCCCTAGTTGAATCTTGTCATTCTAACTTTTCCTTTTTTTTTTTGTTTTTCTTTCTTTCTTTTATTGTGTGATAGTTTACATGGGGGAACATTAGCTTTACACTCATTCTATCATACATCGTTTCATTGCCATAATTACCATCCCATCCATGCATCATCACCCAACCAAAGGTTGTACACCACAGGCCCTCCCTCTCCTCCCACGGTCCTCAGCTCCCTTCCCTCCCTGGATCTCAAGTCCTCAGCCACTCCATTTCTTCATGTCATCCTTTCTGTCTCCATCTCAGGCCTCGCTGCTTCTCTGGGTGGGGTCCTGATATCTGTTCTTCTCCAGTGATGGTCCCAGGGGCCTTCGCTCCTAGACAGAAAGGTTAATCACATCCCTCCTTGCTATAAAATATCCACCTTTACCTTTCTAGTCTATCCTGATAACAATTATTCACCCCTGCATCACAAGAGACCCATCCGCATTTCTTTTCATCAGACCTTCCTAGACAGGTTGGATATTACTCATTTGAGACTCTACCCTTCTCCCCACCCTGTCGATCCAGGTTCCCTCTTGAAAGCTTGAAAGCCAGTCACTTCTTACCTTTGTATCCCTCCCCCCATTTTGGGTAGCCAATGTTCAAGTTGCCCATCCCTATACTGGACATATTGTAACCCCTTTTTTAGGTATTCCAGTCAGTTCCAGGCAGAAGACGGA
>NW_006408886.1:1547835-1552234 GCF_000296735.1 Chrysochloris asiatica | reverse complement strand
CCCCAAATAAGAGTGTCGGAGCAGGCTTCCAACATCTGGCGCCTTCAACATGGGGCCCAAAGAGGGTAAGTACATTTAGATTTATAGAAACAGAAACTAAGCAACTTGAGAATTTTCGGTGTGACTAGGACCTCAACCCAGGGAACCGCAGTCCCCCATAGAGAAGGACAGGAAAGAGAAGGGTGAGCAGTGAGATGTTTTAGTGCCATAATTAATCTGTGAAAAGATTGATTATTGAAGTTACACTTTGAGCCATGAGTCAAAATGAATCTAAAGATAGAAAATTATATGCTGATATAATTAAACATTCTTTACAGCTAAAAGGGATTAAGGTGAGTACATCCCAATTACTTGAATTTCTTGAATTTGTACAGAAAGTAAGTCCTTGGTTTCCTGAAAAGGGGGCCTTGGACTTAGAAACATGGGATACTGTGGGGAAACAGTTAAAATCTTGGTATGCTAACAATGGGGCAGCAGATATGCCGGTAACAGCGTTCTCACTATGGAATATTTTTAGGCAGACATTAGGTACTAAATCAGATACTGAATGTTCATCTGCACCCCCTACAGAAAGAATACCTATGTTAACATCTGAATTGAGCATTTTTTATGCTAATAAACAAAAGAACAGTGACAATTTTGAAAGTGAAAGTGCTCTTGATCTCTTAAGCCCTTAACATCAGGCTGAGTTAAAAAAGAAAGCTGCCAAATTCCATCGGAGTTATTTGGACTTTCTCTTTCATGAAAGACCTCCTTGAATAACTTTAATAATGGAAGGTAGGAGAAAAAGCCAAGAGTTATTTAGAAAGATTTCTCTAAAATCATCAGTCATTCTACCCCAGACTAAATAACCACTTTTTTGCAGGACAATGCAGATTGGCAAACTGCCTTGGAAATTTTTTCGGGACAAACTCTATCCCACCTTCCCAGTAACCACTTGCTTCAATTTATTCATAAACATTCTGTAGTTTTCTCTTTGCAGTTTCTCAATAAATATCTCCCTGAACCTGTTGATGCAGTTTTTGGCTAACTGCCAAGCTTAACTCTTATTAGAAAAATTTAATATGCAACAAATCGTGGAAACTTTGGCACAGAAGACAGAAGTTGGTTGCTGTTATTTTTGCCTTTAATTTTCTGGTAACAAACCTCCCTTTATCTGCTTTCTAATTCTTATAGTCTACATGTGTTACTTACTAACCAAGTGGCGAAGATCTAGTCTTTTTTATAGGACACAAACCACCCCATATGAATTCCAGACCGACTAATTCGACCCTATGGCAAAAAGACAGCCACTTCTCACTCCCCAAAGCATAGAAGCATTCATTGAGCAACCATCTGAAAGAGTGTTTCCATGAGCACCCACAGGCTCCAGAAGCTGGACTTTTGATTTCTCCCCTCCAACATCTGTCTCTGCAAAATCAAGCAGGCTGCTTCCACCTGAGGACAATTGAAGTGCTTAACGGAGTACACTATGAGAACTGTTAACTCTTAGAAAGCTGAGACAACTCCAAAGACTCTCTTTGTTGCTATGCTTGTAAATTTTATTTGTCAGGTATTGGGAATGGGATTCAACAAATGTTCTTATTTTTGTAAATAATTCTCAATTGCTGGGAAGTCAATCAGAAGACTTTATACTGAATTTCCTAAATGGTTTTCTTGTGGCTTTGTTAAAAAAGGTGTTATCTACTCTCCCTCTGACTCTACTAGTTTAATTCATAATTGGTCTGTTTCATATTCTAGTTTTAATTATACAAATTATAATCTCACTCAGTCAAAAAATAGAGGTTGGTTTATGCTTAGTTGATTTATGCCATGTTTTGTTGTTACCCCTTCCTCTTCCTTAATAATTCAAAATGATTTATACAGATATTTGCTGCTTTGAACATTATTTATTTGAAGTAGTTTAGTAAATTAACCCTAAATCCTACTTAGTTACAGCTTATGTTGTTACACCATTTGCTATTTTGTACCCTAATCACCCTGATAATTTAACTATAACCCATATCGGCTCTGTGTACAAAATTTATTGCAAACATTGTTATGTTACTAATTGTGTTAATGTTTCATTTTCCCCTAATATTTTTATCATTGTAAGACATCCACCTTTTGTCTTGTTACCTGTAAATCTGTCTAAATCCTCATATACTAATTCTGCTTTATATACTTTAGAGACTGTATCCTCTTTGTTAAGTTGCCTCAAGCAATATGTAGCTGCTTTAATATTAGGAATAGTAGCCTTCATATCTATATTGGGTTCTATTGCAGCATCAGCCATAGCTTTAGTTCAACAAGTTCATACAGCTAATCATGTGAATGATTTAACAAAAAATATTTCTTTGACATTAACTGCTCAAGAACATATAGATAAAGGATTAGTAGATAGGATTAATATTCTAAAATAAGCTGTTCTCTACATGGGTACACAAATAGAAAATATTAAAACTAGGATGACTACTGCATGTCATCATAATTACAAGTGGATATGTGTAACACCTCTGTCCTACAATGGCACAGACATTACCTGGCCTCAAATTCAGGCATTTGGAACAACTCAGACATTTCATCCAATAGACAGATTAGGTCTATTAATCAGGCACACTTACAATTCAACTCCTTAGAACAGGTGGCTGCATCTTCAGTCAATTCTATTAGGAACACAGTCTCAACTAGTTCCTTTTAAACACTAATCATTAATACATCTATTTTTGCAATCATACTTATAATAATTTTTTCCTGTCTAAAGTTGACCATTATAGCTGTTCAACAAAAAGTTTGTATGCTTCATTTAAAAAATAAAAGGGATGAGATGGCAGGGGCCATGATGGCTCTGATCACAAATACATTGCAACAACACAGAGCAGTGGGAGGCCCTATGCATGAAGAAAGCCCATTGGATTGCAAAGCAGCAATGGGTACCTTGTTGATTTGGCAAAGCCTCACAGGGAAATTTCATGTGGGGGACCTTGCTGGCTTTGTAGTTTCTTTTTTAATTCTTTCATTTTAATAAGAATCAATATTATAACTAATCAGTATCATACTTATTATTCTGATTTTAGAAATATACATATTTTTGATTTTTTATAGCTTAATAATCAGACATTTTAAAGCAGTTAAAACACTGCCAGTATAAAGTTGAGATCATAATCTAGCACCTGTTTTATTTAAAAAATAGAAAGGGAGGAGATGGCGGAGGCCATGCGGAGGACCCTAAACATGAAGGGCTCATTGTTAAGTAGGGCCACAATGGGTCCTCCCTTTGTGGCAGGGGGCCCCAGGAGCAGTCTCATGTGGGGACTCTGCTGTCTCTGTCTCTTTGTTTTAATCAGCTTATTTTTAATTTTCTTGATTTTATAATAAAAGTTTTCAGTAGAATCTTAGTAAGAAATATATTAGAGATTTAAAACTTGCACATTCACACCATATTCAATCATGCGTAGTCCTAAAGAATGTTTCTCACATTAACAATAAGTATCACCACTAGGAAAAACCAGCTAAAGTTTTTGCCAGTTCAAGTTTAAAATTACATCCAACATTCTGTGCAGTTTTGGTTTGGGACATCAAGACATCTAGAAAATTAGCAAAAATGCAATTGAGGGCTAAAGAAATAGTATTAGCAGAAATTTAAGTAGATGTTTTATATAGAGAAGTTTTTGGTATAAGGAAGTTGTTCTGTTTCTTCTTGGCTACAAAACTTTTTTATGCTTCTTGTTTTTTCTTGTTTAATCAATCATGAGAAACAATTGTGTTGTCAGTTACCATAGCACATAATGTCTAGGTACATGTTGTGATTAATGAATCTATAAAAAATAATAGGTGAAGGCAGAAATAGGAGTTAAGATTTAGAATTATTTTTAGATATTTTTAGAGCAATGAGGTTTGCTTACAGAAATCAGATATTGTCTAACTATGTCAAGGAGCTCTGGTAGCGTAGTGGTTATGAATCGGGCTGCGAACCTTAAGGTCAGCGGTTCGAAACTAACAGCTGCTCTGCGGGAAAAAGATGAGGCTTTCTACTCCCATAAAGATTTACACTCTCGGAAACCCTGTACAGGGTCGCTATGGGTCGGAACCGACTCGATGGCACTTAACAACAACAACATGTAAAGGGGTATAAAAGCTGTTTGAGAATCTGAAATAAGTAAAAGAGGAGAAATAAAATGTAAAGGGTGAGAGGAATAATAAAGTGTGAGAGGAGAAATCAAATGTAAGAGGAGAAGATTCACCATCTAACAAGACCCATCGATTCTGTGAGCTTCATTCTTCGCTGACGTCATACCTCATTCTTTTGTTGTTGTTGTTAAGTGCTGTCGAGTCAGTTCTGACCCATAGCGACCCTGTACAGGGTTTCCGAGGGTGTAAATCTTTACGGGAGTAGAAAGCCTCATCTTTCTCCTGCGGA
>NW_006408886.1:1540932-1546665 GCF_000296735.1 Chrysochloris asiatica | reverse complement strand
GATTAATTTGTGTCCTCTCCCTCTTTTCTTTAGTTAGTTTTGCCAATGGTTTGTCAATTTTATTAATCCTTTCAAAGAACCAGCTTCTTGTGGGCCGTTTGGGCCTCAGGCGGGTGGGTTGAGCCTAGGGCGGGTGGTTTGGGCCTCTGGGAGCCTGGGTGTCAGCGACCGGGCTGCAGGAGGGTTGGGCCTCGGGCAAGTGGTTTGGGCCTTGGGCAGGCGGTTTGGGTCTCAGGGGGCCTGGGTATCAGCAACTGGGCATCAGGCACCTTGGGCCTCGGCGGGCGGGTTGGGCGGATTGGGCCTCGGGGGGCCTGTGCCTCAGGGACCAGGCTGAGGACGGGTTGGGCCTCAGTGGCAACCGGGCTGCGGGCCACCTGGGCCACGCAGAAGATAGGCGATTTGGGCCTTGGTTGGGCCTGGGCCTTTGTGACCAGTCTGTGGGCGGGTTGGGCCTCGCAGCAGGCCTTGGCCTCAGTGGGTGGGCCTGTGCCTTAGGCATTCCTGAGCCTCGTTGGCTTTTCAGAGGGCTGGTCTAGGCTGAGCCAGTGGAGGGCAGGGGGTAGTGGCTGCAGGGAGGTGGTGTCTGTATCTGATGATGTAAAAAATGCTTCTCTCTGTCTCTCTGTACCGTGGGTACCCCGAATTCCCTAATATACACACCGATATCCCTCTCTATGGAAAGAAGACCCCTTTGGGAGGGGCTTTGTTGGCTCCTGCACCTTTGTTCGGCTTTGTTAGTTTATGCTTCCTCTCCTCTGGAAATGCAGCCTTCTAAACAGGTTTGCTCTAGCCCTGCACTCCAAATTCTTCAGGGGGTAAAGGCACTCGCCAGCGTGGGAGCAGGAGCCGAGTGCATGCGGGCAAAAGCTCAAAATGCCTGTAATTCCTCAGCAATTTGATCTTTAAAAAAAAAAAAACGAATTCAGAATGTTGAAATATAAGATCTTATGTTTGCTCAGAGGCTGTCTGTCTGCTAGACGGAGGTTTCCTTTGTGTGATTCCGCCCCCTTTCCCCAGAGCCTGTCCTACCTGAGCTGCCTGGTCAGGGAAGCACGGGAAGTCTCTTCCTAACTTTTCCTTTTTATAAACACTGTTGTTGAAGATATTTGTATGTCTTTGTTTATATCCCTGTTTATTTCCATAAGGAGTAGAATTACTGGGGATAAAAGAATGAGGAGTAGAATTACTGGGGATAAAAGAATCTAAATAGTCAAACTAATTTTGATATGTGTTTATAATTTGGTTCTTTTAAGCATTACATGAGTGTGGCAACATCTTTAACCTGTACCGAGAGTTTGGTTTTTCATTTTTACAATTTTCATAGGTAAAAAGTGACATATCACTGTTTTAATGTGTACTGCTTTGCTATTAGTAAAGTTAATGATTTAAAAAAATAAAATCAGTGTAAGAGATAAAGAAGGACATTATCTCATGATTAAAGGGTCAATTGAACAAGAGGACATAGCAATAATAAGTATCTATGTTCCCAATGAATAGCCACAAAATACGTAAAGAATTGAAGAAAGAAACAGACAATTCTACAATAATAGTGGGAGATTTTAATACATCACATTCGAAAAAGGACAGAACAATCAGAAAGAAACTCAACGAAGACACAGAGGAACTAAACAACAAAATCAACCAACTTGACTTCATATATTTGTACAGAGCATTCAAGCCAACAACAGCACAATGCATATTCTTTTCCAGTGCACAGAACATACCACGTGTTAGGCCACAAAGCAAGTCTCAATAAATTTTAAAACATGAAAATACTACTAAACATCTTCTCAGATCACAATTAGAAATCAACAATAGGAAGATCAAGGAAATAAAATCATATACATGGAAACCAAATAACACCCTGCTTAAAAGCCTAGAAATCAAAGAAATTTAAATTCCTAGAAGCAAATGAAAATACAAACACAACATACCAAATCCTTTGGGATGTAACAAAAGCAGTGTAGAGATGACAATTTATTGGAATAAATGCACACATCCAAAAAGAAGAAAGAACCAAAATCAACACATTAACACACATCTACAACAAATTTAAAAGACTAGCAAAGTAAATCTACAGCCACCACAAGAAAATAAACAATAAAGATTAGAGCAGAAATAAATGCGATAGAAAACAGAAAAGCTATAGACAGAATCAACAAGACAAGAAGCTGGTTCTATGAAAAGATTAATAAAATTGACAAACCATTGGTAAATCCAACAAAAGAAAAGATGGAGAAGACACACATAACATACATAAGAAACCACATAGGTGATGTCACAATAGAACCAATGGAAAATAAAAGGATAATAATAGAGTTCTATTAAGAGTTGTACTCTCAACAAGTTTGAAAATGGAAATGGATATAGTTTTAGAAAAACATAAAATACCTAAACTTACACAGAGTGAAGTACAAAACTTGAACAGAATTATAACAAAAGAAGAAATTGATCTGGTCATCAAAAAACTAACCAAAAAAAGTCCAGGCCAAGATGGCTTTACTGGTTAATTTTTTTTTTAATGTTTTATTGTGAATTATATGATAGTTTACATAGGAGAACTTTAGTTTTACATTCATTCCCTCGTATATTATCTCACTGCCATGGTTCCAATCCCCTCCATGCATCCTCAACCACCCAAAGGGTATATCCCAGAAACCTGCTCCCTACACTTCCCCCTCCTCCCCCCAGTTTTCAGCCCACAGTCCCTTTCCCTCTCTGGGTCCAAAGTCCCCAGTCGTTTCATCACTCCACGTCATCATCTCTGTCTCCATCTCAGGCATCTCTGTTTCTATGAGTAGGGTCCTGCTCTTGGCTCTTCTCCGTTGATGGTCCCAGAGGCCTCCACTCCTATCCTGGAGAATCAATCACTCCCTTCCTTGTTACAAAACTTCTACCTTTGCATTTCCAACCCTCATAGTCCGTCCTGATAAGCATTATTCACTACAGTATCATGAGTTACCCATCTGTATCTCCTTTCATCAGCTCCACTCAGACAGATTGAATAGTACCTTTTGGAGGTTCTGCCTTCTGCCATGCTCCCTAGCACCAGGTTCCTTCTTGAAAGCTTGTAAGCCAGTCACTTCTTGCCTTTGTAGTCCTCCCCTCCCCATTTGAGTATCCAATGTCCAAGATGCCCTTCTCCGTCCACTCTGTGTGTGGGGGTGTGTGTGAATGTTTCTTGCTGTGAGGATTTGTTCCCTCTTTTGAGTTGCTGTTCCATAGGTATAGGTCAAGTTCATCAGACTGTATCAGCTCCCTCTTTTTTTTCCCCTCTTCTTTCCTCTCCTGGTTGAGCTCCGATCATCCAGTCATCCGGTCCAGGTCACATGGGTATCATCTGCAAGTGTGGGTGCTCCTGTGCATATGTCCTCTCTTTCCATCAGCCGGTAGCTCCACTCTCCTCTCGAGTCCTCCGTGGCCACACCACTGTCTTTGGGCCCAAGAGTCCCCAGGCCTCTTCACACTGCTTGCCAACCATGTCCCCAACTGGGTCCACAGAAGTCCACTGAACATTGTAGGGCTTAGCTTGCCACTTCACCGCTGTTTTTATCCCACTTCCCCCCATCGGTGATGTGTGTGGTCACCAATCAGAGCGTGTATTTCCATTGAGTCTTAGTCTTGGAAGGGGGTTTGCATTGAGAGGACTTGGCCACTTGCCTTGATGTTTTCTAGGGAAGCGATTTGTTTGTTCTTGAAGTAATAGCCCACCTGCCTCCATTTTTCCTGCAGGTCTTTCTTTCAAGAGGTGTCTTTTATTCTTCTAGCCACTCCAGGCTGGTCTGCTCATCCTTTCAAGAGGAGATTTCTCATCTCTGGAGATCTGGATGTGGTTCCGGTTTCTACCTACAGTTTTATGTATTGCAAAGGCTCTGCAAGAAGCCTCGTTCACTGGGTACGCTGTAGCCCCAATTTAGGTATTCCAATCATTTACTGGTTAATTTTATCAAACATTCAGAGAAGAGCTGACACCCATTCTTCACAAACTATTGCATAATATAGAAAAGAATGGAAAACTTTCTAACACATTTTACAAAGCAAGCATAATCCTCTTAACAAAACCAGGTAAGGATATCACTAAAAAAGAAAATTACAGACCAATATACCTCATGAACATAGATGCAAAAATTCTCAACAAAATTCTAGCCAATAGAATTCAACAACATATCAAAAAAACAATACATCAGAACTAAGTGGGATTCATACCAAGGATGCAAGGATGTTTCAATATTAGAAAAACAATAAATGTAACTCAACACAGAAATTTTTAAAAAGGAGAAAAAAACACATGGTTATATCAATTAATGCAGAAAAATGTATCTGATAACATCTAACACCCATTCCTGATTTAAAAAAAAAAAACACTCAACAAAGTTGAAATTTAAGGGAAATTCCTCAACATAATTAAGAGCATATATGCAAAACCAACAGCTAATATCACTCTCAACAGAGAGAGTGTGAACAGGAATCAGACAAGTATGCCCTTTATCACCACACCTATTCAATATTGTGTTGAAAGTGTTAGCCATAACTGTAAGGCACGAAAGGGAAATTAAAGGCATTCAAATTGGCAAAGAAGAGGATGTGAACAAGGGATATCATTGCTGATATCTGATAGACCTAGGCTGAAAAAAGAGATAATAAAATGTTTACCCATTATTGACTGGACAAAGGCATTCAACTATGGATGATAACAAATAATGTGCAACATTGGGAAGAATGGGACTGTTAGACACTTAATTGTACTTCTGGGGAACATATGGGTAGATTAAGAGGCAAACTTCCAAACAGAACAAGGAGGTATGGAATGGTTTGAAAGCAGGAAATGTATGTCAGGGTTGTATCCTTTCACCATACTTATTCAACTATATGCTGAGCAAATAATCCAAGAGACTGGACTATATGAAGAAGAATGTGATGGCATCAGGATTGAAGGAAGGTTCTTTAACAACCTGAAATATGGAGATGACACAACCTTGCTTGCTGGAAGTAAAGAGGACTTGAAACACTTACTGATGAATATCAAAGACTACATTACAACCTTCTATACAGTTTACAGTGTGGCACTGTGAGTTAATGTGCCAGACTGCAAAGCCATTTGAACTGCAAGGTTGGCAGTTCAAGCTCACCATTCGCTCTTTGGAAACCCTATACAGGGTTGCTATGGGTTGGAACCAACTCAACAGCACTTAACAACAACAACATACAGTTTACACCTCAACATAAAAATATCCTCACAACTGAACCAATAAACAAAGATTAAAGTTGGCAAAGATTTCATTTTACTTGGAACCATGATCACTGGAAGCAGCATTTAAGAAAGCAAATGGTATATTGCATTGGACAAATCTGTTACAAAAGACCTCTTTAAAGGCTTAAAATAAATATATCACTTTGATGACTAAGGTGCACTTTACTCAAGCCATGGTATTTTCTGTTGCCTCATGTGCAAGAAAAACCTGGAAGGAAGACCAGAGAACTGATGCCTTTGAATTATAGTGTCTGCAAACAATACTGAGTATACTGAAAAATTGTTTATTTCTGATTTCCTTATAAGAAGTTTTAGAAAATCTTGCATAATCATTAGATACTTTAAACAAACCTCATGTTATAATAGTTGCCTTTCACTTAAACATTAACTTTCACACCATATTCAATCTTACATTCCAGGAGGTTTTAGTCAAGGACATTAAGGCTTTTAGAAAGCAGCTTAGGAGACAGTCAAGGGCA
>NW_006408886.1:1537278-1540305 GCF_000296735.1 Chrysochloris asiatica | reverse complement strand
TTTTTTTATTTTTTATCATTCAGCCGACTCCACATCCTCCTTTAAGAGTCTCTTAATAATTTGTCGAGGCTGGTCCCAGGCAGGCATCTTCCTATTTTTCACTGACAATCCACTGTACCAAGCATAATGTCCTTCTCCAGGGACTGGTCCCACCTGACATGTCCAAAGGACATTAAAAAGCCATCCTCGCTTTTAAGGAGCATTCTGGCTGTACTTCTTCCAAGACAGATTTGTATGTTCTTCTGGCAGTTTGTGATCTTTCAATATTCTTTGCGTAGTTAATAAAGCACAGGTAAACATCTTTCTGGTAGTCTCTGCTTTCACACACGATCCATCTTATATCAGCAATGATATCCCACATTCCACTTCATCTGAATCCAGCTTGAATCTTTGTCAATTCTTTGTCAATATAGGTTGCAGCCATTTTTTAATTATCTTTAGCAAAATTTTATTTGCATGCATTAATGATATTGTCCATGATTTCTGCATTCCATTGCATCACCTCTCTTTGGAATTGGCACAAATATAGATCTCTTACAGTCAGTTGACCAAGTAGCTGTCTTCCAAATTTTTTGGCATAGATGACTGAGTGCCTCCAGTGCTTATTCAGTTTGTTGAAAGATTTCTGTTTGTATTCCATCAATTCCCGGAACCTTGTTCTTTGCCAATACCTTCAATATAACTTGGACTTGTTCCTTCAGCATCATTGACTATTGATCATATGCTACCTCTTGAAATGGTTGAACACTGACCATTTCTTGCTGTTACAGTGATCTGTTTATTCCTTCCATCTCCTTTTTGTGCTTTCTGTGCCATTCAATATTTTGCCCATAGAATCAATCCTTCAGTATTTCAAGTTGAGGCTTGAATTTTTTTCTTCAGTTCACTCAACTTGAGGAATGCTGAGCATGGTATTCCCTTTTGGTTTTTTAACAAAAGGGAAGAGCATGCTCCAGATCTTTGCACATTTCATTGTAATATTTTACTTTGTCTTCTCAAGCTGCCCTTTGAAAATTTCTGAATAGAAAAATTTACTTCCTCTTTCACCTCCTCATTTCTTCCATTTGCTTTAACATCTCTATTCTGACATCCAGTTTTGTCTTTTCCTTTTTTGTCTCTTTAATTACTTATATTTTGCTTTCTTCCTATATGATGCTCTTGATGTCATACCACAGTTCTGGCCTTTTGATCTTTAGCTTCTAATGCATCAAATCTGTCCTTCAGATGATCCCTAAATTCAATTGTGATATGTTCAAGGTTATATTTTGGCTCAGTGGATTTGTTTTGATTTTCTTCAGCTTCAGTCTGAACTTGCAATTGATGATCTGTTCCATAGTCTACCATGGCCTTGTTTTGGTTGATGATATGGAGCTTTTCAACCACCTCTTTCCACAGATGTAGTCAATTTGATTTCTGTGTATTCCATCTAGTGAGTTTCATGTTGTTTAAAAAAGGTATTTGCAATGAAGAAGTCATTGGTCTTGCAAAATTCTGTCATGCAATCTCCAGAATCTTTTCTATCACCAAAGCCATATTTTCCAACTACTGATCCTTTCTCTTTGTTTCCAACCTTTGTACTCCAATTGCTAGTAATTATCAATACATCTTGATTGCATGTTTGATCAGTTTCAGACTGCATAAGTTGGTAGAATTCTTTAATTTCATCATCACTGGCTTTAGTGATTGGTGCATAAATTTGATTAATCAAGATATTAACCGGTCTTCCTTGTAGGCATATGGATATTATCCTATCACAGACAGTGTTGTACTGCAAGACATATCAAGATCTCGATATGTTCTTTTTGATGGTGAATGTGATTGTCCGATTCAAAATGGCCAATACCAGTCCATTTCAGCTCACTAATGACTAGGCTATTAATATTTATGCATTCCACTTATTTTGAATGAAATTTCCAATTTTCCTAGATTCATACTTTGTACATTTCATGTTCTAATTATTAATGAATGTTTACAGTTGTTTCTCTTCATTTTGAGTTTTGCCCTGTTAGTACATGAAGATTCCGAAGGTGTTACTTCATTCACGTCATCACAGTCAACTCTACTCTGAGGAGGCAGTTCTTTCCTAGTTGTGTTTTGACTTCCTTCCAAACTGAGGGGTTCATCTTCTGGTGTTATATCTCTCAATATTCTGGTGCTCTTCATCATGTTTCAATATTCAATATTCTGGTGGTATCTGACAGTGTTACACTGCTATTCATAAGGTTTCCAGTGACTAAATATTCAGAAGTAGTCCGTCTTTCCTTCTTCCTAGTCTGTCTTTGTCTGGAAGCTCAGGTGAAACCTGTCCACCAAGGGTGACCCTGCTGGTATTTAAAATACTGGTGGTATACCTTCCAGAATCATAGCACCATGCAAGCCACCACAACACGACATGCTGACAGACAAGTGGTCTTTGACACTTTCAATCTTTTCTGTTTATCATGTTATTTCTTGGTCCACTTGAGAGGAGTTTTTTTTCTATACATTAAGGTACAATCAATACTGAAGGCCATAGTTTTCATCAGTATTCAATTTCTCTTTGATTCTAGCATGCATGTTTGTATCTTCTGTATATGTTGATGGCAAGTGCCGTTGAGTCAATTCTGACTAGTAGTGACCATGTATAGGGATTCCAAGGAGCAGCTGATGGGTTTGAACCTCCGACCTTGTAAACCATCCAGTGCTTTTCCTAAAGTGCCACACCAGCACTCTCATCAGTATTTGTTTTTTAATGAATGTTATTCCAATCTTCAACATTGCAAAGTATGAATATTCCGGAACACTTAATTGTGCTCAGGAGGAATCTGTACCTGGACCAAGAAGCAGTTGTTCGAACAGAACATGGGAACACTGAATGTTTTAAAATTAAAAAAGGTGTGCGACAAGGTTGTATTCTTTCGCCATACTTATTCAACCTGAATGCTGAGCAAATAATCCAAGAAGCTGGATTATATGAAGAAAAACGTGGCATCAGGATTGGAGGAAGACTCATTAACAACCTGCGATATGCAGATGATACAACCTTGC
>NW_006408886.1:1507596-1536838 GCF_000296735.1 Chrysochloris asiatica | reverse complement strand
AACAGATCTGTGTTGGAAGAAGTGCAGCCAGAGTGCTCCTTGGAGGCCAAGATGGCCAAACTTTGTCTCTCATACTTCAGACATATTGTCAGGAGGGACCCGTCGCTGGAGAAGGATATCATGTTTGGTAAGGGTCAGAGAAAAAGAGGAAGACCCCCAGCAAGATGGATTGGCCAAGTGGCAGTATGGATGGACTCAAGTGTGGCAACATTAGATATGTTGGTCCAGGATCAGGCAGTGTTTCTTTCTGCTGTGCATAAGGTCGCTATGGGTCAGTACCAACTCGCTGGCACCTAACAACAACTCCAATCCTGATGCCATATTCTTCTTCATATAATCTAGCTACTTAGATTATTTGCTCTGCAAACAGATTGAATAAATAGAGTGAAAAGATGCAACCCTGGCACACAAATTTCCTGACTGTAAAACATTCAGTATCCACTTGTTCTGTTCCAGTGGTCTATGTTCAGGTTCCTCATGGGCACAATGAAGAATTCTGGAATACCCATTCTATGCAGTGCTATCCATAGTTTGTTATGATCCACACAGTCTAATGTCAATAAAGCACAAATAAACATCTTTACAGTATTCTCTGCTTTTAGGCAAGATCCACCTGACCATTTTAAAATTATCTTTAGCAAGATTTTTCTTGAATATGATATTGTTCAGTGATTCCCACATTTCATTGGGTCATCTTTCACTGAAATGGGCACAAATAGGAAGTTCTAATCAGTTGACATAGATTGGTGAGTGCCTCCAGGACTACATCAGTTTGTTTAAACATTTCTATTTGTGTTCCATCAATTCCTGGGAACGTGTATAATCACCAATGACTTTAATGCAGCTAGGACTTCTTCCTTCAATATAATCAGTTCTTGATCATATTGTACTTCTTGAAATGGTTAAACATCTGCCAATTTATTTTTTGGTACAGTGACTCTGTGTATTTCTTCAATCTTCTTTCAATGCTTCCAGCATCATTCAGTATTTTGCCAATAAAGCCCTTCAATATTGCAACTTAAGGCTTGAATTTCTTCTTTAGTTCTTTCAGATTGAGAAATGTTGAGCATATTTTTCCCTTTTGGTTTTCTAACTCCAGGCCTTTGCACATTTCATTATATTACTTGATTTTGTCTTCTTGAGTTGACCTTTGAAATCTTTTGCTCCTCTATTTTACTTCATCATTTCTTCTAGTCGCTTTAGCTTCTGTGCATTCAAGAGCAAGTTTCAGTCTCTTCTGACATCCAGATAGGTCTTTTTTTGTGTGTTTCCTGTCTTTGTAACGATCTTTTGCTTTCTTCATGTATGATTTTCTTGATGTCATCCCACAGCTCTTCTTGTCTTAAGTCATTCATGTTGAATGCATAAAATTTTTTTGATGTCATCTCTAAATCAGGTAGGTAATACTCAAGGTATATTTTGGCTCTTGTGAACTTGTTTTAATTTTCTTCAGATTCAGTCTAAACTTTTTCATATTGTTGATGATGTGTTTCACATTTGGGTCCTGTCCATGTTTTGGCTGATGATATTTAGCTTCTCCATCATCTCTTTCCACAGACATAGTCGATTTGATTCCTGTGTGTCCCATCTGATGAGGTACATGTGTATTTTATTGCCTTTTATGTTATTGAAAAATGGTATTTGTGAGAAGTCATTAGTCTTACAAAATTCTACTATGCAATCTCCAGTATGGTTTCTATTACCAAGGCCATGTTTTCTGTCTACTGATCCTTCTTCTTTGTTTCCAACATTTACATTCCAATTACTGGTAATTATCAATACATCTTGATTGCATGTTTCATCAATTTCTGACTTAAGAAATTACTAGAATTCTTCAATTGCTTCATCATGGCTTTAGTGGTTGTGTGTAATTTGAATAACAGTGGTATTAACTGGTCTTCCTTGTAGGCATATGGGTATTATCTTATCACAGACAGCATTTTACTTCAAGATAGATCTTGAAATGCTCTTTTTGATGATTAATGTGATGCCATTCCTCTTCAATGAATCATTCCTGGCATAGTAAACCATTGTTGTTGTTGTTATGTACCGTGGAGTCGGTTCTGACTCATAACGACCTTGTACAGGGTTTCCGAGGCTGTAAATCTTTACAGGAGCAGAGAGCCTCATCTTTCTCCCATGGAACAGCTGGTAGTTTCGAACTGCTGACCATGATGAGATTAGCAGCCCGATTCGTAACCACTACGCTACCAGAGCTCATAGTAAACCACATAATTGTCCAATTCAAAATGACCAATACCAGTCCATTTAAGTTCACTAATGCCTAGGATACCTATCTTTATACATTCCATTTCATTTTTGACAACTTTCAGTTTTCCTAGATTTATACTTGTGTATTCCACATTTCTATTATTAATGGAGGTTTGCAGTTGGTTATTCTCATTTTGAGTTGTACCCCATTCAGCAAATGAAGATCCCCAAGCTTTGCACCATCCATGACATTAAGGTCAACTGACTATACTTTAAAGAGGTAGCTAACCTGAAGGGCTCACCTACCATTTTTCTATCAGACAATATTCTTCTTCTATCTCTAAGTTTTTCAGTGACTAACCATTCAGAAGTGGTCCTGCCTCCTTATTCCTAGTCTGGAAGCTCTGTTGAAACCTCATCACTACTGGTATTTAAAATTCTGATGGCATAGTCTCCAGTTTCACAGCAACACAGAAACCACCACAGTACTATAACTGACAGACACGTGATGGCAAGATTTTCTGCCAGAGGATTTAATTATTTGGAGAGGGGTTTTGTTGTTGTTAAGAATAAAAATATTACTATCAAGGGAAAAGAGTGGAATGCAGGACCCTACACAGCGAAGCAGTGATGCCAGAGATGGAGGCAGAGACGATTATGTGGAGAGATGGAGCGGCTGGGGACTCTAGACCCAGAGAGGGAGAGGAGCTGTGTGCTGTCGATTGGGGGGCAGGCTTGAGGGGTGTACCCTTTGGTTGGTTGATGATTCATGGAGGGGATTATAACCATGGCAATGAAATGATATACGGTAGGATGAATGTAAAGCTAATGTTCTCCCATGTAAACTATCACATAATTCACAATAAAACATTTTGTAAAAAAAAGAATAAAAATATTTGTTTTGTTTAGCACAAATGGTTGGTCATTTAACTCTGTAACCATACCCTTGCTGTTGCCATTCATCCTCAATAGCTCTTCTTATCTGTTTATCATGACTGTTTTAAGCAACAGTTCAGGAATCAAGTGTTTCTGCTCACTTAGATCTGGGTTCCATTCCTGGCTCTATCACTTTTTTCTCTCTACAAAATTTCTTAGCTTAGCTGTCTTTAGCTTTCTCATATGTAAAATGTGGATTATTAAACCATACACTTCATAAGCTTATACATAAAAAGATTATATATACAAATATCAGTACTTTATATCTGATACTTGTAAGTGCTCAGTAAGTGTTAGCCATTAATTTGTTCATTATTACGTAGACATGAATGCCCATTTTTTGGTGAGTTGTTACCACTGGGATTCAATAGTACAATCTAATATTTAAGTGTTGTTGTTAAGTGCCATCAATTCGATTCTGACTCATAGTGACCCTGTATAGGGTTTCCAAAGAACAACTGGTGAGCTTGAACCACCACCTTGCAGTTCAAATGACTTTGCAGCCTGGCGCAATAGCCCACAGCGCCACACCAGGACATTTAAGTAGTCATTGTCAAATAAATTATTTTTAAACATTGTTTTAAGTTTGATGTTAGTGCTGTCTCATGAGTCTGTGCTACAATTTCATCAGCCTAATAAATTCTTAGTCATTACATTAAAAAAAACAAAAAACAGGAGTATGAATGCACTTTCTGGGGATAAATGAAGATGGAGTTACCTGCTAGTTAGGAAATATCCAACGTCATGAGGGTTAACTACTTGCCAGTCAGGAAATGGAAAGGTTTAGTTTAAACATGGAAATTAATCCATCTACCACAACTGGAACACTTATAAGAAAAGTGGTGGGTTGAGAGGATGGAGTCAATAGTTTATTCTAATCACTCAGGAGGTTTGCCCAGATACCACTGACTCATTCATCTGGAGAGTTTACTACGAAACATGAAAGTCAAGTTGATAGGTAAGATATGATGGAGTTAGGGTTCAACATTGTAAATGTTCTTGGCATTTAAGGCTGCCAGTTATTCTCAGAGATTTATGACAATGTGTTATAACAGAAGTTGAAGTCACATATGCAGATTTTATTTTATTTTAATGCAATTACATGGCTACATCTTTAAAACTTATTGAAGAGATTTACTGAGCTGCTGTCTCAGATTAAGTACTGTTTTTGCTATGTTTTGTTTTCAGTTAAAAAATTCTAAGAGATTTATCATAGCCTCAAGGTTTCAGCAGACTATACTTTCAAATATATGTGACAAAATACTCAAACCCTGGGAAAACACACACATTGTCTGCTTCCTTCATGTTCTGCTTATTTCCTTTCAGCTCCCTAAAGTGACTGACTTGCTGGTTCAAGATCATGCCGGGAAACAGTAAAAGCCACAGAAGTATCAATTCACCCATTCCAGAATGATGATAGTAGCATTCATGCACAATATGGACAAATGAGTTGATCAGATGGCAATAAGGACTATAATGATTCCTATTTTCAACTTATCTGAAACCTATAGAAACATAGATTCTGAATAATTGTAAAACTCAGTAATGGAAATGAAATCATAGTTTAAATATGAGTTACAGATTTTAATGCATATGAATCACTCTAAGTTTTTGAAATTACATATAAAATGCTAGCAAGATATTTTATAGGAAATAAATTAAGTTGACATTTGACTACTGCAACCAAGAAGATTTAATAACCATGAAATGTTGAAAATGTATAGAGGCATACCTTAGAAATTGCAGACCACCACAAGAAAGTGAGTAATAAAGCGAGTCACACAATTTTTTTAGTTTCCCAGGGCACATAAAAGTTATCTTTACACTATACTGTGTTCTAGTAAGTGGGAAATAACATTATGAAAAACTTTTCAATATTGTGAGAATTACCAAAATGTGACTAAGAAACACAAAGTGAGCACATGTTCTTGGAAAAATGGCACTGATAAACTTGTTTAACACAAGGTTGCCACAAACCTTCAATTTGTGAAAAACACAGTACCTGTGAATTACAATAAAGCAAGGTATACCTGTATATTGATATTTCAGAACAGTCTTGGTCATGTACTAAACCTCTGGGTGATGTCTGGCCCTGAATGGTACATTCTTTTATGAACCTGTTGTCATAGGAGCTGAGCATCACAATAAATGACGTAAGCCTTGAGTCAGAATAAATCAATCTGTAAAGCATGGTATTCTTATTATCTGTATATAAATGATCAGTGATTAACATGAGACCCATAATTTAATGTAAACCCCATGAGAGCAGGGACTCAGGTTGTTCCAGAGTAGGGCCTGAGGTACAGATGGATCAATATGTACTTATATTTTTTCTAATTTTTAGTTTGAAATAAAGTTAGACTTATAGAAAAGTTGAAAAGAGTTGGGCAAGTTCTCCTATATCTTTCCTCAGCATCCCCTTAAGTCAGTTTTCTTGAGAAGGAAAACTAATATGAAGTATATATGTGTATGTATATAAAGAGAAGTTTACTATCAAGGAAATTGCTTATAATTGCAGAGTCTTAGGTCCCCAGCATAAAAGAAAAAGAAAGAGTCCCTTCTATGAGTCCTTCATATTGGGAGCAGGTCACACCCCCAAGGAAGCATCCCTTTAATTGACTCATCATAGAGTTAACTATGCCTGTATTAGGTTTCATGGCCATGGGAATATGCACATCCCAACTGCTGAACCTCTAGAAATCCTGGTCTAGAAAGTTGACAGAAAACCTTAACCAATACAGTCAGTAGTTTCTTAAATAACCATAGAACAATGACCAGGATAATAACATTGATTCAATATTATGAACCAATATACAGATCTTATTAGTATATTCCCAGTTTTTGCAATAACTTTGACTTGTCAAGGATGTAATATAGGATCTCATATTGAGGTTAGTTTTCATGTTTCACTAGTCTCTTCTGATCTGTGATAACTCCCCAGACTTTTGTTTTTTCTTATCTTGATAGTTTAGGCAGACATCGATTCTCTATTTGTACAATGTTGCACATTTGGAGTTTGTCTGATGTTGACTTGTGATTAGATTGAGGTTATGCATTTTGGACAAAGACACTGCAGTAGCAATGTTAAGCTCAATGCACTGTAAGATTGAGATGGTATGTAACGCCGGTCTATTACTGGTGATGGTAAGGTTGTTTGGTTAAGATGGTGTCTGCCAAGTTTTTTCACTGTAAAGTTATTATTTTACTCTTTGTAAGTATCCTGTAGCAAGACACTTCAAGACTACATAGATATTCTGCTTCTAATTAACTTTTGGAGTCCTGGTGTGGCACTGTATGATAAGCACTGGACTATTAACCACAAATTTTGTGATTCAAACCCAGCAGCCACTCCTTCAAAACCCTATAAATGGTTACTATGAATTTAAATGGACTCGACAGCACTTAACAACAACAATTATAGTTTCAGTCATTATTTGGCATTCATCAATGATTTCTGCATATCACAATTATTACTGAGATGCCTGTGATTTTCTGTTTTTAATCATTCTACTGTAAGGAACATCTTTTTACTTCTCACCCATTTACTTACTGGTTTACCTCTGTATGAATTTATAGATATTTATTAACCTTAACCATCATACCTGGTAGTCCAGGGTAATAATCTCATCTCAAGATCATTAATTTAATGATTACTGCAAAGACCCTTTTTCCAAATAAGATAACATTTACAGGTCCCAGGAATTAGGACCTTTGGGGGCTGGGTTGGTGCTGTAGATTAAGCACTGGACTGCTAACTACAAGGTTGGCCATTCAAGCCCACCAGCCACTCCTTGGAAACACTACACAGAGTCACTCTCACTCAGAACCAACTTGATAGCACTTAACAATAACAACAATGTTGTTTAGAGCCACCCTTTAGTCTACTACAGTTGATACTAATAACCTTCACATCAACTTATGGATGTGGTGAAAATGACCTCTTCAACAAATAAAGAGCTCAAGACACAGAAATGCAATAATAGAAAGAGATGTCTAAATCTATAGACATAACACAATCCCGATCCAGATTCCAAAATCATTCTTTGAAGAGATGGAAAAATGATCATTAATTTTATATGGAAAGGAAAGAGACCTCAGATAAACAAAGCACTGCTTTAAAAGAGGAGTCCTGGTGTGGCGCTGTAGGCTAATGCATTAGACTGCAAAGCCATTTGAACTGCAAGTTCGGTGATTCAAGCTCACCAACTTCTCCTTGGAAACCCTGTACAGGGTTAGTATTGCTACAATGAAAGACACATAGTTCAATGGAACAGAACTGAGAACTCAGCAGTAAATCCGTTCACATATAGTCAACTGATATTTGACAAATGCCAAAACACATTAAATGTAGATTTAACAGGAGTCATGGTGTGTGTCTGTAGGATAATGCACTGAACCACAAGGTCAGTTTGGACTGTACGGTTGGCAGTTCAAACTCACCAGCCACTCCTCGGAAACCCTATACAGGGTTGCTATGAGTCGGAATCCATGCCATTTAACAACAACAACAGTCTTAAATAAACAGACTTAAAGAGCAGAATGGGTAAGAAAACAGGATCCTTCTATATGTTGCCTCCAAGAAACAAAAAGATGGAGACAGCCTAAGTGCCCATCAACAGGAAAATGGTAAAACAAACTTTGGTACATATACACAGTGGAATACTACAAAAAAAGTTGAAGAATAACAATAAATCTTCGAAAAACCTTCTAACATTGATGAATTTGGAGGACATTAGGTTGAGTGAAAATTGTCAGTCACAAAAAGGTACCGACTTGATGGCACCTAACAACAACAACAAGAGGGTAGACACATGTTAACGTGGGTGACAGGACAGGTAATATACAACAAGAGGGAGGTTAGCAGAGGAAGAATGAAGGTAGTGGGAGACACAGGGAGGAATGCAATGGTTAAGTGAATAGAGGTAAATGCTGTTAACTTTTGGTACATAGATAAGAATGTAATCATTGTTGTGAAGCAAAGTATATGATTTGTTGAATGTAAAACTGAATATCTGCTCTGCAAACCTTTATTCAAGTCACAATAAAATATTAAAAAGAAAAAAAGTTAGAACTGGAGATATCATATGATCCAGCAATCATATGATGTTGTTGTTAGGTGCCATCGAGTTGGTACCAACTCATAGCAAGCCTATGCACAACAGAATGAAACACTGCCCAGTTCTTGGCCAACCTCATAACTGTTAACACATGAGCCCATTGATGCTGCCAATTTGCCAATCCATCTCACTTCCTCTTTTTCTCTGACCCTCCACCTTACCAAACATGATATTCTTCTCCAGAGACTGGTCCCTCCTGAAAATATGTCCGAAGTATGAGAGATGAAGTTTGACCATCCTGGCCTCCATGGAGCACTCTGGCTGTACTTCTTCCAACACAGATCTGTTGGTTCTTTTGGCAGCCTATGGCACTTTCAATAGTCTCCTCCAACACTATAACTCAAAAGCATCAGTTTTCTATGGTCTTCCTTATTCACTGTCCAGCTTTCACATGCATATGAGGTTATTGAAAATACCATGGCTTGGGTCAGATGCACCTTAGTCCTCAAGCTGACATCTTTGCTCTTCAACACTTTAAGAAGGTCTTGTGCAGTAGATTTGCCTAATGCAATACAACATTTGATTTCTACTGCTTCCATGATAGGAAGTCCTTGACAACTTCAACCTTTTCTCTGTTGATAAGAATGTTGTTTATTGATCCAGTGGTGAGGATTTTTGTTTAATTTACATTGAGATGCAATCCATGCCTAATGCTGTGGCCTTTGATATTCATTAGTAACTACTTTAAGTACTCTTCACTTTCAACAAGCAAGGTTGTATCATCTGCATATCGCAGGTTGTTAGCAGTGGCACAAAAAAATATGATCATACCCTTGTTCATTGAAGCATTATTCACAATAGCAAAATGCGGATAAATAGGTAAATTATGGTACATACACATACACACAATAGAATACTACTCAATGTTAGAGAATAATGACAAATGTGTCCAACACTTCATAACATGGATGAACCTAGAGAGCATCATGCTGAGTGAAATAAGTTCAATTACAAAAGGACAATATTGTATGAGACCACTACTGTAGAAAGTCAAGGAAAGGCTTACACATAGAAACATTGTTTTGAAAGTTACCAGGGATGTGAGGGGAAGGGAGGGCAAATCACTAACTAATGGGTAAGGCAGTAAGGGAGAAGTTATCTCAAAATGATCAAGGCAAGGAAGACACTGAGAGGAACACATGTGTTAAAGGCAAAAGGTAGATACTATTATATACCCAATCCTGCGATAACAGTTAAATCAATAATATACAAGTGGATACATACCTAGACACTCAGGCTGAACAAGGAGTGGGAAGGCAAATGGGACCACACTCATAAATATATATAGATTTGACAGGATATTCCTACACATGTGTTATATGAGCTGTAAATATATCACGACTATGGTTAACCATTATTGTTGTTGTTAAGTGCTGTCAAGTTGATTCTGACTCATAGTGACTCTGTATGGGGTTTCCAAGGAGCAGTTGATGGATTTGAACTACTGACTTTGTCATTAGTAGTCAAGTGCTTATCCTACAGCAGTGGGAAAAATTATGGAAATGTTTTAGCCATAATCAAACACCTTGAGGGAATGGGTCATTGGGCTGACTTGAGGGCACTTAACAACAAACAACAACAAAAAAAATTCAGTGAGCATTTTGATACATTATAATTTACAAATTGACTAATTCTTTTGTCAGTAGAATCCAGGAGTGAAAAAATTCAAGAAAAGGTTTACACACAGCAATGTTTGATGGTTACCAGAGATGGGATTGGGGAGGGAGGGAAAATCACTTCTTTCTGTCAAAATTTATAACATCATTCACAGACCATACAAAATTATCAGCTTAAAAAATTAGCCTGGTATGGTGCTGTGGGTTAATGCGCTGGGCTGCAAAATTGGTTTGAACTGCAAGGTCGGCGGTTCAAGCTCATAAGCTGCTCCTTGGAAACCCTATACTGGGTGGCTAATAGTTGGGGCCAACTCGACGGCATTTAACAACAATAGTGTGATGGCTGGAACGCAGTTCTTTGCAGAGCCAGACCAATTGATTTCCCTGGCTTGTAGGCTGGACGTTCCCCACCCATGACCTAGATGTTATTGTTTTTTTGTTATGTGCCTTTGAATTGGTATGGACTCATACTGAGGAGCAGCTGATACACTTAAATCACCAACCTTGCAGTTCAAACTGACCTTGCAGTCCAGTGCATTAACTCACAGCTCCACACCAGGCCACACCAAATGCTTTTTAGCAGCTGAGGGACAGACATTCCCCATCACTTACCTAGGTATTTGCTGTTACTGCTAAGTGCCATCGAGTTGGTTCCTATTAATAGCCACCCTTTAGCTCTTGTAGTGGTCAGCCTGCCAACCTCAAGGTCAGCAATTTGAAACTACCAGTGGTTCTGCAGGAGAAAGATGAGGCGTTCTGCTACCATAAAGATTTACAGCCTCGGACCCTGTGCAGGGTTGCTATGAGTCAGAACTGACCCCACAGTACTTAACAACAACAACAACATAGGGTTTTCCAAGAGTGGCTGGTGGGTTTGAACCACTAACCTTGAGGTTAGCAGTCCAGTGCTTATCCTACAGCCCCACACCAGGACTCCAACTAGATGGTAGACAAATATTAACATGGGTGAAAGAAAAAGCCAAAATGTAGTAAGAGTGAGGTCATTACAATATAACCAAGGTAAAGGGAGACACTGGGAGATGCAGAGTTAAAGGCCACAATGGTAAATATTACTATAGACACAATCTTTCAATAACAGAACCAATAAACAATAATTTACAACAATGTGATGGCTGGAGTCTTGGTATGGTGTTGTGGGTAAATGCGCTGGACAGCAAAGTCAATTTGAACTACAAGGTCAGTGGTTCAAGCTCACCAGCTTCTCCTTGGAAATCCTATACAGTGTCGTTAAGGGTTGTGACTGACTTGATGGCACTTAGCAACTACAACTATGGGTAGACATGTAAACTGACCAGGTGTGGGATAGAGTATGGGAGTATGCCCATGGGCATATATAGGTTTGGCAGAGGATATTTCTACTTATGTATTTGTATGTGCTGCAAATATATCCAGATATATAGTAGAACATACAGGGGCAAAGTTATAAACACTTATTAGCCATAACCAAACACCTTGAGGGATTGAGTCACTGAACTTGAGAACTTTATTAGCATATCATAGTCCACAAAGACCATGTTCTACATTCTACTTTGCTAAGTAGGGACTTGTTGTTAAGTGCCGTTGAGTCAGTTTCAACTCATAGCGACATTGTATAGGGTTTCCAGAGAGTGGCTGATGAGCTTAAGCTGCCAACCTTGTGGTTCACACCAACCTTGCAGTTCAGTGCATTAGCACGCAGCACCATACCAGGACTCCAAGTAGGGCCTAGGGTCTTAAAAACTTGTGAGCAGCCATCTAAGTTACAACTGTTGGTCTTTTCCCATCCAGAGCAAAGAAGAGTGAAAGTCAACAACTCTAGGAAACAATTAGTACAAAGTATTAATGGACCACACGAATCACAACCTCCGTGATGCCGAGACCAGAAGAACTAGATGGTGACCACTACAGCTTGGGAGAAAATGTAGAACAAAATTCACACTCATAAAAAAGACCAGACATACTGATTTAATAGAAACTGGTGGAACCCCCAAGGCTATGGTCATTCAAATTTGGGAATTGAACCAACTTCCAGGGACCACCTTTCAGCCAAGTGATAGGCAGGACCATAAAGTGAACAATAATACCCTGAGGAACAGTGCCTTAAAATAATCAATCATATAAGACCAAAAGGGCAACACTTACCCCAAAGCAATTCAGAAAGCAGGAAAAGGCAGGAAGATAAGCAAATAGGAACAAGGATCTTAGAGGAAGTGGAAAGGGTGCTATTACATTGAGGGGATTGCAATACCACGACACAAAATGTATACACACTGTTGAATGGAAAACTAACTTGCTCTGTAAACTTTCACCCCAAACACAACAAAATGTTAAACAACAACAACAACAAAAAAGCTAGTGTTCTAGATTTTTATGAGAATTCTGGGTTTTTAATGCCGGCAACTAATTCAAAAATTTAAAAGCATTCTGGGCCAAGCTACCATCTATGAGCCAAGTATGGGCCTTTGGCCTATGAGATATCTGGGAGCAGATTATTAGATAGTTACCAGTGGGCCAAAGCAGAAACTTTGTCACCAGGGAGCTGATGTCACAATGGCATCAAGAATCACTTTTACTTAAAGCTTAATTGATCTGAGAAGCCAGAAGTTTTAAGCTCTGTCTCATATTTTGTGAACATGAATTAGTATAAAAAAAGCCCTATACTTGGAATCTGGGAACATGACCCTGTTCTCAGTACTGCCATCAATAGATCATGTACAGGGTTGGAAAACTCATTTAATTTCCCCAGGCTTCCAGTATACTTCCCACACGAGAAGGTAAGATAAGATATGTGAATCTTTCAAATTCTTTATTTCTAAAAATATTCTATCAGAAAGCCAAAAGACATGTGAACATGAAATGAAAAAGAAGCTTCTTATCATCTTTAAATCATGTTCACCTACAGAAGAATGAACTACATTTCTGATGTTGCTGTATTGGTGTTATGTGCCGTCCAGTCGATTCCGATTCATAGCAACCCAGTACAGGGTTTCGTAGGAGTGGCTGGTGAATTTGAACTGCCATTCTTGCATTCAAAGTGATTTTTGCTGTATACACTATCTAAATGGGTTGAATTTTCAAGGGAGAGTGAAAAAAAAAAAAGTTTGAAAATCAAGGAACAGTGGAAATTCAAATCTCCACCAAAGTATTTCTAATTTCACATTTTCCTGTCACCAAAACATTGCCACAATATGCTAAATGCTGTAACTATTTTTGAAAAAGGGTAGAATCAACATTTATAATTTACAATCAGGTGATGCTTGGACATTTACTGTTGTTATATCTGATTTTTTGTAAATAAAAAATCACAAGCTATTAATAGCCAACTGTTGACAATGTCTTCAGAATGCATAATTACTTTAATTCTGTAATGACTGCTTCCAGTTTTTCCCTAAGGGCACCACAAAATTCACCCACCTTTTCCTCTTTTCTATAAAACTGAAAGGTTGGTAAGCACATGATCCCACAGTCTTTAGTCAGCTCCTCACACTCATCAGCATTCACTTCAAGGAACACCACATCGTCGTACTTGTAAGACAGGGCATTGAACAGTGGCTTGATTATCTTGCAGGGTCCGCACCAAGTGGCGAAGAAATCCACAACCACCAGCTTCTCCCCAGCCTCTTTAAGCACGGCTTCAAAGTCCTCCTTGTTCTGGATCACCTTCACCTTGTCGCTTTCCAAGGGCTCAGTTGTTTCTTCTGAAGCCTTGGAAGTGTTGTCTTCCAGGAACTTGACTGTTTGTTCTGAATATTTCAGAGTGTAACCTTCCACGGGCTCTGTCGTTTGTTCTGACAAGCTCCGAGACGCGCATTTCTCCCATTGGGCTGCATCTATGGAGGTCTCCTTCGTAGGTTGCAATGCTTTGGGTACCTCAGGCTCCTCCGTGTTCTTAGGTGCCAATGTCTTCTCCTGAGCCTGGGCTGGTACTGAGAACTCTAGGACCAGTTCAGTTGCCTTGCTGGACCGAACCTGTAATGAACTTTCTAAACAAAAAAAGTAAATATGATAAAATTTCAAATGAAGAAACAAAGTTTAATCATTTTAATCATATACTGCTAGGAAAACTGATGACAATCTTAGAGATAAATCTGAATTCTGATAAAGGACATATTAATTTAAATAATCACATTCAAGAGAAGGTCAAGCAGCACGGGATTACAGTATCTTTTATAGAACGTTTTTATTTTTTTAACTACAATGTTCTTTGCTGGATTAAACACTGTTGACTAACTAACTACTCCCTAGCAATCTGGTCCCAGAGGTGATTGTTTTCCTTCCCCATACCGTTAGTGCTGCCTTCTTTGGTTTCTTCTTGATTGTCCAACCTCATTTTCACTTCTTCCAGAGTTCCAACTTTATTACTTTCCATTTTCAGTTCTCCCTCTACCTCCACTTCTTATACTTCATATATGCTTCATAGTGAGGATGCAGCCATACCCTCCAGCTTTTTCCAACCTAACATCATAATAGGAGTGATAACTTGTATTTGTGAAGTACTTATACCTGGTTTCCCTTATCTACACTCACAGTAATATTTGAGTGCCTCATGACACTTTAGGTGATTAACCTGCTTAGAGAGGCTGTCTGGAGTGCCTAGTATTCATTCATAAGCATTATTTCATAACAGTGAGGTAAATACCATTATGATCACCACTTTTACAAATGAGAAAACTGAGGCTTGAAAAAGTTTATGTAACTTGAATGAGGTCATAAAGCTAATATGCATAGCAGATGCCAAAACCCACACCCTTGACTGCTACACTATGCTGTACTGTTTGCTAGATGCCCTATTGGTAACCTGAAACCAACTCTCCTTCAGTATTCTCCAGCTGTAGCTTTCTCCTGTATGACTCACCCATAATAACTGTGTACTAAAAATATCCTTAAAATTTTTTTTTCCCAAAGAATATTTAATGGCATTGGAAAACGCTCATCTTATATACACACAATGGTAGGGGGAAGGATACAAAACAGTAACATAACACATGATCCCAACTATAGGAAAACAGCTATCTACATAAAAACAAGACCAGAAGGAAATATATCTAAATAAGGAAGACTGTAGAAGAATTGATGCTTTTGAGTTATGGTGTTGGAGGAGAATATTGAAAGTGCCATGGGCTGCCAAAAGAACCAACAGATCTGTGTTGGAAGAAGTGCAGCCAGAGTGCTCCTTGAAGGCCTAGATGGCCAAACTTTGTCTCTCATACTTTAGACATTGTCAGGAGGGACCAGTTGCTGGAGAAGGATATCATGTTTGGTAAGGTGGAGGGTCAGAGAAGAAGAGGAAGACCCCCAAAGAGATGGATTGGCCAAGTAGCAGCATTGATAGACTCAAGTGTGGCAACAGTAGTGAGGTTGGGCCAGGATTGGGCAGTGTTTCATTCTGCTGTGCATAAGGTCACTATGAGTTGGCACCTACTTGATGGCACCTAACAACAACAACAATGACATTTATTTCTGAGTAGTGCTATTATGGTTTATATTCATTTCACTTAAGAGTATCCTTTTAACCATGCTATCCTCCTCTGCAAAATTCTACTCATGGGCAGATGTCCAGAAAATTAAGATCAATCTCATACCAAGCTGTGCCTCACCACCTCCCTGCTCCACAAACCCCATCTGTGCATACTACCAACCCATCTTGGAGCAGCCTCCTTGTGCCCAGTTCCATTAGCCACATTTATCCTATACTATGGTTACGAATTGGGCTGCGAACCTCAGGGTCAGCAGTTCGAATCTACCAGCTGTTCCGCGGGAGAAAGATGAGGCTTTCTGCTCCTGTAAAGATTTGCAGCCTTGGAAACCCTGTTAAGTGTCACTATGAGTTGGAATTGGCTCCATGGCACATAACATAATCCTATACTATGGAATTTGAATCCAAATCTCTTTCCACTAGGAAGATTCTTTAATCATTTCAGAACAACTTACATGTTTTCTAGTGTAACAACTTACATGTTTACTGAAGTGGAAATTTTGCATTTTCCACACATGCTTAGATTGTGCAAATTATCACTCCAGCAATGTAGGTGCTTATATCAAGAGGATTGCCTCAATGATAACACCTCTATGTTGTCTGTGGTGGTGATCATGTGCCATGGAGTCAGAACTGACTCATAGCGACCCTGTACAGGGTTTCCAAGGCTGTAAATCTGTACGGGAGCAGAAAGCCTCATCTTTCTCCCGTGGAACAGCTGGTAGTTTCAAACTGCTGACCTCAAGGTTCGCAGCCCGATTCATAACCACGAGGCTACCAGAGCTCCTTTATGTTGTCTGTAGGCAGTCAAAACATCTAACAGTATGACTTAATGATCTGGAAGAAGATGGGCAAAGGAGGTGGAAGAGAGAGACCTTAGCAAATCCATAGTACTTAAAAAAATAATAATAATTGTAGTAGAAATATTACACAAAATCTTTAAAATGTCAGTAATATCCACATGTATATTTCAGTGCCATTGATTACATTCTTCATGTCATGAAACCTTTATCACTAACCTTTCCAAATAATTTCACCACTATTAATTTAAACTCGATATGCTAGATTGCAAGGTCAGTTTGAACCACAAAGTTGGTGGCTGCTCCTTGGATACCTTTTACAGGGACGCTATGAGTCAGAACTGACTCGATAACACTTACCAACAACAACAATGTTGCCTAAGCAAATTTTCCCCTTTCCCTCTCCCTCCCACCACTGTTGTTGTTGTTAAGTGGCATCGAGTCGGTTCTGACTCATAGCAACCCTATGTAGGGTTTCCAAGGAGCAGCTGGTGAGTTTGAATCACTGACTTTGTGGTTCAAACCGACATTGAGGTCTGGTGCTTTATCCCACAGCACCACACCACCACTGATAACCATTAAAATAACCTTTGATTTTTATGTTTGTTTATTTTATATACATGAGATCATAAAACATTAGTTTTTTTGTGGCTTAGGTCACTCAGCATAATGTTTTTTGGTTTGCCCATGCTGTGGCATATATCTTCTTTGTTGTTGTTGCTGTTGTTAGGTGCTGTTCAGTTGACTCCAACACATAGCAACCCTAGGCATAATAGAACCGAACACTGCCTAGTCCTGCACCATCCAGCCACTGTGTCAATCTATTTTGTTAAGGATCTTCCTCTTTTTCACTGTGATTCTTCACTTTACCAAGCATGCTGTCCTTTTCTACAAACTGGTGCCTCCTGGTAACATGTCCAAAATAAGAGACAGTATCTCCAACCTCACTTCTAAGGAACATTCTGGCTATACTTCTTCCAACACAGATGTTTGTTCTTCTAGCAGTTCAGGGTACTTTCAGTATTCTTTGTCAACACCATAATTCAAATGCATCAATTCTTCTCCAGTCTTTTTTATTAATTATCCAGCTTTCACAAGCATATTTCAATTGAAAAAACCGTGGCTTGAGTCAGGCACACCTTAGTCCTCAAAGTGACATCTTTGCTCTTTAAATAGGTCTTTTACAGCAGATTTGCCCATTTGATTTCTTAATTGCTGCTTCTATGATTGTTGATTGGAGATTTAAGTAAAATGAAATCCTAGACACCTTCCATTTTCCTCCCTTTATCATATTTATTGGTCCAGTTGTGAGAAATGTTGTTTTCTTTACATTGAGTGTTGTAATCCATACTAATGGCCGCAGTCTTTGATCTTCATTAGTAGGTGCTTCAAGTCCTCTTCACTTCCAGCAAGTGAATTGTGTTATCTGCGTATATCACACTTTGTTAATGAGCCTTCCTTCAATCCATTCTTGGATTGTTTTCTCAGCACACAGATTGAATAAGTGTGGTGAAAGGATGCAATCCTGGCACACACGTTTACTGATTTTTTTTAAATGTTTTATTGTGAATTATATGATAATTTACATAAGAGAACTTTAGTTTTACATTCATTCCATCGTATATCATTTCATTGCCATGGTCCCAATCCCCTCCTTGCATCATCAACCGACCAAACGGTATATTCTAGAAACCCACCCCCTACATTCCCCCCTTCCCCCCAAGTCTTCGGCCCACGGTCCTTCTCCATCTCTGGATCCAAAGTCCCCAGCGGCTTCATCAATCCACGTCATTGTCTCTGTCTCTATCCCAGGCATCTCTGCTTCTCTGGGTAGGGTCCCGCTCTTGGCTCTTTTCCTTTGATGGTCCTAGAGACCTCCGTTCCTAGACTGGAGAATTAATCACTCCCTTCCTTGCTACAAAATGTCTACCTTTGCATTTCCAACCCTCATAATCAGTCCTGATAACCATTATTCACTACAGTATCACGAGTTACCCATCTGTATTTCATTTCATCAGCTCCGCCTAGACAGATTGGATAGTACTCACTGGAGATTCTGCCTTCCTCCATGTCCCCTAGCTCTAGGTTCCCTCTTGAAAGCTTGTAAGCCAGTCACTTCTTGCCTTTGTTGTCCCCCTCTCCCCATTTGGGTATCCAATGTCCAAGTTGCCTATCTCTGTCTACTCTGTGTGTGGAAGGGCTGGGAATGTTTCTTGTTGTAAATATTTGTTTATTCTTTTGAGTCACTGCATCCGTAGGTATAGGTCAAGTTCATCAGATTATATCAGCTCACTCTTTTTTTTCCCTCTTCTTTCTTCTGGTTGAGCTCTGATCATCCAGTCATCTGATCCAGGTCACGTGGGTACCATCTGCAAGTGTGGGCGTTCTTGTGCACATGCCCTCTCTTCCCATCAGCCAGTAGCTCCACTCTCCACTCGAGTCCTCTGTGGCCACGCCACTGACTCTGGGCCCAAGAGTCCCCAGGTCTCCTCACACTGCTTGCCAACCAGGTCCCCAACTGAGCATTTACTGATTTTTAAACCATGCTATTTTTGTTGTTGTTAAGTGTTGTTGAATTGGTTCCGACTCACAGCGACCCTGTATAAGATTTCTGAAGAATGGCTGGTGGGTTTGAACTTCCACCTTGAAGTTCAAATCGACCTTGCAGTCTAGCGCTTATCCTACAGTACCACACCAGGACTCCTTATTCTGTTTGAGGCACTGCCTTTTGATCTATGTACAGGTCCTACATGAGCACAATGAAATGTTCTGGAATTTCCATTCCTTACAATGTTATACACAGTTTGTTATTATCCACACAGTGGATCAATAAAGCACAAGCAATCATCTTTCTGTTATTTTGTTTTCCAGCCAAAGTCATCTTTATTTCAACAATGATATTCCTCATTCCACATCCTTTTCTGAATCTGGCATGAATGTCTAGCAACTCCCTGTTAGAAACTGTTTTTGAATTAACTTCAGCAAAATTTTACTTGCATGTGATGTTAATGATATTGTTCAATACTTTTCAAATTGTGTTGGGTCACCTTTCTTTGGAATGGGCACAAATATGGATCTCTTCCAGTCAGTTGTTTAGGTAACTATCTTTCAAATTTCTTGGCATAGACTAGTGAGTGCTTACAGCACTTTGTCAGTTTGTTGAAACATTTTGATAGTATTCCATCAATTCCTGGAGCCTTGTTTTTAACTAATGCCTTCATTACCATCAGTTCTTGATCATATGCTACCACTTGAAATGGTTGAATGTCGACCAATTCTTTCTGGTACAGCAACTCTGTATTCCTTCCATCTTCTTTTAGTGTTTCCTTAGTCGTTTAATATTCTGACCATTTGTTGTTAATGGTTGTTGTTAAGTACTATCAAGTCAAGTCAAGTCAGTGCCATGCCATAGAATTCAATATTGCAAACCAAGTCTTGAAGTTGTTTTCGGTTCTTTTAGTTTGAGCAATGCTGAGCATGTTCTTCCATTTTGGTTTTGTAACTCTAGGTCTTTGCACATCATTATAATACTTTGTCTTCTGGACCAGCCCTTTGAAATTAGTTGTTCAACTCTTTTACTTCTTAATGTCTCCCATTCATTTGGCTACACTATGTTCAAGAGCAAGTTTCAGAGTCTCTTCTGACATCCACTTTGGTCTTTTCTTTCTTTTCTCTTTTTAATGACCTTTTGCTTTCTTCACGTATGATGTTTTGGATGTCATCCCACAACTCATCTGGCCTTTGGTCATTAGTGTTCTATGCATCAAATCTGTTCTTGAGATGCTCAGGTGGGAGATACTCAAGGTCATATTTTGGTTCTTGTGAACCTGTTTTAATTTTCTTCTACTTCAACCTCAACTTCCCAATTGATGGTCTGCTCCAATGTCACCCTGGCCTTGTTTTAGCTGATGATATTGAGGTTCTTATCATTTCTTTACACAGATGTAGTAAATTTAATTCCTATGTATTCCATCTAGCAAGGTCCACATGTGTAGTCACTGCTGTTGAATAAAAAAGTATTGACAATGAAGAAGTCCTTGGTCTTACAAAATTCTATCATGCGATCTCCAGCTTTGTTTCTATCACCATGGTCATATTTTCCAACTACCAGTCCTTTCTCTTTGTTTTTAAAATTTGTGTCACAATCACAAATAATTATAAAAGCATCTTGATTGTATGTGTAATTTATTTCAGACTGAAGAAGATGGTAAGATTCTTTAATTTCTTCATCATGTGGTTAGTACATAAATTTGAATAATAGCTGTACTGACAAGAGTTCTTTGTAAGTATATAGGTATCTTACCATACACAGCAAATGGGCAAGTTTAATCTATTGTTTTTGTTCTTCAACACCTGTTATAGATTGAATTATGATCCTGTAGCTGTGATCCTTTGGAGGAACAGGGTCCTTATTTTGTAAGTTAATGAAGTCTTATCAGATTAGGATGGGTCCTAAATCTAATTCCTTCTGAGCTATAAAAATAGCAAGTCAAACACAGACACACAATGGGGAGATAGACACCAAGAAATACTAAGGAACATAAGGAGCTACTGTTATTAAGTGCTGTTGAGTCAGTTCTGATTCATAGAGACCCGGTATAGGGTTTCCAAAGAGCAACTAGTGGGTTTGAACTGCTGTCTTTATGGTTCAAAGTCCAGTGCTAATCCTACAACGAACACCAAACCAGGATTCTAAGGAGCTGCTAGCAACTAAAACAGACAAAGAAGTGTCTCCCCATAGAATCATGCCCTGAATTCAGGCTTCTAGCCTCCAAAACTGTGAGAAAATAAATTTCTGTTCTTTAAGGCCACCCATTTGTGGTATTTGTTGTTGTTGTGTCATCATTGAGAATGCACTAGGTAACTTAGACCCTACCCCTCCCAAAACTCATTGAGAAAACTCTTGGAGAAGACTAGATCTATTTTAGATTAAATTTAAAACTATGTTTTATCTGTAAATTTGAGTAAAAGTGAGGAAATCTGTGACCCTGTTGTATTGGTAACAGGAGCTCTTGGCTGCTTATTTTAGGATTGACAGAGTGGTTCCCATTATTTTTACTCTTCATTCTGCAATTCAGACGAATTCTAAGCAACTTTAAATCTTGGTGCCTGTGAAAAAAATTCGTTCAACTTGTTATAATATGTATTTTTTCTTTCACCAAAACCTTGTCTAAACTTGCTCATGAATACTTTCAGACAAAAGCTCTGGCTTAGGAAGAACCAACCAGCTATTTCAGGCATAGAATGACTTTTTTTTTTTTTTAATGTTTTATTGTGAATTGTGTGATAATCTACACAGGAGAACATCATTTTGTTGGCATAGTTATCATCCTGTCCATGCATCCTCACCCAACCAAGGGGTGTACCCTGTAAACCTGCACCACCCCCTCCCACCGCAGTCCTCAGCCCCTTTCCATCTCCTGAACCCGAGCCCCCAGCCCCACCATCTCTTGACATTGTCTTCTCTGCCTCCATCCCATGCCTCACTGCCTCTCTGGGTAGGATTCCGCTCTTCGCTTTTCTCTTTGTTACAAAATGTTCATCTTCAGATTTCCAACCCTCTCAATCATTCCTGATAACAATTATTCACCATTGCATCACAAGAGACCCATCTATATTTCATTTCATCAGCCTTTCCTGGACAGGCTGGACACCACTCACTGGAGACTCCACCTCCCTCCACGCCCTCTGGATCTAGGTTCCCTCTTGAAAGCTTGTAAGCCAGTCACTTCTTGCCTTTGTATCCCTCCCCCCATTTTGGGTAGCCAATGTCCAATTTGCCCATCCCTGTCTACCCTTTGTGTGGAGGGGGTGGGTATAGTTCTTGTAGCAGGGACTTGTTTCCTCTTTTGGGCTACTGTATTTATAGGTATAGGTCATGTTTATCAAATTGTATCAGATGACGCTTTTTTCCTCTTCTTTCTTCTTCGGGTTGAGCTCTGTTTATCCAGTCATTGAAGTCCAATCAAATGGGCATCATCTGCAAGTGTGGGTGTTCTTAGGTCTGTCCGGCTACATTTTATTGGCTGGCCACCCGCTCTCCACTCTAAACCTCTGTGGTTGTGTCACTGACCCTGATCCCATGAGTCCCCAGATGTTGCCTCACTACTGGCCGACCAGGTCTCCATCTGGGTTCATAGTAGTTTGCTGAACAATGTAGGGCTTAGCTCGCCCCTTCGTTGATGTTCTTAGAATGACTTTTAAAAACAAAACAGTTGCTGTGAACTTTGGTTCCAACTCATGGTGACTCCATGTGTGTCAGAGTAGAACTGTGTTCCATAGGGGTTCCAAAGCTCCAATTTTTCTTCACTTCTGGGTAATTTCAAAGCTTTCCATTAGTGCTTAACCATTTCATACCTTACAAAAAATCCATATAAAGACATGGGTGATTGTAAAATTGCTGGAAAGGTTGACTTTACGCTTGTGTCCAGGAAAGACTCCCCAAAATGAACAACACTCCTAGACCTGGCTTGCCTGGCATCGTGGGGAATTTGAAGTTTGTCTCCTTGAACTATCTATGTTGGATCAGCACCACCATAAGCCCCTCTCAACTCACAGCTAGAGGTGAACATTGCAATGCTGCTCCACAGGTCCCAACTGGGCCCAGCAGAAATGGGCAGAGCTACAAGACAACAGTTTCCATCTTCTGCATGAATTTCATTGAATTTACATCCAGAACCCCAGCTGCAAGGGAATGAAAGAAATGTAACTTTTTCTTTAGTTTGTAGTGCTTCTATAGTACAAGCTAGCAGAAGGAAGTTGGAATAAATACTGAGTAGAAATATTTTTCTACCACATTTTTGTAATTTCAACATCAAGTATTAGTTTTGTATACATTTTTGCTTGTGCTGTTTCATAGTTCCAAAAGTAATACTTTTTCTTTTTAATTTTTTATTGTGAATTGAGTGAAGGTTTACAGACAAGTTTTACATTGAACAAATCATACACTTTGTTTCATTTCAGTTATTGCAATCCCCTCAATGCAACAACAGTTATTCAATTTCCTCCCTGTGGCCCCTATTGCCATGTTACCCCTTTCCCATTCCTTTTCAACTTTGTGCTTGGGTAAATGTTGCCCCTTTGACCTTGAATGATTGACCATTCCATGGCAAGCATACCTTACTAGTGTTGTTATCTCCACTATATACCTATTTACAGCTTGGTTGACAACTGGCCCATGAAGGTGAGTTTCATTCCAGACCTGAAGGATGGTGGAGTGCCATAGTTTTCGGTTCCTTCAGTTCCATTCTGACCAGTAAGTTGAGTTTTTAATTTTATTTTTATCATTTAAAGTTTTGTTCCACATTTCTGCCACTCTGTCCAGAACCTTTTAATGTGATGATTGCTTTCAGAGCAATTGGGAGTAGTAGGCCAGCACCATCTAGTTCTTTGGTCTCAGATTCATTGGTGACCGATACTCACCTGCTTCATTGGTCCACTGGATTAACTGATTCTAAGCATCTTCAATTTTCATCACGCTTCTTTCTTTTGCACATGGAGAGACCAATAACTGCACCTTCGATGACCACACATGAGCTTTTTTTGTTTTTTTAAGAGCTTTTATTGTGAATCAAGTGATAGTTTACATGGCAGAACATAGGTTTTGCACTCAACCAATTGTATTTTTTTTCACTGCAATGATTGCAATCTTTCCATGCACCATTGGTTAACAGTATTTGCTTCAGGAACATATAATCATATAAACAGCCCAGGGGCACATTTTGCAAGCCAGCCTCCTGCCAGCCAGCACACAGCCTTGCTCTTTCCATGAGTCTAGAGTCCTCAGACGCTCCCTCTCTCCATGCCCTCACTTCTGCCTTTGTCTCTGGTTAACCATCACTTGATGTTTCTCTGGTTAGGAGCCCATGTTCTACTTATGCTCTTACCTCTTGATGGTCCTAAGGTCCTCTGTTCCTGGGATGTAAGATTAACTACTCCCTCCCTTTTTTTTACACAACTTCTGCCTTTACAGTGTGACATTCACAATTAGTCATAATAATAATTACTCACTATTGAATCAAAAGAATCCTATCCCTATCTCCTTTCTCCATACCCATCTAGACAAGATGGAAACTATCCATTGGGGATTTTACCTCAACCCCCTCACTCTGAAACTCAACTCCCTCATGAAAACTTGTAAGCCAAGTTTGCGCTTTTATAGCCACCCCCATTTTAGTTAACCAATGTCTCATCTGCCAGTTGCACATGAGCTTCTAAGATCCCAGTCGTTACTCACCAAAATAGGATGTAGAACATTGTTTTTGTGAACTGTTATGCCCATTGACTGTGGTGTCATCTGAGACTATTGTTCTGAGCCCCAGGTCCAGGAACCCATTGCCTTAAGATGTTTGCTCTTCCACATTCACAAGTGTGTTTGCAGCAAAGGTAAATAAACACTCACGCACAAATATCCTCGTTCAAACCCTTATGTACTTGTGGGTATACTTCCACTCTTCCTCACATACCCGTTCAGCTTGTGTATCTGTCCTTGTATCTACCCACAGAACACTGTTGTTCCAGGGGTGTGTGTATAAAACTATTTATCTCTATCCCCTTTAACCCTTGCATACCTTACCTTCCTTATGTTCACCTGTCTTCATCATTCTTCTGCCATTCTGCCTCTTCTTGCATATTGCCTTCCCCATCACCTGAGCTAACATGTGTCTACCCTCTAGCCAGTGAATTTCTCTGCCTACTCTCCCATCCTGATGTTATGTGTTGGACTGCAAGGTCAGTTTGAACTGTAAGGTTGGTGGTAAGGTCAGTGGTTCAAGCTCACCAGCCACTCCTTGGAAGCCCTATACAGGGTTGCTATGAGTTGGAACCAAGTTGACGGCACTTAACAACAACACCCTCCCATCCTAGGTAACCATCACTTTCTTTTAGAATTATTGCAATCCCCACAATGTAACATCACTTATCCCACTTCATCCCTGTGTTTTCTGTTTCCATTCCTCTTCTTTCCTAACCTGTGTGAACTTTGTCCTTAGGTAAATGCTGATCTTTTTTACTCTAAGATATGGATAGCTCCTTAGTATTATTGTTCCTCTTATAAATCTGTCTATTGCTTGACTGAAAATTGATCTAGAAGGGGCAAGCTCATTTCCAGACCCAAAGGATGAAGAAGGGCCATAGTATCAGGGATTCCACTAGTCTCTATCTTACCAGTAAGCCTGCTCTTTTTCATGATTCTGAATTTTGTTCCACATATTTCTACCACTTTATCCAGAACTTTCTAATGTGATCCTTTTCAGAGCAGTTGGTAGTGATAGACGGGCACCATCTAGTTCTGATCATGGAAACTGATGCTTCCATGGTCCATTAGACTAATTGTCTCCATGCATATTCAATTTTCTGCACTCTTCTTTCTTTCTTCCAGACAGGAGAGACCAATTGTTGCACCTCAGATGGCCACTCACTAGCTTTTAACACCCCAGTCACTACTGGGGTGTAGAACATTATAGAACATAGTCTTTGTGGACTATTGTAGACAATGTAGAACATTGTCTTTCTGGGCTATGTTATGCCAATTAACCTTGGCATTCCCTGAGACCATGGTCCTGAGCCCTGAAGCTCAGCCACTCATTCCCTCAAGGTGTTTGGTTATGTCTAAGTGGCGCTGTGGGCTAATGAGTCAGACTTCAAAGTCGTTTGAACTGCAAGGTCGGTGGTCAAACTCACCAGCCACTCCTTGGAAAGCCTATACAGGGTCGCTACGGGTTGGAATTGACTCAATGGCACTTAACAATAACAACAAGATATTTACATAACTTTGCCTCCTGTGTGCACTACCACATGTATTTACAGCAAAGATAAATACACCTGTAATATCCTCTGTCAAACTTAAATATATTTGTGGGTATAGTCCCACTCTCCTTCATATTTCCATTCAGCCTATGTGTCTATCCATGCATCTACCTGTAGATCACTGTTATTAAAGGATTGTGTATGTAATAGTATATACCTTTGTTGTCTTTAACTCTTGAACTTCTTTCAATATCTTTCCCTGCACCATCATTTTTTGATGATGTCCTTATTATTGCTTATTGTTTTCTCCCTTACTCAAGTTAGCATATGTGTACCTTCTAGCCACCAATTTATCCTTCTTTTGGTTCTTTTCCCACTATTAAAAAAATTCCTTTTAATATGAAAACCTTACTTTGACTTTTTGCAATAGTTGAAATTGTTAAGTGCCATTAAGTTGGTTCCAACTCGCAGTAAGCTTGTATAGGAATTCTAAGGTTTCATACAATATCTGTCCTTCTGTGATTGAATACTTTCATTCAGCATTGCATCCTCCAGTTTCATCAATCTTATGAGGTGTTTCACAGATTCATTGTTATTCTTTAAGATTGTTTAGTTTTTTATGTAACATAGTTTATTCATTCTTTCATAGATAAGTATTTAGGCTCTTTCCATAGTTTTGTTATGGTAAATAGTGCTTTGATGAACATGGGTGTGCATATATCTATTTGTATTATGGCTTTTATTTCTCTAGGATATATTTAATGTCCTTTCTTATCTCTTATGCTGTTTTTTTACTTAAAGTGTGTCTTATTAGATGTTAGTCTTGCCATTCTGTTCTTTTTTAGTTACCATTAGCATGATACATTTTTATCCCCAAACATAAAGTTTTAGTTTATTTTTATTTTTGTGTCTAAGATTTGTTTCTTACAGTATATTGATAGGTCTTATTTTCTTACCCATTTTGCTACTGTTTCTTGCACTTAATTCATTTATGTTCAGTTAAATTATCAGTAGGTATGATTTTTTTTTTAGATTAACAGTATTTAATAATAACTTTGATTTTTATACCAGTTTTAAATCTTTCTGTATATCTTCAGAGTAAGTATTCCAGTGATCACAAACGAGTGACTTACAATTTTACTATGATGTTCTAATACTGTCACATGAAGAACAATGTTTCAAACAATCTGCATTAAATTATATTTTTAATGTAAGAGTATTTTTTAACCTTTTTGGAATTAGAAACTGAAAATGTGTCATATGTGTAAGTCAGATAAATTATGATATATAAAGTTTGGTACTAAGAGAAGTCTTGTTTTCATGCATGTAGTATTGAATAAATTGGTCTACAGGATGGAGATTTTAAGTTGGGACAGTTCCTTAAAAAAAACTGTATTCTGATGAATCCATATTGAATCAAATGTAAGAGAAAAATCTGTACTATTCTCACAGACCAATTCCATGAGTGCATTTCAACAAACTGCTGGATCAAAATGACTTGCTTTTCAAAGTTAAATAAGAGTTAAGGACTCTAAGAAATTATTTATCTTAATTCTCTTGGCCCTTTGATAAGTGAGGGAACTAGTTGCACAAGCTCAGTGACGTGCCCATAGACATTCAGCAGTTAGAGGCAGGCTATAACTCATGTCTCTTTATGGTACATAACTAAGGTGTTTATTATATTGCTGAATAGAACTACTTTTCTTCCCTGTCCTCTAACCTAAACACCATTCATGTTTTACTTAGATCACATTTTAAATATCACTGGGATAATTTTAAAGGCTCCCAGACATGTCATTTTCACTTGCTTATTTAATCATACACAAGTCTTACAAAAATAATTGAATTTGAACACCTGTTACCCCCATACTTCAGGTACACAATATTGAACCTGGTTGGGAAAAACAAAAAAGAGAGCAAGAACATTACAAAACAAACTGGCAGGGATATGAAAGGCAGTGATTATTAAGTGTCTGAAGGAATTCTCCTAGCCAGAGGACCTCATCTAACAAACATGTACATCACTGCATAATCTGCAGCTCACTCTTGTGACAAAATTACAACTACTAAAAGCAGTACAGACAGAACCACATTTAACATCAAGTTCCATTTACAGAAGATCAAGGAAAGCAAGTGCTGTCAGGAAATATACCACCTGCCCTTGCCCCTTAAATAGCCATCCACCACTAAATTCCTTTATATTAGGATCTCATGGAATATCAGGTGAATTTCAAAAATACTAAGATCAGGTTGAGAGGTTCCTGCTTGGTTTACATAATTGATCTGATCAATTCGGGCTGGAAAGATAAATTTTCTCTGGTTTCTAAAGGTACCAATTAGATCCTATGAAACTTTCAAGAGAGAAAATCCATTATTTCTTTTCTTTCATGAGAGATGCTTTTCTCCCTCCTCCTTAAGAAGGGTTGAAGTACTTTGCATCCATCTGAGCCAGAAAACTATCCATTTCCTTTTTCCAATCCTTTTGTCTGCTCTGGATGGACACTTTCAAGTTATCCATCCCTTCATTAAGTCCTAACTCCTTCCTGCTTATTTCTGCTTCTTTAGTCTCCTCCTGGGCCTTCCTTTTCCTTACATTCATCTTTTTATTTTATTTTATTTTTTATGTTTTATTGTGAATTACATGATAGTTTACATGGGAGAACATTAGTTTTACATTCATTCTATCATATATCATTTCATTGCCATGGTTACAATCCCCTCCATGCATCATCAACCAACCAAAGGGTATACCTTGCAAGCCTGCCCCTCACACTCCCCCTCAACAGTCTTCAGCACACAGTCGCTCTCCCTCTATGGATCTAAAGTCCCTAGCTGCTCCATAGCTCCATGTAATTGTCTCTGCCTCCATCTCAGGCATCACTGCTTCTCTGGGTAGGGTCCCGCTCTCTGCTCTTCTCCCTTGATGGTCCTAGGGACTTCAGCTCCTAGACTGGAAAGTTAATCACTCCCTTCCTTGCTATAAAACGTCTACTTTTACATTTCCAACCCTCACAATAAGTTCTGATAGCAATTATTCACTATTGTATCACAAGAGACCTGTCTACATTTCATTGCATCAGCTCCGCCTAGACAGATTGGATACTACTCACTGGAGAATCTGCCTTCCTCCAGGCCCACTGGCTCTAGGTTCCCTCTTGAAAGCTTGTAAACCAGTCACTTCTTGCCTTTGTAGCCCCGCCCCCCCCCATTTTGAGTAGCCAATGTCCAAGTTGCCCATCCCTGTCTACTCTGTGTGTGGAAGGAGTGGGAAGGATTCTTGCTGTAAGGACTTGTTCCCTCTTTTGAGTTACTGCATCCATAGGTGTAGGTCAAGTTCAT